>NC_044317.1:54203358-54504438 GCF_007474595.2 Lynx canadensis
TGTAGCCGATGGCCGAGCAGCTCCAGACAAGCCAAGCTAGATGAGCCAGCACATGAGCCAGAACACATGATTATTATTTGAAGTTGCTGCGTTTTTGGTATTCGTTGCATAGCAATAGTTGAAAGTTACAGGAGATGTTTATTAAAATAAAAGGAATACACCCACATGACCTGTGATTTCACCTGTCCTTACTGACCCTAAGGAAACAGACATTTACCCAAGGAAATCTGTATAAAGATGTTCACAGCAATATTGTTTTTAAGAGCAAAGAAACAAAAAAGAACCCAAATGTCCAGCGACAGGAGAATAGATAAATAAACATGAGTTTTCTGGAATACCATTGCAGTTCTTAAAAGAAATGGTACAGAGCTATTTAAGTAAATCTGGATAGATTTCCAAGACATATTGTTGAGTTAAAAAAGCAAGCTGCAGAACAATATGTACAGTATGATCCCATTTATGTTAAAACACTCACATCGTTGCTCAAAACAATACTACTCATTTACTATACAATACTATGCATATACTATATTACTAGATATATATACACACTTTAAGACAAAGATCTGGAAGGACCCACCATAACAATGATAATAGTAGTTACTTCCCGAGGAGATACCTAGTTTGGAAAGAGGTGATCAAAGGGGACTTCAGCTTGATCTGTAACACTGTCTTTAAAAAGCGAAGATAATCTATCCACACATTACTTGTACACTTGAAAACTAATTTTTCACAAGGGAAGAAATGTACGTGAGTATGTGTACATGCATACGGCAAATAGAAACCTAAGCTTTTATTTAAAAAAAAAATTTTTTTTTTAATTTTTTTTTTCAACGTTTATTTATTTTGGGACAGAGAGAGACAGAGCATGAACGGGGGAGGGGCAGAGAGAGAGAGGGAGACACAGAATCGGAAACAGGCTCCAGGCTCCGAGCCATCAGCCCAGAGCCTGACGCGGGGCTCGAACTCACGGACCGCGAGATCGTGACCTGGCTGAAGTCGGACGCTTAACCGACTGCGCCACCCAGGCGCCCCCCAAAAAATTTTTTTTTAATGTTTATTTATTTTTGAGACAGAGAGAGACAGAGCACGAATGGGGGAGGGGCAGAGAGAGAGGGAGACACAGAATCGGAAGCAGGCTCCAGGCTCTGAGCCATCAGCCCAGAGCCTGACGCGGGGCTCGAACTCATGGACCGTGAGATCGTGACTTGAGCTGAAGTCGTGACCTGAGCTGAAGTCGGACGCTCAACCGACTGAGCCACCCAGGCGCCCCCCTAAGCTTTTATTTTAAATGTCCTTTAGAGGCACACAAACCTGAATTCAAGTCCTGTCTCTGCCACCAGCTTACACAAGTCACTCCATCGTTCTGAACTTTTGTTTTCCCACATGTAAAACCGGGATGCGAATTTATATTTAATAGGGTTGTCACGAAAAGTAAATAATATTGTATGTAAAGTCCCAAGAATAGTGTCTGACAGGTAGTGTATGTTCAATTAGAAGTTAATGCTTTTCCATTTCCCAGCCCCATCTAATTCTAACCTTGCTTCTAACCCAGGAGTCAGACTGAGATGACGGCTTTGTGGGTACCTCAGAATTTATCCCCTCTGTGGTAGGTAGAATAATGGCTCCCCCAAAATGTCCTAATCCCCAGAATCTGTGACTATGTCAGGTTCGATGGTAAAAGGGAATTAAGGTGGCTCTTCGCTGACTTTAAGATAAGGAAGGTGGCCTGGATTATCTAGGTGGGTCCCATGCAATCATGAGGTCATATTTCCACCAGGAGGGCAGAGCCTGCACGAAGATGAAGCCAATTAGAGGAAATCAGAGGGCTCAGAAATTCAAAGAGACACATTCCTGGGAACATCCTTGTGAGCGCCTGGATCCGTGTGTGAAGTTTGGAGCTAGCCATGACTTTTCATTTACAGTTGAGCCTTGAACAGCGAGGGAGGTAGGGCGCTGACCCCATCCCCTGCACGGGTGAAAATCTCCATATACCTTTTGCCTCCAGAAACCTGAACCACTAACAGTCTACTGTTGATCAGAAGCTTTACCGATAACATATAAACAGTCAGTGAACACATATTTTGTATATGTATCAAACACTGTGTTCTTACAATAAAGCTAGAGAAAGAGAATGCTATTAAGAAAATCATAAAACATATTTGCAATACTGTACTGTATTTAAAAACTGCTTATAAGTGGGCCCGCACTTCAGACGCATTGTTCAAGAGTCAACTGTATATGAGACAATAACCACTCCCCTTTTTTCAGCCAATTTGAGTTGGAATTTTCCTCTTTGCAAGTGAAATGGTCGTTTTGAGACTCTGATGAGCTAGAAACTCATTCCCTAGAGAAAAACACATGCAGACAAACCTTTGTATACAATTCCCGGGAAACTTTTGACCCCCTGAAGTCAGGCCCCAGGTTATGAAGTCCTGCTCTGTTCTAAACATATCGCTGCCAGCAGGCATCAAAGAGAAGGAGAGAAGAGAGAAAGTCTTCAGGGAGTCCAGGATCCCTCCTTCTATTTCTGTAGAGGAGCTTTGATATGGGTCATAGACAAACGATTGGATCGAGGAATAAAAGATGGGAGCTCTCTGTGGAAGATGCAAAAAGGTTCTTTGGGAGCACTTTGCTCAGCTTCCTTGAGGAAATCTCTGCCTCTTTTAGGATTTACTGGAGGAAGGGTGTAAAATGGGGGAAAATTCAGCACCTCTTGGACGTCCTTCTTCTGTCTTCCCACACTTGGGACAACTGAAGATCAGAGAGGTAGAGTGAATTGCCCAAGATACACGGCAAATGTGTAAAGGTTTTGAATTTTGGCCTAGTTAGCTCTTTTATATAGAAAGAGCCCTTCCAAGTCTTCCTTTTCTTTTTACAATAGAAAAGAAACATGTCCCTATGGTCATGAGGTCCTATACATTTTGGCCCCTGCCTCCATGCCCTTATTTTGAACCCTTCTCCCTCTCATTCATTATGCTCCCTCCGCTGATTCTGCCTTTCTTTCTGTATCTCAAACATGACAAATGTGTCCCTGTTTCTTCCTTCTGCCTGGAATCATACTGGATAATCCACGAGTCAGACGAGATACATGTTCAAGGACCAGCAAAGTAAGGGCTTTCCGAAGGCTTTTTGGGAAAGAATTAAATATTGCAATGAAGCCATTACGGGAAAAACCAGAATATGGATCCCTTACATTGATCTTAATATTTAGTGTTTTTAAAAATGAATATTGGCCTATAATTTTCTTTTCTCATACTCTCCTTGTCAGGTATTGGTCTCAAAGTTAGGCCAGCCTCACAAAACAAGCTGGAGAGTGATCTCTCTTCTAGTCTCTGGAAGAGTATGTGTGATATTCAAATTATTTCATCCTTAAATGTTTAGTGGAAATTGCCAGTGACAATGTCCGGACCCGGAATTTTCTTTGTGGTTAATTTTTTTTCAGTTACTATCTCATTTGTTTAAATGGTTTTAGAACTAATCAAATGCTATGTTTCTTCTTGAGTAATTTCTGGTAGGTTATGGTTCTAGGGAAAATGTATTGATATTCTTTTTATTTATTTATTTATTTATTTATTTTTTTAACGTTTATTTATTTTTGAGACAGAGAGAGACAGAGCATGAACGGGGGAGGGGCAGAGAGAGAGGGAGACACAGAATCAGAAGCAGGCTCCAGGCTCTGAGCCATCAGCCCAGAGCCCGACGCGGGGCTCGAACTCACGGACCATGAGATCGTGACCGGAGCTGAAGTCGGACGCTTAACCGACTGAGCCACCCAGGCGCCCCTCTATTTTCTTTATTTCTAAAAAATGTTTTTATTTATTTTTGAGAGAGAGAGAGAGAACGCATGAGCCAGGGAGGTTCAGAGAGAGAGGGGGACAGAGGATCTGAAGCAGTCTCTGCACTGACAGCAGTGAGCCCAATGGAGGGCTTGAACTCATGAACCATGAGAATCATGACCCCGAGAGATCATGACCTGATCCAAAATCCAACGCTCAACTGCCTAAGCCACCCACGTGTCCCATATTTTATCTATTTCTTTTAGTGCTTATCCTAGAAAGGGAAACTTACAAACTAACTTAAAAAGCTTCAATTAATCGACATGAGTAGGAAATAGTGAATCATATTATAAAACACGGATGGTGACAGTAACTAGAGTTATGGTGGGGATCATTTCATAGCGTATAAAAATCCTGAATCACTATGATGTACACCTGAAACTAATAGGATATTGCATATCAAATGTATTTCAATAACAGAAGTTAACCAACACCCCAAAAATATTAATCAACACCTTTACTCACCTCTTTGACAATACGAGGACTTTAGAATATAGTAACACCATATAGCCCCTCCTAACATGTGTTTTATTATGCATTTATATTCTCTTTCTTTAATGTACAAGCTATTATTATTGCTGTTATTGTTTGACACAGTCAAAATCTGTTCAGATTTATTCACATATTTATCACTTTCTTTGCTTTTTATTTCTCCTTGCATCTCGGATATTCCATCTGGGATCACTTTTTTTTTCCTGCCTAAATTGGAGTCCTCAAAATATTTTTTTACTAAGGATCTGCTGCTAGTGGTAAACTCTCTTCACTTTTTTAAATCCCAAAATGTATTTTGATCTCATTGAAATTTATTTTTCACTGGGTATAAAATTGGCAGCTATTTTCTATCAGTGCATCGAGCCTACTCTGGTTTCCATTGTTATTTTTAAGAAGTCAGTTGTTAGGAATTGATCTTTTGAAAGGCATCTGCTTTCTCTGTTATTGAGGTCCCTTTTCCTCTAGTATGCCTCAAATATGTAATAATGTTTCTAGGTGTGGATTTCTTTCTATTTATCTTGCTTATTACTCACTGGGCTTCTTGAATCTTTCAGTTAGAGTTTCTCACCAATTTTGGAAACTTGAAAAATCCACCATTATTTCTTTAACTGTTCCTTTTGTCACATTCTCACTCTCTTTGGGGGACTCAGAATAAATGCAAAGATAAGACCTTCTGGTTCATGCTCCGTGTCTCAACTTTTTTTTTTTTTTTTTTTTAAGACTTCAGTTTTTTCTTTTATTTAATTTTTTTTTTTTTTTACTTAATTAACGTTTATTTATTTTTGAGACACAGAGAGACAGAGCATGAATGGGGGAGGGTCAGAGAGAGAGGGAGACACAGAATCCGAAACAGGCTCCAGGCTCTGAGCTGTCAGCACAGAGCCCGATGTGGGGCTCGAACTCACGGACCGCAAGATCATGACCTGAGCTGAAGTCGGACGCTCAACCGACTGAGCCACCCAGGCGCCCCTCTCAACTTCTTTTATATGGTCTCTGCCCTGTCTCTTCCTGGTGTGTTATGGGTAATTTTGTGTGACCTCTGTTCCAGTTCACTATTTCTCTATCCAGTCGTTGCTTTTGATTTTAAGCCTATTCACTAAGTTTTAAGTTGCTACTAGTTTTTCATTTTCAAAACATCTAGGTAATATTTATAGTTTCTTCACCCCTGTAAAAAACGGCGGTCTTAGATTTTTATATAAACAAACCACATTGTCTGATAATTCCAGTATCCCAAGTGTTTAGTGGGTTTCTAGTGCCTCTTACTTCTACTGGGTTTTGTTCCTGGCACTTTTTCTACTTGTTGATGTCAGACTTGTGCTACCCGCTTTCCTTAAAAATACGTTTACCAGAATGATTTGAGGCCTTTCATGAAAGTTCTTTTCAACAGAGAAAACTTTCTGTGTGTGCTATTGTCAAGACTTTAAAAACACTGCTAGTCGGAAACTAAGTTAAATTCACAATCTGAGGTCATGACCGCAACTTCACAAACGGGGGCCAATTTACTTCTTGTTTCCCTCCCTTCCCTGAGGGTATAGCCATGGCTTTTCCAGTGTGGTGTGGACTCCCCACCTTGGTTGGGCCTGAGCTTTTTTTTATTGCCCTCACCTAAGAAGCCATCCAAATAAAAGTTCAAATTTGCCAGGATTGTAAAATCCCCTCAGGGCAGAAGTATTCTGATTACTTCTCTGGGTTCTTGATTTCCCTTCAGTTATGGCCTGATAAATCTTGTGACACCTTCAATGCTTTTAAGACTTAAAAAAAATTTTTTTTTTTTAGCCAACACGTTTAGTTGTTGCAGTGGGAGGCTTGGTCTGAATAACCTAGCCTGCTTTTTTTTTTTTTTTTCCATTTTTAATGTTTGTTTATTTTTGAGGGAGAGGGAGACAGCGCAGGCAGCGAAGGGGCAGAGAGAAAGAGAGTCACAGAATCTGAAACAGGCTCTAAGCCGTCAGCACAGAGCCCAATGCGGGGCTCGAACTCACAAACCGCAAGATCTTGATCTGAGCCGAAGTCGGATGACCAACCAACTGGGCCACCCAGGCGCCCCAACCTAGCCTGCTATTATCAACAACTTCAATTATTCTGTCCTCTTAGCTTTGCTTAAATTTTCTTCTTGGCTCTTGGGGCAGCTGGGTGGCTCAGTCAGTTGGGTGCCCGACTCGGGCTCAGGTCATGATCTCGCGGTTCGTGAGTTCGAGCCCCGCGTCGGGCTCTGTGCCGACAGCTCGGAGCCCGGAGCCTGCTTCGGATTCTGTGTCTCCCTCTCCCTCTGCCCCTCTCCCTCTGCTCTGTCTCTCTCTCTCTCAAAAATTAATATTAAAAAAATTTTTGTTAGTATTTTCTTCTGGGCTTTTAATACTACTTGACGTTATATAAATAAATAAATATATATCTTTGTCTGCCGACCACGTTGAAAGCTCCATGGGCAAGTGTACTTTGTCTTGTTCACGGCTGTGTCCCCAGCATCCAGAATAGCCTCTGGCATATAGTGCGTGTTCAATATATGTTGAACGAACGAATGGATGAAAAAAGCGATTTTGCCACTTGTGCTGTGGCTACAGTGGGCCAAAGCAAAACGGCTAGGGGGATTCAGAAACATGGTCCCAACTCCAGAATCCGTGTGGAGACGTTTCAAAACACAATCCCAAATCAAGGTCACAACTTACCAAAGCGGCATAAAGAAGACAGCTCAAGGCTCCATGTTCCAGTGCTTGCCAGGACGAGGTGCTGGGCCGGGGAGTGAGTCTCGCTCAGTTGGTAGCCACAGGCTGCGGTGTCCCTTTCACCCTCTCCGCTGTGTGGTTCGCTTCGCCACCCCTCTTTGCTTCGGCCTGTCGCCCTTCCCTCCCGCTGAGTCTCAGGTGACTGAACCCTTGTTTTCTTCCTCTTTGCTCTGGTCTCTCTGTTCACCTCTATGACTTGCTCTCTGTCTTGCTGTCCCCGTCGTCCCCTGTTGTGCCTCGGTCATGTTCTCCTTCTCCCTCTGTCCTCCTCTGTAAGATGCGATGCCAGTTTCTTTCCGGACTCTGCCCGCAGCCCGACTCCCTAGCTTCATCTCCAGGATGCCTGCCAGGCCACCCTTCGTCTGGGTCACCAATCCCTTGCTCTGCCCCGCTCCCCTTCCTGGTCTCTATACCTTTCATGTTTCTACGCTCTGTTCCTGTCTCCACCCCCCTTTGTCACGGTCCCTCTGTCACCATCCTTTCTGCCTCTGTTTCTTCATCTGTCACAGTGTCATGGAGTGTGCTTTGTTACTCGCACCGTGGTATTGTCACCGCTGTCGCTATGCTCTCTGCGTTTGTGCACCGTTGCGGTTCCCTCGGTCTCTGTCTCCTCTGTCTCGGGCCCTGTCCCCTCCCATTCTGAATCCTCCAACGCTGCCCCCCACTCGGCTTCCATTTCCTCGATTTCCGTCATGGGCCCCTCCCTGCCTCCGAAGCCTCCAGCTCTGTCTCTGTCACCTCCGTTCTGGTCCCTCTATTACTCGGCCACTTTCCGTTTTCTCTCTGTCCCCTCCGTGTACTGGTGTGCGCCTTATCTAAGATTGTTTCCTGTATCTCCAGCGTTGTTGTCTGTATCTCTGCCCCCTCTGCCTGCAGCTGTTCTCCCTTTGCCTCTGTCACTGTGGCCTCCAACTTTGGCTCCGGCGCCTTCTCTATTTTTGTCACTTCTCCCTACATTACTTCTGTCTGTTATCTCTGTCTTTTCTCTCTCCCTCTCTCTCTCTCGGTCGCTGTCCTCTGTCTCTGTCGCCTGAATGTGTCTTCCCTGTCTCTATGATTGTCACCTTCTCCATATCTGCCACTGTCCCCCTTATCTCTTCCCTCTCCATCACTGTCCCTTTGGTCTTTGTCCCTTCTGTCACTGTCCTCTCTCTCTCTCTCTCTCTCTCTCTCTCTCTCTCTCTCTCCCTGACACCGTTCTCTGTCTCTATTACTGCCCTCTTGGTCTCTCTCTTCCTTCTTAGGCTCCCTGGTCTCTGTGCAGGCCCCCCCCCCCGGGGGTCTTGTCTCCGTTCCCCTCTCGGCCTCTGATCTGACTCCGTCTCCAACACCTCTACAGCGTTCTCCGCTGTCTGTGCGACTCGCCCCGTCGCCCCTGACGAGCCCTTGGTGTGATGCCACTTCCGAGGCGGTCCCCTCTGTGGTCTTCCCTAACTCTGTCCTTCTCTGCGGCCGTCCTCGGACCCTGCCCGTGAGACCACGGGCTCTACCTCGTCCCTGTGACAACCCCCTCCACGCGTCCCGATCGCGGTCGGGGGCTCCCCTCGCCGCCTCGCCGTCACTTCCGGCTTCCCCCTCACTTTCTAACACCTTTGCCTCGTCTTCTGCTCACGTGGGTTTGCGTGTGTGGCAGGTCTCTGTCCCTTTAGGGCTCCGCTCCTTCCGGCCCGTGTCCGGCCGTCTCTCTCTTCGGGGCGCTGACCCTCATCAAGGAATTTTATGGGGCGACATCCCCTCCCAGGTCTTTTCTGGCGCAAAGGAGCCCACCTCGGTCCACCTGCCTGGCCTCACCCTGGCTGTCACCCTCGCGCCTCTCGCCTCATGCCGCGCCTCCAGCCCTTTCCCGCCCTTTAAGCCTCCGCGCGCTAGGAAAAAAAAAAAAAAAAAAGAAAAAGAAAAAAGAAACAAACGCGAGCGCATGCGCACCCGCCGACGCACTGGGCGGGGCGGGGGTGGGGGGAGAGCGCGCGACCTGCAGGCGGGCTCGCGGGAGCTCCCGCGAACTCGCGCCGGCGCTCACGCGCTCCAGGGGCCTGCTCGGCCACTGGTGACGTCACGGGGGCGCTGTCCCGCTCTGTGGGCTGCCTTCAACCAGCACGCGCTTGCTGGAGCAAGCGGCCAAGCGTTGCCAAGCGCCAGGTGGCGCTCAGTGCCTGAGCTCACCAACTCTGCAAACCCTGTGGAGACTCGTGTCGTCATGGCAACTCTGCCCCATCTAATTGGATACCTGCACTATTTCGTTGGATCCGCACCTCTGATTGGATGCCTGTATCTCGTTGGCTGCCGGGGAATTTGTATCTTCCCTTCCCCTCAGCATTTCTCTCTCTCGGCCGGGGTTTCTCCCACCAGGCACTGGCAACGTGGAGACGGAAGGTGACTTGAGGCACCAGGGGGCGTGAGGTGTGTGGCACCCGGCCGGAGTCAGCGGACCAGATGGGCTCTCTCAGACACAGCCTCCCTTTCCCCGCCAGAGGGCGCCACGGTGCGCCGGGTCCTTGGAGGCCTTGGTGACTGGCGACGTCACGAGTGAGCCACTCTTGATTGGCTACCTCTCTCCACCAGCCGAGTCGAAAAGGCAGGCCTGGAGAACTCTATCAGAGGGGAAAGAGAGCAACTGTGTGCCCAGGAATAATGAATGACCTTGGCCTCGAATACTTAAGTATACAAAGGGAATTCACCTTTATTTTGTCTTCTAGTCTCTAATAATCACACCCAGACATGCAAGCTGTTATTAGCGTCGACACCTACTGCAGCTATGGACCCGGAAAGCGGACACCTGTTGTTTTTCTCAGCTGATACCCACGATTTAAAAAATTAATTGCCTTTTTAAAAAGCAGTTTTAGGTTTACGGAAAAAAAATGGAACGAAAAGTACAGAGCTCTCATTTACCATTAGAGGGGACCATATATACCCTATGGTCCTAATTCCCTCCACCCTCGTACGCCTATCCCTAATTCCCTCCATTATTAACATCATTCATTAGTGTGGTACATTTGTTACAATCGAAGGACAGTAGTGTATGAGGCCACTTATATGAGATATCTAGAGTAGTCACATTTAGAGAGACAGAAAGTAGGATGGCAAATGGTGCCAGGGGCTGGGAGGAGGAGGATTGGGAAGTTATCGTTTCATGGGTATAAAGCTTCCATTCTGCAAGATAAAAAGAGTTATGGAAAGGGGTGCCTGGGTGGCTCAGTTGGTTGAGCCACTGACTCTTGATTTCGGCTCAGGTCGTGATCCCAGGGTCATGGGATCGAGCCCTGTGGCAGAGCACTGCCCCTCTCCCCCTCTGTCCCTCTCCCTCACTGTCCTCTTTGTCCCTTAAATTTAAAAAAATGGAGATTGGTTGCACAACAACGTGAATGTACGTGACACTAATAAGCTGCTCACTTACAGGACAGTTCTGGGGCACCTGGGTGACTCAGCGGGTTGGGCATCCAACTCTTGATTTCAGCTCATGGTCCCAGGGTCATGGGATCGAGCCCCGTGTCAGGCTCTGTGCTGAGTGTGGAGCCTGCTTGGGATTCTCTCTCTCTCTCTCTCTTTCTCTCCCCCTCTGTCCCTCTCCCCGACTCGTGTTCTCTCACTAAAATGATGATAATAAAAAAAGAGGCAGAACAGTTCTGTGATCCCCAAATGTTCCTTTGTGTCAGTGTGTAATCAGTCTCCCACCCCCACTCCCTCAGCCCCAGGCAATCCTGATCGATTTCTGTCCCTATAGATTAGTGCTCCCTTGTCTGCAATTTCACATAAATGGAGTCATGCTGTTTGTACTCTTTTGTGTCTGGTTTTTTTTTTTTCCACAAGACATACTGGTTTTGAGATTTATCCACTACACGTATCAGTAGGTAGTTCTTTCCACTGCTGAGTAGCCTTCCATCCTGTGGACATACAATTTGTTGATCCACTCCTGTAGATAGACATTTTTATTGTTCCCAGTGTTCCAGACTGGGGCTATTATGAATAAGGTGGCTGTGAATATTTGTGGGGACATAGGCTTTTACTTCTCATGGGTAAATACTCAGGAGTGAGATTGCTGAGTCACATGGTAAGTTTGTGTTAACTTAAAAAATTTTTTTTAAATGTTTATTTGTTTTTGACAGAGATACAGAGCACAAGTAGGGGAGGGGCAGAGAGAGAGGGAGACACAGAATCCGAAGCAGGCTCCAGGCTCTGAGCTGTCAGCACAGAGCCCAACGCGGGGCTCGAACTCACAGACCTCGAGATCATGACCTGAGCCGAAGCTGGACGCTCAACCGACTGAGCCACCCGGGCGCCCCTGTGTTAACTTTATAAGAAACTGATAGGGGCGCCTGGGTGGCTCAGTCGGTTGAGCGTCCGACTTCGGCTCAGGTCATGATCTCATGGTCTGTGAGTTTGAGCCCCATGTCAGATGCTGTGCTGACAGCCCAGAGCCTGGAGCCTGCTTCGGATTCTGTGTCTCCCTCTCTCTCTGTACCTCCCCTGCTTGTGCTCTGTCTCTCTCTCAAAAATGAATAAAAATTTAAAAATTAAAAAAAAAAAAGAGTGATCCCTGAGTCCAATGATTGGTGTCCTTATAAGAGAAGGGCAGAAGGGTACCTGGGCAGCTCAGTCAGTGAAGCCTCCAACGTTGGCGTGGCTCGGGTCATGATCTCATGGTTTGTGAGTTCGGGCCCCTGCATGGGGCTCTCTGCTGTTGGCACAGAGACCGCTTCGGATCCTCTGTCTCTCTCTCTCTCTCTCTCTCTCTCTCTGCTCCTTCCCTCCTTCCCTGTGCTCTCTCTCTCAAAAATAAATAAACATTAAAAGAGAGAGAGAGAGGGAGGGAGGGGAGAGTAGGTGACGGGCATCGAAGAGGGCATCTTTTGGGATGAGCACTGGGTGTTGTATGGAAACCAATTTGACAATAAATTTCATATATTAAAAAAGAGAGAGAGAGAGAGAGAGAGAGAAGGGCAGGAAAAAAAAAAAGAAACAGGAACAATTAAAACCAAGTTATACCTTTTCAAAGCAAACTGGTGAAAAAAACTGTCCTGTTTACATTTTCCCGCACTGAAACATCTTGCTGCCTTCTGGGACAGCTGACACTCATATATGAAGTCAGTCAGTGTTAAAATGATTATGGGGACGTCTGGGTGGCTTAGTTGGTCGAGCACCCAACCCTCGATTTTGGCTCAGGTCATGATCCCAGGGTTGTGGAATCGAGCCCCGAGTTGGGCCCCACACTCAGTATGGAGCCTGCTTAAAATTCTCTCCCCTCCCTCTGTTCCTCTCCCCTGCTCTCTCTCAAATAAAAAAATTAAATATTATAAAAATAATAAAATAAAATGAAGCTTCCTAATGCACAGATATATTCTAATAATATATGATAATTATTAGCAAGTATAATCATCATTACCAATGTTTTTTTTTTTTTTTTTTTTTTTTTTCCGATGCAAAAGCAAAGAGCCTTTATTCGAGGTACCTCGAGCTCAATCCCCTACCTGCACCGACGCAGCGGTGAGATGCTGGGGAGAGAGAGTGAGTTTCAAAAGCACAAAGGTTTTATCATCATTACCAATGTTAATAGCTAACCTTCAGGTCACATCCAATGTGTGCTAAATGCTGTACAGCCTTTCATTTAATCTGTGTAACATTCTTTTTTTTTTTTTTTAACGTTTATTTATTTTTGAGAGAGCACAAGCGGGAGGGGGCAGAGAGAGAAGCAGAGGATCCGAAGCGGGCTCTGTGCTGAGAGCAGAGACCCTGATGCGGGGCTCGAACTCACTAACAGGTGAGATAATGACCTGTGCTGAAGTCAGAGGCCCAACCAACTGAGGCACCCAGGCGCGCAATCCGTGTAACATTCTTGGGAAGTAGGCATTATCACTTTCTCCATCTTACAGTTAAAGAAATTGAGACATTGAGAGGTTAGACAGTTTGCCCAAAGTCATAGAGCTAATAGGTGTGGAGGAGGGATTTGAATCGAGGTCGTCTGACTTCCGAGCTCACTTGGGTACCAGACAAACTCCTGTGGAAGGTACTGGCATCATCACAGATTGCAAGAAAAGTAAACTAGCAGCCCGCCCAAGAAACCAGTAGAGCATGACATTAATTTAAAACATAAGTTTCTTTGGGGGCGCCGGGTGGTTCAGTCAGTTAAGTGTCCGACCTCGACGCAGGTCATGATCTCGCAGTTCGTGGGTTCGAGCCCTGCGTCGGGCTCTGTGCTGACAGCTTAGAGCCTGCTTCAATTCCGTGTCTCCCTCTCTCTCTCTGTGCCTCCCCACTCACGCTCTGTCTCTTAAAAATGAATAAACGTTAAAAAAAACTTTTTTTAAAGCATAAGTCTCTTTGGCATGATGGACTGTCTCCTTAGGGGAATTTTCAGGATATTTATTAAGTTAAAATTAGCTTGCAATTCTTGTAGATGCTAATAGGCTGCCCTATTTACCTTCAGGATGAACTTTACAAGTGCGATTATATCTTTATAACCCTGACATTTATTAGGGTTTGAGAAGTGCTGCTCTCTCCTTGAGAAAAGAGAGTAAAATGTACCCCTAGCTGGAGTTCAATGAAAAAAAAAAAATCAGTGCTGTATGTTCTCTAAAAAGCGGAGAGAGGGGGGCACCTGGGTGGCTCTGTCGGTTAAGCGTCTGACTGTGGATCTCAGCTTGGATCATGATCTCACGGTTCATGAGTTCAAGCCCCCGTGTCAGGCTCTGCACTGATCTCTCTCTGCCCCTCCCCTGCTCATGCTCAAGTGCTCTCGCTCTCTCTCAAAATAAGTGATTAAACTGGGAGAAAAAAAAAAAGAACCTTATGACTTCAGGGGATGAATTCCCAGCTGGACAGGAAGGGATGAGGTCCTGAGGGGGTCCTGAGCCAATCCCAGCAAGGTGGGGAGGGGAGGGGGCCTCAGTCATGGGAGAGGGTGCCAACAGGAAGCTTGCCAGCTGGATTCGTGACTGGTCTGAAGTGGTCATCCAAGGCGCTAACAGGACCAGTCAGAATACTGTTCCTCAATGGTACGGAAGCGGGGGGGGGGGGGGGGAACCAATTTTGTCTCCTCTGAAATGATCTTCTGAGGGCGATTGCGGTAGGTCCCGTTAATTTCCTGCCCAACGATCACTCCCCTCTCCGTGCTGCCTTGCTGGCAAAACCCACACAGTTGGGTTTCCCAGGCTGCTTTGCAACCCGGGTGGCCACTGCTCCTGGTTCTGGCAAATGAAAAATAAGGAGAGCCTGTCTAGGGACCAACACACAAGGGGAGGGCCCTGCCACACTTCCCGCTTTATTTATTTTTTATTTTTATTTTTTAAAGTTTATTTATTTTGAGAGAGACAGAGACAGCACAAGTGGGGGATGGGGCAGAGGGAGGGAGAGAGAGAAAGAATCCCAAGCAGGCTCCGTGCTGCCAGCGCAGAGCCCAGTGTGGGGCTTGAACTCACGAACCATGAGATCACGACCTGAGCCGAAACCAGGAGTCGGATGCTTAACCGACTGAGCCACCCAGGCGCCCCCCCACATTTCCTGTTTTGGATGCCACCGCGTGAGAACGTAATGCACGGTACTGCCGTGGTCTGTATTCACGAAGGGAAGGCAAAACGAATCTCAGAGATGTCAACCCTGTGCCTGACGTTGCCGAGCAGCTGAACTAACACCGGGCCTGCGTGTCTTTGAAAGGTTTGTTATGCGAGCAAAAGAAATCTCTATCTTTTCAGCTCTTTCTGGTGGAATTCCGTTTTATGCAGCTGAAGCCATCACAACAGATACAGCATTATAAGCTTGGAGCTCCAGATGGCTCCAAGCTTATTACTATTGCAAAGGCTTGCCTGAGAATGAGTTCATAAGGAGCAATGCAGAGTCACTTGAACACCTTGATCTGACCATGCCTGAAGTCCTTCTGTATGCTCAGACTCACCATGTACAAAGAGCTTTCAGTCCTGCCTGTGGCTTATGGTAGTTTGGGTTGCATTTTGTGTCTTACAATCATAAGGGTCATGGCATACGTAACATTTACAAACTGAGGCTCCAAAGAGACCAATTTAGTTGCCAGAGGTCACTTGGCCAGTGAATAAAACTTTGGTCTGAACCCAGGATGTTCAGAGCCAGGATGTTCCAACCCAGCTTCCCAGTCCCAGAGAGGACAGGAGCCCCAGGTGGAGTGAGACCCACGGTGTGTGTTTATTCCGGTGTTGGTAGCAGCAGCAGTGGGGGGATCGGCCAGACGCAGGGTGTGTTGAACAGAAAGAGTAGACACAGGTGTGTGTGTGTGTGTGTCTGGGGGAATACGGAGGATCGGTCTGTTGACATTCACAGCAAGAACAAGGGTCAGGACACCAAGTCTTGGACAAACAGCAAAGAGACAGACAGAAAGACGAAGGGTTTGGGGGGCTGGGGTCCCCCAGACATGCATGGCCCCTTGCCTGGAAGAGGACCCCTGGGGAAGGGAAGACAGACACAGTGGAGACTGAATGCCCCCCCCAACCCTGAAACAGGGAGCTGGGCCCGCCTGCCTCCCACCCTCGCGCCTCGCAGGGTAGAAGGATGGGTGGGCCCAGGCAGCCCCGCACCACGCAGCTCGGACGTTATGGCTTCGAGGAGATGAATTCACAGTCCGGGCAGGAAGGGATGGGGTCCTGAGGGGGCCTGGTCCGATCCTGGGCCTAGGCCAGACCTGCAGGACCGGACAGGGAGGAGATGTCAGCGACGGCAGAGAGCAGGCCCGTGACCTGCTGTAGTTCCATCAACACTCCCAGGGACTCAGGAATCCTGGCCCATTGTCCCTCCGTCATCTGGCCCAGGATTCCAGGTTCCCAGCCCCTCCTCCCTCGGACCCAGGAGTCCGGGACTCCAACCTCCGTCCTCCCCTGGTCTCGGTTCCTTACCCCTCACTCTGAGTTCTCTTTCTCTGACAATCCTTTGCTGCCTTTCGTGAAGCTGGACAAAGTCTTTTCCTGAAATGAGGAAATCCAGAAGGTTCAGATATGGGGGACAGAGGCAAGACAATCGCTAATAAGCAACACAATAAGACATCGAACTTCGCTTTTCACTCAACTCCCTCAGAGAAGCTGAGACCCTGTCTTGGAGCCTCTGGGGAGCCAGGGAGGGCTGCGGGCCGAGAAGGGGCAGAGTCAGTGCGGGGGGCGGGGGTAGAAAGACCCTCTGGGGCCATGCACTATGGTGCGCCACTAGCTGAAAGTCGGGGGTCAGGACCTCACTCAGCCCGGATTCCACCCCTCTCTGTGCTCCCAGCATTGCCCAGCACGAGCACAGCACACAGAAGCTTCTGGAGAAGTTGGTGAAACGAGCGAGTAAACTAGGGGAAGAGTGAGCGGTGGAAGGAGAAAGGAGCTACCATCTGTCCCTCTAAATAGAGCCATGGTCTTTTCAAACCTCAGGCTTGAGCCCTGGGCTCTGCTGCTTAAAATCCCTCCTCACCCCTCAAAGAAAAGTCTAAAGCTAGGCTACAGTCAGGCCCAGGAGGAGTCCGTCCACCCTGGGTGCAAACTTTCAGCTGTGCCCAAACTCAGCAATCAAGGGAACTACTCTTGCAATGCGATATTTTGAAAAATCAAGATTAACCCAAGAAAAAAAAAATCCACGATGTGCAAAATACCAAATTAAAAAAATTTTTTTAATGTTTATTTTTGAGAGAGTGAGAGAGAGAGAGAGTGTGAGCGGGGGAAGGGCAGGGAGAGAAGGAGACAGAATCTGAAGCAGGCTCCAAGCTCTGGGCTGTCAGCACAGAGCCCCACTCAGGGCTCGAACCCACAAACTGTGAGATCATGACCTGAGCCGAAGTCGGACGCTTAACCGACTGAGCCACCCAGATGCCCCCAAAATATCAAATTTTAAACAGAGGCCGGTCCTGTGTCATATTAGAGACTGAGACGAAAGGAAAAATAAGCAGCCTTCTTTTTACATCTTTTTTATGGTTAATTTTTTTCCCCAGAAAGTTAAAATAGTTTTTAAAATGTCGAAAACAATGAAGAGGAAGTATACTGCAATGCACATCGCTTTATTATTATTATTTTTTAGTTTATTTATTTTGGAGAGAGAGAGAAAGCGTGAGTGGGGGAGGGGAAGAGAAAGAGGGAAAGAGAGAGAATCCCAAGCAGGCTCCAGGCACAGGGCTTGAATCCATGAACTGTGAGATCAAGACCTGAGCTGAAGTCGGACGCTTAACTGACTGAGCCACCCAGGCACCCCAAGACTTTATTTTCTTCTTAAGAAAAAATTTGGGGGGCATCTGGGTAGCTCAGTCGGTTAAGTCTGACTCGATTTCAGCTCAGGTCACTATCTCAGGGTCCTGAGATCGAGCCCTGTAGCTGGCTCCACGCTGCACATGAAGCCTGCTTAAGATTCTCTTTCTCCCCCGCCTCATCTCTCTCAAAAATAAATAAAATTAATTAAAGAAAAAAAAAGAAAGAAAAAGTTGTTGATCCCCACCCAGTACACCACAATCCACTGACTTTCAACTACAGCCTGTTTAAAACAAACTGAACCAAA
Organism: Lynx canadensis; assembly: GCF_007474595.2. Taxonomy (NCBI): domain Eukaryota; kingdom Metazoa; phylum Chordata; class Mammalia; order Carnivora; family Felidae; genus Lynx; species Lynx canadensis. Next base: position 54,220,889 of record NC_044317.1, read on the forward strand.
ACCGAACCCCCCAAAACCCCAACCCAGCTCCCTCACTCAGTTTTCCCCCTTTATTTTGGACTTAGTATCATGGGAAATAATAGTAACAGTAGCTGACCATTTGCTGAGCCCTTAAGGAGAGGCAGACACTGAATCCTGCATTAACTCACTGAATCCCCCTATCTGTCCTAACTTTAGATGCTATTAACAACCCCAGGGGTGCCTGGGTGGCTCAGTCGGTTAAGCATTCGACTCTCATTTTTGGCTGAGGTCATGATCTCCTGGTTAGTTGAGTTCTAGCCCCTCATCCGGCTCTGTGCTCAGAGCTCAGAGCCTGCTTGGAATTCTCTCTCTCTCTCTCTCTCTGCCCCTCCCCTGCTCATGTTCACTCTTTCTCAAAAAGAAATAAATAAACTTAAAAAAATTTATAAACAATAACAACAACCCCATTTCTCAGTAGAATTATCTGAGACACAGAGAGGTCAAGTGACTTGCCCTAAATCACACAGCTAAAGTTGGTAGAACAGGGATTCCAACCTAGGTGGTCTAGAGTCCACCCTAGGCCGGAATGACTAGATGAGTGCATGAATGGCGTCCCGAGTGTCACTGGGAGGCCGCCCAGCTCACCTCCACCAGCTGATGCCAGTGTTCCACGGGCTTGCGGGGGTTGGCCAGCATCTCCGCCCAGTGCTCGCGGCCGTGGGGGTCGGCGGCGTCCGGGCCCACGCGGCACACACCGATCACCTCGTTGTGCCCGATGCTGGGGGGGGGGGGGGCGTTGAGCACTTCGGGAGGGAGGGGGCGGGCTCGGTCCCATCCCCTGGCCTCCCGCCCCCCCCGGCCCGGGCCATGACCCTCACCAATCATAGTCTACCACCGCGATGCTGAGCCCCACGCTCTCCACGCTCTCCGGGGCCACATCGAACACGAGCGCCTCGTTGTACGTGGGGTTCAGCGTGTTCTTCTTGATAGAGGTTTTCCGCTTCTTCAGACGCCGCCCCTCGCTGATCAGAGAGGCCTTCACGTAGGGGTCTGGGGGTGGGCATGGAGAGCCCTGAACCGACTCGACCTCCTCCCTCAGACCCCAGTCCAACCCATGGGTCTGGGTCCCCATTGCCGTCTTCCCTCAGACACAGAAGTCTAGGCCTCCAGCCCCACCTCCCTCAGACCCAGGAGTCCTCACCCCCAGACCCCTCTTCCCTCAGACTTAGGAATCCTAGCCCCCAACCCGTCCTCCCTCAGACCCAGGAGTCCTGCCCCCAACCCCTCCTCCCTCAGACCCAGAAGTCTGGGTCCCCAGACCCCTCCTCCCTCAGACCCAGGAGTCCTGCACCCAACCCCTCCTCCCTCAGACCCAGAAGTCTGGGCCCCCAGCCCTTCATCCCTCAGACCCGGGAGTCCAGGCCCCCAGCCCCTCCTCCCTCAGACCCGGGAATCCAGAACCCCGGCTCCTCCTCCCTCAGACCCAGGAGGCCTCACCCCCAGCCCCTCCTCCCTCAGACCCAGGAGCCCGGGCCCCCAGATGCTCCTCCATTAGGTCCCAGCGCCTCACGAACCCACCTGAGAAGCCAGTGAGGTCCATCGCTTTGAGGTTAGAGGCTTTGATGATGGTCACGGTGAGGCGCCCGGCGGTGGGGAGGTAGCAGAGTGAGAAGTTGAGCTCCCCGAGATCTGCCTTTTCCTGCAGTTGGGGAAAGGGGTTCAGCCGTGCCCTGCCTCAGTCTCCCCTGTCTCTGCCTCACGTTCTCTCCCATCTGGAACCTCCAGCTCTCCTCCTTGACATCCAGGACTCAGGTTGCCCACCCACTTCACAGTCTGACTCTGCCAAACCTGGTAACTCCTTGGTCGCAGCTGCCTGCCACCAGCAAAGCTGGTTTGTTCTGCAGGGAGGATGGGAAGAGGCACGAGTGCAGGGAGGGAGCAGGAGAGAGAGGGAGAGAGAGAGAGACAGAGCACGCACGCACAGTGAAATGTAGGCTGTGACAAGGACCAAGGCACTGAGAGCTATAGCTTGAAAGGCAGACCCACAGAGTCCTAATGCAAGAAAACCCAGAGAGGGGGCATAGAGACTCAGAGAGAGAAAGAGAGAGAGAGACAGACATACAGACAGACAATAAGCGAGACTTCAGAAAGAAGAATACAGAGACCGGGAGGAGAGGGAGACAGAGACCCAGAGGAGAGAGACAGAGTCCGGGTTGGGGGGGGGGATGCCAGAGCCCCAAGGGGCAGGAGATCCCAAGAAATGGGTATAGAGACTTGGTGGAGGGTATGGAGACCTGGACAGAGTGAAAGAGACCCAGAATGAGGTGGGGAGAAGGGCAAAGGCCCAGAGAGAGAGAGAGAGAGAGAGAGAGAGAGAGAGACAGAAACCTACCCAGAATGAGGGACAGAGATCCAAACAGTGTGACAGACACTGAGAAGTCAGTCTTAGGGAGGGCAGGGGACACACCAGCCCTAAGTGAGGCCACAGAGGAGACAGAGACTCGCACACCCCACACAGACCTGGAACGGGGGCTGAGTTGACCCCGGGCCCACGATCCGCCCTGCCCTGTCCTTCGGCGTCATCTGGGCCCCTGGCCTCCCTACCACACTGATGAAGCCCAGGTCCCTGGATCCCCCACTCCCTGCCCTTGACAGCTAACTGTGACCACCTAGACCTGGAGCCCCCGAGGACTGTGTGGGGTCCCCGGGGCCTGATCCTGAAACGAAAAAAGTCAACTGTTTAAGGAATGAAGGCACAAATAAATGAGTGAAGACCTCTGGTGATAATGAGGAGGGAGGAAAGAAGAAGTGACAGACACAAGGAGACAAGGTGGAGGCAGGAGGAAGGGGACTGTAGGAAGAGCCGCGGGCACCCAATTTAATTGTGTCATCATGCAGATGGTGAAACTGAGGCTCAGAGGAGGGCAGGACCTCGAGTGTGGCCATCATCTGGACAAAGCTAGGACAGGGCTCACACCCAGTGCACACACAGCTGCCCCACATCGGCAGACAGCTGGAACGTTGTGACATGCACAGATCAGACCCGAGAGGGCCTAGGAATTGGGGGTTTGAGGCTTGGGGGTGCAGAAGGGGTCAGGACACCCAACGAGCATGTTAGAGCGACTGGATGGACAGAGGAAGTTGGCCAGTAGCGGGGGGTCGGTGCTGGGCGTTGTGGACCCTACAATCTGGTTGCTGGAGGAACTGGGGGTGTGGGGATACTGGGGACCCAGGTATGTCTGAGGCCCGGGGGGATGAGGCTATCAGGATTCAGGCAGAGACCAGAGGATGAGATTAGATCTGGAGGTCATGGGTTTGAAACATAAAAGGTTCAGAGATCAGAGGGGCTGGGGTTTCAGGAAGCTTGGGAACTGGAAAGCCAGGAGGTTGGAAGGTGAAGGAAGTCAGAAAACTACAAGCTGGGAATTCCGGGGTCAGGACGGTGGAAGGTCAGGAATTTCGGGTCAGAGGGCAAACGTCGTAGGATCACACCATGAAGTTATGAGGAGGTGGTTGGTGGGTGTCTGTTACAATTTCCCCAGTTGTTACCATCAGATGTCAAAGGGGGAGTCAGGAGTTGGGAGGTCTGGGGTCCAGGCATGACGTCAGCATTTGACAGGGTGGGGGGGGGGAGGATGGGGGTCCATGATATCAACCTCTACGCTTTGCTTGTGTGCTTGCAATATTTCGCAATAAAATAAATTTCAAAAGAAAAGCCTGGGTCAAGAAGTTAGAGGGTTATGAAGTCCAAGGGCAGAGAGGTCGGAAACTGAGGGGTCCTGGGTCCCCAGGAAGAGGGATGCAGGGGCCACTGACCGAGCCGCCCTCCACGATGTCCCTCCACAGTGGGCGGTCGGGGGGCTGCTCAGCCAGTTCCAGGAGGTTGTCCAGCACCACTTGGCCGATCAGGTCGTGCCGTGAGAAGCGGTCGAAGTCATAGACGCTAAAGTGCAGTTTGCGCTGGGCCAGCTCGGCCAGGGGCACCGAGAACTGGAATGTCTCGTTGAATACAGGGTTCAGAGTCTTCCTGTGCACCTGCAGGGGGTGGGGGAGGGGGCAGACGGACACCACACCCATCAGCCGCTTCCCAAGGACCCGGGAGGCCAGACCCCAGCCCCTCCTCCCTCGGACCCGGGAGTCCAGACCCCCAGCCCCTCTTCCCTCAGCCTCAGGAGTCAGACCCCCTCCCCCTCCTCCGTGGGACCCGGATGTCCAGGACCCTCGCTCTGGACCTTGGTCTGGAACTTTTTCTTGCGGTCCGGCAGCAGGTAGATCTTGACGTAGGGGTCTGAGAAGCCATTGGAGTCCTTGGCCGGGAGGTCCAAGGCCTGCAGGATCCGCACCACCAGCTGGTCGGAGCCATAGAGGTACCGCAGGGCAAAACTGATGCGGCCGCAGGGCGCCCCTCCTCCGGCCTCTCCCGAGCCCGCGGCCCCGCCACCGCGCCGGCCACCGGGTCCAGTCCCCTGGTACAGCTCGGGCTTGATCTGCCCGATGAGTTTGGCTTTTTCCTCACCGCCTGGCAAGGGTAAGGGTAGGGCAGGCGGCCGCTCCTCACTGCCAGGGTCCGGCTGAGGGGTCAGGGTCTGCTGGGTGAGGGGCCGGGGTAGGGCCGGGTACCTGTGGGGGGGGTGGGGAAGACCAAGGTGGGGCCACTGACAAAGGTGGGGATCTTTGACAGCATCTAAAGACCCGGGAGACTCCTCCCTGCCTCTTCCCCCAACACCGCATCTGGGTGGCCACAGATCCCACCCTGGTTCACTATGACCTCGAGCCAGCCACTCGCGCTCTTTGAGCCTCAGTTTCTCCACCTGTGTTGGGGGGGGGTGCGGGGTATCCCGGTCTCTAAACTAGCTCCAGCTAGCATCTGCTTATGCACCGGCTTCCAGAAGCCTCCCCCTGACCTCAAGTGCATGACCCAGAATAACCTCTCTGGACTCCAGAGGCCCCACACAGCCCAGACCTCCTGAACCTTCTTCAAATCTCCCCAACCTGCCTTAGCCCCAGTATCACATTTCCCACCTGACCACCGCTCCACCTGGCCTGTCCTGTCTCTCTCAACTCCCTTCTCCACCGTTCCTAGTGTCGATGGGACATTCTGGAAGCCCAGAGCTCCCCTCTCGGGCCCCTCTGGGCCTCTTCTCCCCTTCACACACACACACACACACACACACACACACACACACACACACGCTTTCCCTGGACAGGCTCATCTGCGTCCCAGGTTTCCACACCCATCAACAGCCTTTTGTCTGCTAAATGTGACCCGCTCCCGGCCTCGGCTTCCCACCAGACCCTGCACGCCCTTCCCCGCTGGGCTCAGCGCCTTCTCCCAGACCCACTCCTCCTCCGGGGTCCCCGTGCTCCACCGAGATCTGCAGGCCAGACGCCAGAGCCATCCTCGCCTCCCCCCAACCCCCTAAAGCCCGCCCCTCCCCTCTCCCGAACTCCCCCGTCCCCGTGGCCCCCCGGCTCATCTGCCCTGTCCCGCGTGGACAATCACCCCTAGGGTGAAGTCCGCGTGATGGGGCCCCTAGCGACGGGCAACCCCAGATGTGCTGAGAGGCAGGCCCGGGTGGGGGGAGCAGGAGGCTCCAGTCTTGGAAAGGGATGTGGGGGTGGGGGTGGGGGCTCCAGCTACAGATCCCCCCGCCACTCCTTGCTCCCGGGGTGACTTTGAGCAGGTCACCGACACCCTCTGAGCCTCAGTGTCTCCACGTATGTAATGGGGGCGGGGCTTCCGCAGAGACCCCAAACTACATCTCCCATGAGCCCCTGGGCCCCTGGCCAGGTTCTGGGATTACCAGGGTCCTGGGACCTTCTCCCATTACTGTCTGGGGCCCAAGATGATCCTTCTGAAGGCAGTTTCCCTGGACACTGCCCCAGAGGCCTTACACTCAACAAGATCCAGATGAGCTCAAGGTCTCCCTCACACCCACTCCTCTCCTTAGATCCTCTGATCTGACACCCACCCAATCACCAGGCCAGGATGGGTGCTGTTAGCACCTGTCCCCACCCCTCCTACCCCACAGCCATCCGCCCCGAGTCTCATCTCTCCTGCCCCCTGACCTTGCCCTTTAATCCCCGTGCCCACAGTCTCAGCTCAACTTCCTCCTCTCCTGCCTGGACTACTGGTCTCCAGTCTGTCCCTCTAGTCCACCCCTATGTGGCCCCAGAGAGGTCTTTCTACACCCAAAACTGGCCCTGCCCCTCCTGCTCACAGGACAGAGTCCCCGCCCCTCAGCCAGGCATTGGAGGCCCCAATACCCTGTGTGGTCTGGCCCCACACACAGCCGCAGCCACATCGCCTCCTTTTCGCACACGTACTGGCAGGCCATAGTGACTGCTGGCAGTTCCCACGATGCACTGTGACCTCCTTCCTCTCTAGCCTTTGCACTGGCCGCTCTCTCCTCCTGGAAGGCCCGGCTCACACCCCTACCTCTGTGCCCGGCTAACTCTTCCTCACTCTGTAGGTCTCAGCCATCTCTGGAAGGCCCCAGCCCCCTCCCAGACCGAATCAGCGACTCCTTGGACTCCCACAGCTAAAGTGGCCCCCTAAGCCACTTTCCTGCAGCACTGGCCCGGCTGGGCTGGGCTGGCCTCTCTGGGGACCCACTTGCCCCGGACCGTACGTGGCATGACGGCAGGGTCTGGCTGCCACGCTCACTTGTTTTTCCAACACCCAGCTCGGGTCTAGTTCATATTAGGTGCTCAATGACATGCTCAGACGGATAGCGATCAGACGGATCCCAGGTCCCACCACCAATCCTGGCTTAGGGTGAAAGACACGAATCGCTTTGTGTCTCAGGGCCTCGGGGGTCTAATCTTCATTCTGCGGTCCTGTGCTCTCTGAATCTGAGAGTCCAGGTCTCTAAGCTCCTCCTCCCTCAGACCCTGGAGTCTGGGGCCCTAGCCTCTTCTCTCCCCAGGACCCAGGAGTCCACACCCCCAGCCCCTTCCTGCCCCAGGACTCAGGACTCTGGACCTCTAGGCCTCTGGACCTCTTGCAGGGCTCAGAAGAACCATATCTGGGAAAGAGACACAGAGGAGGAACAGAAGTTCAGAGTGGACCCCCAGCCCAGTAGCCTGTCTCACCTGGTGGTGGGTGCCAGGCTTGTGACCTGCTGATGCGACTGGGCACTGGGCAGGCCCCCACCACTGGGGGGCAGCAGGAGCAGCCCAGAGCCCGCACCTCCCTCAGAGGGCAGTTCAGGAGATGTCTGGCTCGGTTTGACCCCAGCGGCCACTGCAGCTGCCGCGGCCTCTGGATACGAGTCCATGTCCAAGTACGAGGGCTCGGGGGGGTCAGAGCCCCCTAGGCTGCCTGGCTCCAGCAGCTCAGCGAAGGGCGGATGGTGGGCGGTGTGGGCGTGGTGGTGTGGACCCCCCAGCAGAGGATGGCCACCCAGGCCGGCCCCCAGGTGGGGCCCGCCACCGCCCACCAGGCCTGCCAGCCCGACCCCAGGGCCTAGGTCTTTGCGCAAGGGGCCCCCGCCCACCGCTGAGCCTCCCTTGTCCCGCCAGGGCACCCAGCACAATTTCCAGGACACGAAGAGGGAGACGCCCAGAAGGACAATGCCACAGAATGTCACGATGACCGACAGCAGGCTCACGGAGATGTCTGGAGAGAGTGAGGACAAAGGTCAGGGGTCAGGGTGGGGTCAGAGCTTATCCTCCCACTGCTGTCCCCAAAGAGCTAACCTTTAGCATTCGCCATGCATTGTCCTAGGCACCTGACGTCCGTTTACTTCAACTCCCCGGCCCCACAGGCTGGGTATCTCTATATAACCGTTTTAAAGATGAGGAAACCGAGGCACAGAGAGGTGGAGCGACTTGAATAACGCTGCGCAAGCAGTCAAGGACAGATCTGGGATTTGAAAGCGCGGTCTGTCTTCGGAGCTGATTCTTAATCACTAGCCCGTGCTGCCTCTCTAGAAGAGGACACACCCAACGTCCCCCCAAATGCTCGGAGAGGACCAAGGAGAGAGGAGCCGGCGTGACTCCTCCCACGACAAGAGTTCAAATCTGTGTTTGCCGCGTGGCCCCGGGAGCATATCTTAAGCACTCTGAGCCCCACGTTCCCCGTTTGCCAAATAGGAAGTCCTGCCTCTTACGGTGGAGGTAAAAGGGACCCATCGCTGAGATGTCTACTGAATGGTCACTATGTCCCAGACACCTAAGTGCCATATTGGCATTGGTTTACTCGTGCCTGACAGGCGCCCTGGGAGCTTGGCGACCTTATTAACACCTGCTTTCCACAAAAGGAAACTGAGGTCAATGGACCCAAAGTCTCCTGGGCAGAGTCCCCACAGGTCAGCGCTGGAGTCAGACCTTGACCCCGGAGCGCCTGGCTCCAGAGCTGTCACACTTCACTATTTCCCAAGAAATGGTATTTGGGTCGCGGGTTATCATTCGACTGACAAATATTGTTACGTTTGGTGATACCGCTGCCGCCATGTGTAACCCAGCATCAGCAGCCGCCACGGCTAACGCCTTGCAAATGCTTCCTGTGTGCTGATGTGCCTTTCAGAGAAACCCAGGGAACAGCCTAGTTCTCGAGCCAGAGGTTCCTGGGTCATTCAGGAAGTGGTGCCAGGAGTAGGGCTCCTCCAGGGAACGTGAATCTGTTTTGGGATTGACTCCTGGGTCTCAGCGAGGGAGAACACAGGGGTATTTCGTGCACCGTGCGGACTCTAGATTATGGCGGGTGGGGAGAAGCTATTGGCTAAGCTATTGGCAGCGAGGACAGCTGAGTGGACTGGCTGTGTCCTGTCCCTGCAGGGGACGCCGGGTGGTGAGGGGACGCCCTCCCGTCCCGAACTGACCAGGGCATCTAAGTCAGCAGTCTGTGGTGTGAATCCGCACCGCACTGCGATCGATCCCATTTTACAGACGAGGACGAGGAGGCTCTGAGAGACAGGAAGTGACCCTGGGGGGGCCATACAACTGGCGATGGCCAAACTCTGAAATTCCTACTCCCCTCCGCCCCTTAGGGTGTTCCTTTCCAAGTGACCAACATCTGCTTAGAGTTCTGGGGACCTGCTAAAAACCAAAGCAAGGGCTTGCCAGCCTCCTGAGCCTGGGAAGAGTGGAGAAAGGGGGGCCGTTTGGGAGGACAAGGCGGAGACGAGGAGAGAAAAAACGAACAGCTGCTTGCCTCTACCATCAGCCTGACCCAGACCCTCTCCAAGTCAAAACATCGATCCTCTAAACTCTGACAGATTTCTCCTTTCTGTCCGCCCGGTCTGGGGAGCCATTTGGGCTTGGCAAGGTGATGTAGCTGTGCAGTAAAAGACCAACCTTGCCCAAGGAAATGTTTGGCCCCGGATCGGCTCCTGGGAAGGAACCGCTAAGTCCTTGAACTTCCTCCCTGAAAGTGTTTTTGTTTACCTGTGGAACCATGGGCCCTGCCAGATGGTCCGCAGCGTGACTGACGCTGGGGGACTAGGACGTGCCGTATCAGCTCGGCCCCTGGAGGGGCCGGAGGTGAAGGTCAGCCACACGGGCGGTCAGCCACGTCTACGTGACCGAGACTGGAAGCTCACGCCTGGTCTCTCCTGGACCCTCCTCTCTGTGTCTTTCCCTTCGCAGAATTTCATCCCTATCCTTTTGCCGGATAAAGCGTACCCAGGAGTAGAACAGCATTTCTGTGAGTCCTTCTAGGGAATCATAGAAACGGAGGGTGGGCTTGGGGACCCCCAAATTGCCACAGTATACTAGACTTCCTGGGGTCAAATCTGGCCCTTCTGCTTACAGGCTGTGAGACTCTGAGCACAAACTGGCAGCTCTCGGGGCGCCTGGGTGGCGCAGTCGGTTAAGCGTCCGACTTCAGCCAGGTCACGATCTCGCGGTGCGTGAGTTCGAGCCCCGCGTCGGGCTCTGGGCTGATGGCTCGGAGCCTGGAGCCTGTTTCCGATTCTGTGTCTCCCTCTCTCTCTGCCCCTCCCCCGTCCATGCTCTGTCTCTCTCTGTCCCCCCAAAAATCAATAAACGTTGAAAAAATAAATAAATAAAAATAAAAAACAAACTGGCAGCTCTCTGGACCTCATTCCTCATCACTGTCCCTGGACATCTGGCGCGCGAGGTGTCGAGCTCCGCCCTGCACTCAGCAAGTGTGGCTCTAGGTATAACTTCTACACGCATGCTTCCTCAGGGTCCCTCAGGGCCACTCATGACATTTCCTGGTGTCCAGAACCCTGCCGCTTCCTAGCTGGGTGACCTTGGGCAAGTCACTTCACCCTTCTGAGTCTCCCCTCCGCCATCGAAAATGAGGATTCTGTGTACCGCAAAGGGGCGTTGTGGGTGCTTGATGAACAATGCAAAGGACCTTGCGTACTGCCTGGGACACGGCCGGTGCTCAGTAAGTACATCCCAGCATTTATTGCATGACCACTGTGTGCCCAGCTTGTTCTAAGCACTTCACGTGTGTTACATCACTTGAGTCACTCAGCCGCCCCATGAGGTAGGCACTTTTATTATCCCCATTTTCAGGAGGAAACGGAGGCACAGAAAAAGAGCTACTTGCCTAAAGCCATCCATTAGTAAGTAGCCGGGGGTGGGGCATGGGGGGGGGGTGGGGAGTGGGATTTGAATGCAGGCAAGTCAGACAGCCTGACTCAAAAGCCTGAGCTTTTAAGTACTATGCAAGATACACAACAGATATGTGAAAGGGACATGTATGTGGCTGGGGTGGGGGGCAGTGGGCAGGAGGCTCACAGGGCCAAACACAAAAAGGTCAGGAATCAGATGGCCCACCTAGTTCCTTCTCCTTAGATCAAAGGTGTGGGGACCAGCAGCAAGCAGGATGGAGGCAAGACCCTAAGAGGGACTGGCCAGGGCCGCATAGAGAACAGAAAGCTGAACGAGTCTGCTCTGACTCTCTGAAAATATTGACTGTAGCAGAGACAGGGGGCTGGCCGAGACAGCTGGGGGTGCTGACCTGCATCTGGGCCCCGGGGATAGCCTCGAATTCGCAGGTCGTTGAACTCCTGGCACCTGTCACTGGTGTCGGCATCTCGGACCCGCGCACAGAGGTCCGAGACCAGGATGAGTGCCCGCCGGCAGAGGTCATCCTCGTAGTCTCCTGACATGGCGGCCGGTGGGTTCTGTGCTTGGAAGGGGCCGGACGAGGGTGCAGATGAGAGATGAGATTGAAGGAGGGATGGATAAAGGATAAAAAGGGAAAGAGAGAAAGGGAAGGACAGGCGAGGGGACAGAGATTGGGGCTAGGTGGATCAGGGGAGGTAGACTGGGGAGGGATAGACGATGAGAAAGAAATCCGGGGCCGATAGACAGGACTGAAATTCGGGGTGCAGGCAAGACGACAGTAACGGATTGGACAACCAAGGGGACAGAGATCAGCGTGAATGGACGGGAGGAAGGAGAACAGGGACAAATGGACAAGGAGGAAGAGACTAGGGAGGCCAGTCAAGGGGCAGAGATTAAGGACAGATAAAGAGACAGAGATTAGGGGTGCCCAGACAAAGGGACAGAATTTAGGCGTGGGCGGGCGAGGGGACAGCCGTTCTTCGTTCATGCATTCGACGAATATTCATTGAGCACCAACTACATGCCAGGCACTGTGCCAGATGCTGCAGAGCCAGCAGAGAACGCGCCCCACACAGTCCCCGACTTCCTGGTGTTACAATCCAGTGAGAGGAGACACGGAGTAAGCAAGTCAACAGACACCACATAAACAAACAAGACGTGCTCACACTGTGAGAGGTGCTCTAAAAGAAACAGAGGAAATATCACAAAGGGACTAGGAAGTGGGCAGCTGGGGGGCTCTCTGCGGCCACCGGCAGTGGGTGGTGGGGCTGGCGTGGGGTAAAGCATTCAGAGCAGCAGGAACAGCATGAGCAGGGGCCTGGCGGGTTCAAGGAACGAGAAACAGGCCAGGTCCAGGTAGAAGGGGACAGGACCGAGAGAAAGGGAGGGGTGGGGTTAGAGAGAGAAGAGATGGTTGTGGTGTGCGGTGGTGGCTGGGGTGGGATGGGAGGTGCGGGATGCAGAGATAGGGACCAAGTTGAGGGAGGGAGAGAGAAGGGGAAGGGAGGCAGAGATAATGGGAAGGGCAAACTGGGGCCCAGAACGGAGGGACAGATGAACAGACACAGGGAAAGTCAAGGACTGCGATTTGGGATGGACAAGCCATAAAGAATGGACTGGTGTGTAATTTATGGGAGTGCAAGAGATGGGCGGACAGAGGGACAGTTAGAAGCGCCAGGACAGAAATATCTTTGAAAGAGAAACAGTGGTTGGCAGAACGGATGGGGTGCAGGAATAAAGGACAGACTGACAGGCGATGGCCAGAGATCACAGATGGGCGAGGATACAAAGGAGGGCTGGGCAGACAGACATGGGTGCAGAAGGAAGGTTGGATGGGGGTGGGGGCATACGAGACAGGGGACCGGGAGAAAGAGGTGCATGTGGGGCGAAGGGGAATTCGCCACACATGGTTTGGAGGCAGACATCAGAGATGGGCTGGAAGGAGAGTGCAGGGGGAAATTAGGGACGGGCAGACCAGAGCTCACGGATGGACAGGTGTCGTGGGGGTGTTGCAGAAGGCCAGGACTCCGAGACAGACATGGTCAGACTCACCTGCGCTTATCCCTGCCGTGTTCTGGGTGGCAGCCGAGGCGGCGGCTGGCGGCAGCCCATGGGGGTTGTAGGGCGGACAAGGGGCTGCGGACCCGTCCCCACGCGCCAGGTGGTGGGAGGAGGAGCCGGATCTGGGGGCCGTGGCCAGGAGAAAAAGCTCAGTTCGAGCCTCACGTCTCGTCCTCCTCGGACCGGCTGCTCGACCCCAGGCGACCCCCGGGAGGTCCAGCCACCCCCTCCCACCTCCGGGGCCCCAGCTCCCGTTGAGCTTAGAGACTACAATTCCCGACAGGCCTCGCGCTACCGCGGCTAAAGACTTCACAGACCCGGCGCTGTATGGGCTGCTGGGAATTGAAGTCCTTCATGCTTCTCCCGGCTGCAGAGAGGATGGGAATTTTTTTCGGAGGGGGGGGGGGGTTATGAGATGCCGGGGTCCCAAGGCGCTGCAGGGGGGAGGAATGATGTCCTGGACCCCGAGAGGCCGCGGAGTCCTAAGTCCTCAAGGGCCATGGAGTGGGTAAGCGATCCCCACCTCCGGGGGATCGGTGGGTGAGGTTGGGGTACACCTAGGTGTTTCGGGACCCCCCTTTCTAGGGCCACGTGCCCCTCCCCCGGGGCGGCCAGCAAGCGCTGCGGCACCCGCACTCGCGGGGAGGAGATCCGCGCGCCTCTGCACCTACCCCCGCCCCTACGCGCTGGGGCCTCCCCCCAGGATCGGCCTGGGGCGGGGGCTGGGGCAGGGGGGAGGGGGGAGGAGCGGACTCACCCGGAGCCGCCGCCGCCGCCACCGCCGCCGCAGCCCCGCGCGCCCGCCGCGGTGCCCGCTCGACTCCTCCCCCCGCCCCTGGCGCAGGTCCGCGGCTCCTCCCCTTGCACCCCCTCCTTCCTCCCCTCCGAACCTGCGGCTTGAGAGCAGAAATCGCGCGGCCGCAGCGAGGAAGGAGGGAGGTTTCCCAGGACCGAGGCGTCCGAGACCCAGCTCTCTTACACAGCGGAAGATCCAGCTGTCTGGGATCGTGACCCTCTGCGCCCCAGGATCTAGGGGTCCAGGCCCCCCAGCCCCTCTTCTCTCAGCTGGAAAAATCTGGGACCCCAGTCACTTCTCCCAGAACCCAGGGTAATGACTTCCCACCCCCCCCTCCATTCTCAGATCCAGGAATCCACTCCTCCCCTGGCCCTTCCTTCACAGGACCCGGGACTTGGAGTCCTCCCATCTGGGGAGTTCTGGAGGCTGGCGGTGGGAGGGGAGGCGGAGCCTCAGAGTTAGCGGGTGTGGAGAATCTCAGCCCGGTGTGAGGTCCTAGCAGGGACCTGGGTTTGGATCCCTGCCTGGGCCGGCTCCTGCCTTTGTGCCCTCGCGCTCTTTTCTCTGAGGTCGTTTCCTCGTCACAAAAAAATACAGAGACAATAAAACGGTCTCCTAAGGGATCCAGACGTTTGAAAAAACCAGGCAACGTAGATAAAGCCTTGGCACCGAGTAGGTGCTTAATGAATCTTGCTCAAAAGCACCAAGTAATTGTTACTGCCATATTAATAGCGGTTGATGATAATTGCCACTGCGACTGAGCTGAGTGCTTTGAAAGCGCTTCCTTGTTTAATCTTCACTGGCCCTGTTAGGTGGGTGCAATTATGCTATCCCCATTTCACAGAGGAGGAAACTGAGGTCCGTAGAGGTTTAAATCCCTCGGAGAAGGTCCAGAGCCACATAGTCACAGGCAGCAGCCGGCAGGGGTGGCTGGGATGAGCCACAGGCTGCCTTTGGTGCTGCCTCCCCTACTCCCAGTGACACTCATAGAAATATAATCTCTTGGGTAAAAAATTATTTTGGGGGCTTCCGGGTGGCTCAGTCGTTGAGCGTCTGACTTGGGCTCAGGTTATGTTCTCAGAGTTGGTGGTTCGAGCTTTCACACTGTGGGCTGTGCTGACAGGGCGGAGCCTGTTTCGGATTCTGTGTCTCCCTCTCTCTGCCCCTCCTGCGAGCTCTCTCTCTGTTTCTGTCTCTGTCTCTCTCTCGTTCAAAAATAAATGAATAAACTTAAAAAAAAAAGAGGGGCAAATTTTCCAATTCCGCTCAGCCTTGTTTAAAAAGCATTTTTCTTCTTCTGCCAAGGCAACTCTAAGACAAGTTCCCTAGAGCCTCCCTTTAACTGGATCCCACCCCCTCCCCACCTATCGCTACCTATGTATACATTTGCAGTTACTGTCACCCTGTAGAATCCCCCAGGAGTGCCTCCCTGGTGCACCTTGAATCCTATCCTCAGTGCTTTTTCGTTCTCCCCGATAGACCTGCATTTGCACCCAGGGAAGCTGGCATGGGGGGCGCATGCCCAGATGTATGCACACAGACCCCACATGGCAGTCCATGAGCCCACTCACAACTAGACCTTCGCACCCAGCTGGCCTGCCCAGAGTCCACAGGCAGCCCTGTTCTGGAAGAGATACACAGAAGGAAGTGTGCAGCAATGCATACACCCAGAGATGTCTACACACGTGGGCTTGCCAGACTTCTGGGACACGTTTCCAGAGAGACATCGACTCATGGACTGGCGGCTGTGGTGTCCCGGTTGTGCCTGTGGTTTGGGACATGGCAGGGCCAGGGTTCAAATCCAAGGTCTGCTCTCAATATTGCCTGTGAATTGCTTATATTCTCAGTGCCTCAGTTTCCCCATCTGTAAACGAGGGTAGTTTTTGAAAAACCCAGATTCCACGTCATTAAGTTATTTTGAGGATTAAATTAAATTCACATGAGATGCTAAAAAACAAAACAAAACAAAACGGGGGCGCCTGGGTGGCTCAGTCGGTTAAGCGTCCGACTTCGGCTCAGGTCACGATCTCACGGTCCGTGAGTTCAAGCCCTGCGTCGGGCTCTGTGCTGACAGCTCAGAGCCTGGAGCCTGTTTCGGATTCTGTGTCTCCCTCTCTCTCTGCCCCTCCCCTCTTCATGCTCTGTCTCTCTCTGTCTCAAAAATAAATGAATGTTAAAAAAAAATAAAAAAAAAACAAATAAAAAAAAGGTTCCTGTTTAGTATTGTCATAATTAATACTTATATGCATTTGCTCATATACTTTTTATTTCTTTATTTTTTACCTATTTGTTTTATTTATTTATTTTTTAATTATTTTTGTAAATATGAAACTTACTGTCAAATTGGTTTCCATACAACACCCAGTGCTCATCCCAACTTTTTTTTTTACCTTTTTTTTTTTTCAACGTTTATTTATTTTTGGGACAGAGAGAGACAGAGCATGAACGGGCGAGGGGCAGAGAGAGAGGGAGACACAGAATCGGAAACAGGCTCCAGGCTCCGAGCCATCAGCCCAGAGCCCGACGCGGGGCTCGAACTCATGGACCGCGTGATCGTGACCTGGCTGAAGTCGGACGCTTAACCGACTGAGCCATCCAGGCGCCCCTTTTTTTACCCTTTTTTTTTTTTAATTTTTTTTTCAACGTTTATTTATTTTTGGGACAGAGAGAGACAGAGCATGAACGGGGGAGGGGCAGAGAGAGAGGGAGACACAGAATCGGAAACAGGCTCCAGGCTCTGAGCCATCAGCCCAGAGCCCGACGCGGGGCTCGAACTCATGGACCGCGTGATCGTGACCCGGCTGAAGTCGGACGCTTAACCGACTGCGCCATCCAGGCGCCCCTTTTTTTTACCTTTTTAACGTTTATTTTTGAGAGGCAGAGAGTGAGCGGAGGAGGGGCAGAGAGAGAGGGAGACACAGAATCCGAAGCAGGCTCCAGGCTCCGAGCTGTCAGCACAGAGCCCGACACGGGGCTTGGCCTCACGGACCGTGAGATCATGACCCTGAGCTTAAGTTGGATGCTTACCCGACTGAGCCACCCAGGCGCTCCTCTTTATTTTTTTAAAGTAAACTCTACACCCAGCACGGGGCTTGCTACTCATGTGGCAGAGATCAAGAGTCACATGCTCTCCCAACTGAGCCACCCAGGCGCCCCTTACATTCTTTCTAACTGCATTTGACAAGCGAGGAAATTGAGGCTCAGAGAAGGGAAATGTCGTGCCTGAGGTCACACAGCTGGGAAGTGTCAGCGTTGAGATTCAAAACCCACGTGGGTCTGAATCTAGACCCTCGCCCTCCGCCACTACGCCACTACGATGTTTGCATCCAGGAAGTGTGAGGACCTTGCCTGTTGTAGCCCCTGGGAGTGTGGAATTGCACAGAGTGCTGGACGGGGAACCGGGAGACAGAGTCCTCTGTGTTCATTTAATCCCATCCATGCAGCCATTTGTGAAACACTTACTGAGCATCTGCTGTGTGCCAGACCCTGTTCTAGGCACCAGGGATCCAGCTAGGAGCAAAGCAGACAAAACCCCCAGCCTTGGGAAGGCCCAGGGTCTAGTGGAGGAGACAGGTAATCACCAGATAACTATCTGTATGTATTAGAGTCAATGCGTGTCCAAGAAGGAGGTCATGGAAGGCTCCCCCGAGGAAGTGACCAAGTGACGTTTGAACTGAGCTCTGAAGGGTGAGTAGGTATACACTGGGTGAAGATGGGGAAGAGATGGGGAAATACTCCAGTGGGCAGGACCGTCCCATGCAGGGTCCCGGGCAGGAGGGAGTTTGGCTCATGGAGGACTGCCAAACACCTAAGCTCTAGGGGGCGGGTAGCACTTTCTTTTGTTTATTGTCGCGTCCCTCCTGCTTGACACGTTGTCTGACACACCGTGAGCAGCCAATAAATATTGACTGTTTGAATGGAGGAGTGAACAAGTTCAAGAGGAAGTAGAGGAATGTATGTATGGACGGACGGACGGACGGACGGACGGATGGATGAGTGGTGGGCTGGAGGATGCATCTATGTGGGTGGGTGGATGAAATGATAGTTGGATGGGTGAATGAATGATTCAGCGGATGGATGGATGGGTGGATGGATGAGTCAATGGATGAATTTGTATCAATCCCTACGGATTCACACACCAATGTTCCCAGAGACACGCACACGTGTGTGTAGACAAAGGTTCACCTCTTCTCCTGGTGCTGACCTCGGAGAGGACACACACAAAGCTGGCCACGCTGGCCAGGGCCTGTGTGGATGAGGACGCAGGGAGGCAAACCCTCTGACCAGGGCTACAGCCGGGCCCCACCCCCACTGCGGCACTGACATAATTTCTGGAATAGGAAGAAAATGTCGATTCAGGGATTTTTGTCCCAGGCTGGGAGCCAGGCCAGGGAGTGGGACAGGAGTAGCCCGAGAAGGATGAGGTGAGTGGTAGAGGGAGGCATGTGCGGCTAAGACAGACAAAGGGGACAGAGAGATAGAGAGATAACAGAGAAGCAGAGATAGGGCAATGGAGACAGAGACATTCAGCAAGCTGCAGAGACACAGAGAATAAGAGATGAACGCAGAAAGAGACACACGACGTAGAAATTCAAATTCAGACACAGGGCAAGATGAGGCAGGGTTCCAGAGACAAAAGAGGGAGAGAGAGAGACAGAGAGAGACAGAGAAATGGAGGCACAGAGAGACGGAAACATACAGACCCAGATGCTCGAGGGGAGAGAGACAGAAACAGAGAGACAGACATGGAATGACACCCAAAGAGGGCAGAAAGAGAGCTTCAGAAGAGGCAGCTAAAACGAGGCTCAGAGAGGGGAAGGCATTCGCCCAAGGTTGCACAGTCTGGACGTAGCATTTGATGCTGGGTCTGTTTGACTCGAGTCCATTCCATGTTCTCTTCTTCACCCTATGTTGCCTCATGAGGACCAAAAGGCACACAGGCAAGTGGGGTTGAGACTGCTGAGCATGGGTCACAGCAATAGGAACAGTCATTCATTTACCCACTCAACGCATCCCGGCTGGGGTGACCCTGGAGAGTCAGAGATAAATTAGGAGCTTCTGGTCTACCAGGGTAGGTAGACCCCGCTCTGGAGTGACGGGGAAAAGCATTCCAGGCAGAAGGCACGGGAGGTGGAGAGTGAAAACAGGACCAAGGCGGGAAGGATTGGAGAGTGTTTGGAGGGGTGAGGTGGGAGAGGAGGGTGGGACCAGAGGGTGCAGATCTCACATGTTCATTGTCTGGGGGCACTGGGGAGCCATGGGAGGGCTGCCAGCTGGGGAGGGGCAGGTCAGCTCAGGGAGCAGAAAGACCCGTGTGGAACCCTTTGGGAAGGAATGAGGAGGGGGAGGGCAAGGGTCCAGGCAGGAGAAGACGAAGCCTGCGGGTCAGAACCGTGGGAATGGAGAGGAGAGGAAGCAGGAGAGAGAGTCCGCGGGCAGGAGAGCTAGAGCTCGAGGGGCTGTGGGGGCTTTTGTGCCTGTTGTCATGGGAATGAAAGATGTCTCCTGTCCTATAGGGATGGGGCTGGCCGCCGGAAATGGAGAAAGACCGCCTGATGGGAGAGAAAGACATCAGGGTGACTAAAGGGGGTCAGGGCCACAGAGGAATGGGAACTGAGTCTCTTTAAACGAGGATTGTTTTCTTTTTTAATTTTTAAAAATGTTTATTCATTTTTTTTGAGAGAGAGAGAGAGAGAGAGCATGCGCGGGGGAGGGGAAGAGAGAGAGGGAGACACAGAATCTGAAGCAGGCTCCAGGCTCTGAGCTGTCAGCACAGAGCCCGACGCGGGGCTCGAACCCATGAAGTGTGAGATGATGATCTGACCCAAAGTTGAATGCTTCACCGACAGAGCCACCCAGGCGCCCCTAAGCGAGGAATGTTTTAACTGGCAATGACAGAGACTCAAAGGACTTCAGCATAACAGGGAATTAATTGAGTGGATGACAGCTTCAGGCATGGCTGGATCCAGGTTTCCCAATCACCATCATCAGGAATCTGTCTGCATCTTTGGTTTCTGCTTTCCTCGCCAGGCACGTTCTCTCCCCGTATGGTGATGTGATAGCCCCCGGCAGCTCCAGCCTCGACTCTGACCAGCCTGGCAACCTTGCTGGAGAAAGAAAGATCCTCTTGTATCCAGCAAAAGTCCAGGGGTTGACTCTGCATTCTAGATTGATCTTTAAGCTCGCCCCTGAAGAAATCGCTGAGAAAATCAAGGTGTCACTAGGCTAGAAAGCAGAGAATCTATGCGTATCAGGGAGGAATAATGGGCATTCAAGGCAGAGACCATCTGGGACTGGAGATCAGAGGAACAGAGATACAGGTAACAGAGACAGAGATGGAAGGACGGACGGCATAACTAAGCAAGCCCAGTCTCTTCTCTCACAGTTCCTGCTGAGACCTCTGCAGACTGAGAAGAAAGAGTTGCCTTAGGGACACCTGCTTAGCACCGCCCTTTTACTCCTGCACTCAGGTGCAGGCGCCCCCCAGACCGTTCTCCTCTGGACCCAGGAATCCAGGCTCTCTTTCCTTCCTCCCTTAGACCCAGAGGTCCACCCCCCCCCCCCCAGCGACCCCCTGCTCCTTCCTCCCTCCCAGCCAGGAGATGGAACCTCCAGCCCCTCCCCCTCCCTCTGGAGGTACCATGGCAACCAGGTCCCCTGCCCAGCTTTCCCCCCACCCCATATAGAATCCCATTTCTGTTTGAATCTGGCCTGTGTCTAACCAGTTCCTGCGTGAGACAGGGATGAGCGGAGGGCAAGTGGGACCAGAAAAGGGATGACCGAGGGCAGGGGAGCCAGTTATGAGAGAAGAGAGATGGAGAAAGGAGGCTGGGGAGAGGTGGGGAGAGAGGTAGGGAAACAGAGAGGTAGGCTTGGAGAGAGGCAGACTCTGAAGAGGGCCGGAGGGCTGGGGAGATGGTGGGGAAACTAGCCGAGGAGTCCAGGGGGATGCAGGGAGAGAGGGGGAGAGAAGTGGGTGGGAAGAGGGCAGAGAAATCAAGGGAAAGAGTGGAGGAGAGATGGGGAGAGATCAGGGGGAAGAGATGGGGAGAGAGTAAAAGCGGGAGGGTGGTGGAGACATGGGGAGAGAAAGAGGACCGGGGAGGGAGAGAGGCGGGGAGAGGCAGAGTCCCGAGGAGATCTGGAGAGACAGAGGAAGACACGGGAAAGTGGCAGAGAAGGAACCGGGGCACACAGCATTTGGAACTCGTTGGGTTCCCAGAGGTTAGGGGAATCCACATTCCTATGTGGTCTCAGCCTTCCAGTTCTTCCGTGGTTTTCCCCCCGGGCTTCAGAGAGAAGGAGGAGGAGGCGGCCTTGGAGAGAAGGAGCTGGAGTGGGTGGGCGAGTCAGGGTTCTTCTCCCCATCCTCCTGAGACATGCCTCACCCGCCTTCCCAGGATGCAGCAACAGGTGGAGACCCTGTGCTCCTCCACCGCCGGCAACTCCAGCATGCACAGGGAGGCAGGTACTGAGCCTTGTGAGTGCGTGTGTGTGTGTGTGTGTGTGTGTGTGTGTAGGCAGGGGGGATTTCCTTCGTCCGCGCACTGTGTGGTAACATTGGCCTGCAGTGTGGCCTTAAGCGAGTCACTGGCCTACCAGAGAGCCATCCCAGACTCTGATGTTGACCAGATTCCTGGGTGGCACCCTTTGACCCTTAGATCACATGTCTCATGAACCTTTGCGGTTCCCTGGCCGATGCTCTGGACCCAGAACTACATTTCCCACGAGCCTCTGGGGCCTTAACAACTCTTCTGAGGCTGTGGCCTCCCTAGGTGCTCTGCCCTGGTCCCTCACGCTCCCCTTTCCCCCCTCACTGAGCTCAGCAGCTAACCCCAAAGCCACTCCTCCTCCGTCCTGCCCACCTTCAGTGGTCCCACTGCCAACATGGCCAGTGGGCTAGACCCCAGATACTGCCCACCCCCCACTTCCGCCCACAGCCTTTGGTCCCCAGCCCCATCTTCCTGCCCGCTCCCATTGCCCCGTCTCCCTGCCTTTCCATCCCCACGGCCCCAGCTCAGGTCTTGTCCTCTTCCTCTTTCCCTACCTAACTCCCGGTCTCCGGTTTCTCTCCTCAAGCCCATCCCCCATTTGGCTCCTGGGGGGTCATCTGACTGCCAGCACTGACCCTGTCCCTCCTCTGCTCACACCCCCCCCCTTCCTTCTCCAACACTTCTGGGATGGAGTCCCAGCCCCTCAGCCTCAGACCCTGGGTGGTGGGCCACAAGCTGACAACTTCAAGCTCATGCTCCAGGGCTCCCTACTTGCCCCCTACACACGTCATTCACTCACTCATTCACTCATTCATTCATTCATTCATTCACTCAATCAATATGTATTGAGGATGCATTTGGCTAGCATGTAATAAAAATTGGACTTAGTGTAGAAGAAAGAACAGGAGAGCCACCATCACTCAAAAGGAAGCCTGGAAGTGGGGTGGGGTTTGGGTTTGGTGGAGTCAGCAGCTCAATGATGTCACTGAGAACCCAGCTTTTATTTCCCTGTGTTTTAGTCCGGGATGTGTCTCCCTTGCACACCAGCCTGCTTACCTCATGGCCACAAAATGGCTGCCACAGCTCCAGGCATCACTTGCAGAGGGTTGTCCGTCTTAAGAGCCCCCACATGATCCCTCCTCACGTCTTTTTGGCCAGCACTCAGTCACCCACTCACTCTTGTCTCAACCCCCGGCAAAAAGATTATCATGATTATTTTAGTCAGCGGTCCTCAACTCTGGCCCTACATAAGGTGGGAGGATTTAAAACCAAAACATCTATACCCAAACCCGCTTCAGATCCAACTTAACCAGAATCTCTAGGACTTGGGTCCTTGCACCCATAGTTTTTGAATGCTTGCCAGGTGATTACAACAAACGGTAAGAGTTGCAAGGCATTGGTTCAAACCGGATGGGATGCCTTCGGAGAAAGGAGAGTGGGGAGCCTCCCCTGAGCTGCATGGACGAGGGATGGACACTTCTCAAACGGGGGGAAGAAGGATGGGAATGGCCGAGTGGGCGTCTTTTCCGGGCGTCAGCTACAAGAGCCTACTCTGTGCCACGTGCGCAGACATCCTCGTGGCAAAGCAGGTGCGTTTCTGTCCTCAGGTCTCTTTTAGTGTCTTTGAAGGCCTCTTTTCCTTTGGAGATCCCTGCCCCACATCATCTCTAATCTGGACTGAGGCGCCCGCCTGACAAATATAATTTATGTTTGGCTCCAGAAAAGTTGAGTGGAACGGAGTTGACGAGTTGGCCAGTTTTGTAGATCAGTATTTGTTCATGTCAGCTTTGTGGCTTTCTTGGTGGTACTTTGGGACGAGTGACACTTTTTAACTTATCAGGTTGGCATCGGCCAACAGAAAGCCGGTGGCGGGACGCCTGGGTGGCTCAGTCAGTGAAGCGTCTGACTCTTGATTTCAGCTCAGGTCATGATCTCATGAGAGATCATGAGATCGTTTGTGAGATGGAGTCCCACGTAGAGCTCTGTGCTGACATGTAGAGCCTGCTTGGGATTCTCTCTCTCTCTGTCTCTCTCTCTCTCTCTGTCTCTCTCTCTCTCTCTCTGGCTCTCTGCCCCTCCCCCGCTCACACTCTCTGTCTCTCTCAAAATAAATAAATGAAAGAGAGAGAGAAAGAAAGAAAGAAAGAAAGCCAGCCCGTGGGTCCCAAGCGCTTTGCCTATGGTGCCTAATGAATGAAATGACCCAGCCTGTTCTCATGCAAAGAGGGCGGACATGAAATACACCATCTCACAAATAATTAATAACCTACAAATGAATAAGTGCTTCTTAGCTTGGGGCTGAAGAGAAGTCGGAGAAGTTCCTGCGGATGGCCATATTCTCTTGTGCTTAAAGATCTTAGCCCCTGGTGGTCCTCTGCATAGACATCTTTTTCCTGCCATTTCTTTATTTGGCAAGCTCCTCCTTATCCCCAGGTCTTACTGTAGACATTACCTCCTCCGAGAAGCCTCCCCTGATTGCCCCTAGACTGGGCTTCCCTTTCACCTTGTGACACCGTAGCTCGTATTGCCCGTTGCACTGACTGCTTCCCCCACCAGACTGGGACCTTTTGGAGGGTAGAGCACATTGTCTAGACGAGAATGGAGGACAGACAGCAGACTGGGGAGACTGAGAACACAGAGTCTGGACCCAGACGCCTAGATTTTTATCCCGATTCTATCACTTACGGCTGCGTGACCTTGGGCAAGTCACGTAATCTTTCTACGCCTCCGTGTCATCAGAAAGTAGTCGTGAGGATGCAGTGGAAAACACTTTTGAAAGTGGTTGGCTTTTTATTTTATTTTATTTTTTTAAAGTAAGCTCTACGCCCAATGTGGGGCTTGCACTCAAAACCCCGAGATCAAGAACTGCCATGCTCTCCCGACTGAGCCAGCCAGGTGCCCCGAGTGCTTGGCTTTTTAAAAGGGATTGTAAACATATATGGGGCGACTGGCTGGCTCAGTTGGTTAGGCGCCCGACTCTTGGTTGCGGCTCCGGTCATGATCTCACGGTTCACAAGATCAAGCCCCGCATCAGGCTCTGTGCTGACGGCGCAGAGCCTGCTTGGGATTCTCTTTCTCTCCCTCTCTCTCACTCTGCCCTTCCCCTGCTCTCTCTCTCTCTGTCTCTGTCTCTCAAAATAAATACATAAAATAAAAAAAAATAAATAAAAAGGCCTATAAACATATAGCTATTATTGTGATTCCGTGGATGGATCTGTAGGGATCCCGGTGTTGGAGGGGTGTAGGGGAGGCCGGTACAGCTTGGAGAAGTCAACAGGGGTTACCGCATGCAGGGCCCGCGCTTCCCAAAGGGGATCTTGCTAAAATGCAGATTCTGATCCCATAGGTCTGGGGTGGACCCCACAACGCTGTGTCTCAAACAAGGTGCGGCTCCCCAGATCACGCACTGAGGCGCAAGTCCCCGCCTCGGGGAGGACTTTCTTCTGAAGGCGAGAGAAAGCCGCTGCTGGTTTGAGAGCGAGGGGCGCTGAGATGGAAAGATCGTCCCAGCTGCCCTGCGCAAACAGATGGGAAGGTGGAGGATGGGGACCAGAGAAGGGGCTTTCCGATGGTACAAGCTGAGCTATGTCAACACCCCGAAAGTCAAAGACCGCCAGGAGCATAGCTGTGACATAGCGTGTGCTGGAGACAGCCTGTCCCTGCTCGCAAGAGCCGATTGTTAAGGTTTGCAAGCTGGTTGTTAAAACCGTGGGGAGCATGAAATTGGTCCTGGTGGGTATATCGACAGCGTGAAAACTGGCAAATGCTACAATCTGTGCGTGTGTGAGAGAGACAGAGAGACAGAGAGACAGGGAGCGTGACATTAATGAAACATTTGAGAGCGAGAAAGAGATTAATTAAACATTTACCAGCACACCACTGAGTTTATTGGCTTGTACCGAGGGAGTCCCTGACACACGGAATGCCCTAGGAGGGGCTGTTAGGTTAGGTGACTTTGGGAGCCCTCGGGGGAGCAGGCTTGGGATGCTGGCAGGAAGCGGAGGCAAGTCTGTGACGCAGGAGGAATGAACGGCGCTAACACCGTGGGCGGGAACGAAGCAGCATCAGCTCTAAACCAAGCGGAGGCTCTTTGGTCATTTTGTGGTTCGGGCGGTGTTCATGTTCTGTCGTGTTGAGACGAGGCTCCGGAGTGGCCTTATTTTTATCTCGGCCTGCCCTGGTCACAGAGAGGCCTCGGCTGACGTCGGTGCTCCGTGAAATTGTTTATGGCCTGCAGGAGCGTGATCAGCGTCACGACCTGCTCTCTGTTCGGCAGCCCCAACAGAGAGACACCCCCAAACGCAATGGCGGCAAGACGAGAGCGCGACAGGGGATCGGGCGGTCCCGCTTGCTGGGACATCCCAGCCGCATGAGATGACGCGGGGACCCGGGTTCCCGCCGCATTGTTGCTCTAGCCTCGCGGAAGCTGGCTTGTCGCTACGGTCACGCTTCCGTCCGAGGGAAGGGGCAGTGAGTCCAACACATGAGCCCAAAGTTGCACCCCTCCCTCCCCCAACACCGGCGGCGAGAACTCGCTCGCATGGCCACACGCGGCCGCAAGGGATGCTGGGAACTGAGGTCTCTAGTTGGGCGGCTGTGTGCCGGGGAAAACCCGAAGACTGCAGAGGAAGGGGAAAACGGATTATGGGGGACAACTAGCGGTTGGCCACAAGGCAGACCAGTTAGTCGAGGGAGGGGTCGCCTAGAAGCGCCGATCGGCGGCTGTTGTCGGTCTGGTTGGCCTCAGGAGGCCGGTTCTGAGACGGTGAGAAAACCACACACCAGGTTCACATGGTGTTGGGGGTGCTGCGGCATGGGCCGCAAAACCGGGCGAGTCCCTCCCTCCGTCTTCCTCCTGCCTTGCAGCCCCTCTCTAGCGCCCCCTGTAGGCAGAGCCTAACGGGAACCCAGCAGTCGGAGCAGAGCAGGGGTTAGGAGAGTCCCCGCCCCGGGGATCACGGACGGAGTGGATGCAGGGGGCGTTGGGAGCTGAGAGTCAATAAATAGCTCGGTAACTGGCATGACAGCCATTCGGGAATGGTACGGACAACACTCGGGGAAGCCCGCTGAAGCCGAATAACGTCTGAGGGGTGCGCAGGGCGGCTGACACCCGGTCTCCATCCCCAGGAGCCCTCCTTGTGGACATTGAGACCCTAGAGGAGACGCAGACTCGGAGCCTGGGCGGGCCTGTCAGATCCTCGTGAGTGGCCCCTGGTCTCGTGACTTCTGATCTCAGCCCCCCCTTGGGGGGCGATGACAGCCCCCTCCCTGACCGCCGAGGTCCCTGCCCGCTCGCTCTCTCCCCAGGAAGCAGTACCTGCGTCAGGTCATTGCAGAATACGAGGCGCTGGACCGAGAGCTACCATGCCTCCGGAGGTTTCCCACACCACCCGCTGCCCAGCCTCTCTGTCTGTGCATGGAGACCTCAGTGAGTGGCCCCCTGCCCCTGGGACCCCAGACCCCCAGTCTCTGCACAGCTTGGGTGGGACGATAGAAAGGGAACAGGCTCAGAAATGAGGGGGGCAGGGCTTCAATCTAGGCTCTGCAGCTGGCCAGCTGTGGGCTCGGCACAGGACAGGTCGCTAAAAATTGATTATGAATTTGTCAAAGGGTCAGACGTCACATTTGTGACCTGGGATTTGATGACCTGGGAGGGGCAGAGAGAGCAGGAGAACGAGGGGCAGAGAAGGGCTGAGACTGAAAGGCAGGTGTCCTAGGGGCACCTGGGTGACTCGGTTGGTTAAGTGTCCGACTTCTGCTCAGGTCATGATCTCACGGTTTGTGAGTTCAAGCCCCGCGTTGGGCTCTGTGCAGCTCAGAGCCTGGAGCCTGTTCAGATTCTGTCTCCCTCTCTCTCTGCTTCTCCCCTGCTCACGCTCTGCCTCTCTCTCACTCTCTCAAAAATAAACATTAAAAATTTAAATTAAAACAAACAAACAAAGGAAGGCCAGTGACCTGCTAATCGATCCTATGCAATTCTGTTAAGTTTGCAAATACAGCAGAGACTCAAGATGAAACCCATGTCTTGGGCAGATTCGGTGAACCGGTCATTCCTGGTACAAATCCTTTGGCGATCGCTGCCATCGGTCAGCAGAGGTATCTGTTAGGTTCTCGCTCAAAAGTTACCTGAGAAGAGCTGACCTTAATGGGACGCTTCCCGTGTTTCAGGCACTGGTCTCAGACGCACTCCCTCAGGTGATCTGTGTGACTTTACCCCAACACAGAGATTGTTGTCCTTGTTCTAGGAGCTCATTCCGAGCCCATCCCTCCTCTTCTTTGTGGCTTTGGACAGGGGACCCCGCCTCCTCCTCACATACATGGCACAGCTTGCCTTCCTGGCGGTGACCGATGTCATGATGTCACCCTATTTTCTCAGCAATTTTTTATGTTCTGATGATGGGATATCACCTTCCGGATGGTAATCTCACGCTAAAAATGTGGTTAGTGATCAATATGTTTCTGAATGACAAGTCAAACCCCCTATGACCCTTATTGTTATTATTATTATTTTTTGCAACCGGACATTCCTTAAAATGCTGATAGGAACATAAACGGAAACGTGTACAACTTAAATCCTTGCGGGATCTCTAAGAGCCGCTAAAAGTCTGCTCTCCCGCGCAGGTTGCTGGAAAAGTTTTTGGTAGGCTGGTAAAGCTGACCAAATTGGCGAATTATTTAAGCCAACTGCTCATTGACTACTGGCAAATCCGCCTGGTGAGAACTGATATTTTTGGAGAAAGACCTAGAATGACAGTTGATGCTTTTCTACCTGAGAGATGCCTGTTCCCCCCGGGTCTGACTAGAGCGATAGGCTCCCGAGATAGAGTGTGAAGCTTGCCCCTCAAATGTCACCGGGGATTCTGGCAGGTTCTACAGGTGGGTCTAAGGTGGGGGCTTCCGGAACCTTGCTGCCCACGAGTGTCACATGCTGAGGCGCTCTCTCCTGACTCCTCCAGCCCCAGGAGGACTTTACCCATCTGGAGGTGCTGGAGGCTCTGGAGGCCGAGTTACCCGGAGCCATGGAGAGCGGGCGCGTGACCAGTATCCGTTTTGAAAATACGAACGTCATCTGTGGGACGGCGGGGTGCCGGGACAGGTGAGTTTGTGGCGGATCCCAGGCTGGGAGCGACCGGGAAGGGCCTGGCGGCGGGGAGCAGGTTGGAGGAGGTGAGGGGTGTGGCCCAGGGAGGTGGAGGGAGGGGCGGAGCCAGAGCCAAGGCGCCGAGTCCCACTCGGGGCCCGGAAGGGAAGGAGAGCCGGACTGAGTCTGGAAGCACCGGATTCGGGTCCGGCTGGTGGTGAAAGTGCGGGACGACGGGGCAGAGTGTGAGAACCGGGAAGGGGCGGAGCCGAGAGTGAGCGCAGGGCGGGGGCAGGGCCAGGTGAGATCAGAGAGCAGGTGGGATCTGGAGTGAGGAAATGGACTTCGAGGGACCCACGTGGTGACCTGGACGGATAAAACCGAGGCGTGGGGTCGGAGCCTGGGAAGGCGGCTATGAGGGGGCGGAGCCTGGGCCGAGCACATTGAAAGAGTGGGGCCACGAGTGATCGGGTGGGCAAGGGACCTGGAGGGTCGGGTTGGGGGCGGGACCGGGAGAAACCTAAATCTGGGGACGCGCCTGAGACTCACTGAGGGGGCGGGACTGGACAAAGAAAGGGGCGGGCCCTGGAGCGGCGGTTCGAAAAGACGGGGAGCCTCGACAGACGACGACCAGGGGACAGAATTAGATTGAGAGAAGACGGGACCTAGAACGACCCGTGCGAGGGTCGACGTCCGGGTGGACCTCGGCGAGAGGTCAGGGCTGCCGAGGGGTTTCGGGACAGAATGACGGGAGGTCAGGGCTGCCGAGGGGTTTCGGGACAGAGTGACGGGATGAGGAGCCCGAGTGGGTAAACGAACAGGGACCAGGCAGGGACCACCAGCGATTCCCTTCGGTCTCCGCCCCGTCCCTGTCCTCATGGCCCCACCCCTCGCAGGTGGCTCATCACGGTCGCGGACTTCCAGACTCGCTCGCGTCTGCTGCGCTGCGGCCTCCGCCTCCGCGGGCTCGAGCACCCGCTGGTGCGCCACGACGAGCTGCTGCTGGCCGATTACCGCCTGCACCTGCGCCGCTCCCTGGTCCGGCGGCGCATGCTCGAGGCCCTGGGGGCGGAGCCGACCGCGGAAGTCTAACGCTCGGGGGGCGGGCCCCGGCTGCGCTTGCACACCGCCCAGCTGGCTCGGGCTACCCCCCGGGAACCCCCGAGGGTAGGGGGCGTTGCCTCCCCAGGAAGGAGGCGGGGCCGGCTCGAGGGGGGTGGATACTGTGAGTTTAATTATAAAGAATGACCTGGTACAAAAGCCATTTCTCTCTGCAAAATCTTGGTGGGGAGTCAGGGCGAGGGAGGTGACGGGGGAGGGGGGTGGGGGGGGTAGGGATGAACCCCCGTAATATAATCCCGCCTCCCTCATCTTCCCCCAGTCCCTGCAAACGGACGCCTGGGTCCCGATCCCTTGAGGGATGAACTGAGAGGCTCGCGAGAGGGAAGACCCGGGTGGGCGCCGGGGGCTTTCAACCCATGCCAATCCCTGTCTCAGCGAGAACCTGACGTCCTCATCCTCCCCCCTCCTTTTTTCTTCTCCCACCCCCCTTGGAAGACAATTCTCGGGCTTTTATTTCAGGTTTTTTTTCTGGATTTTTGTTGTTGTTGTTGTTGTTGTGTGTGTGTGTGTGTTCTAGGGTTTTTGTGGTTTTTTTGTATTTTGTATTTTCATTATTGTTCCTCTTTTTGCTTTATCTTCTCCACCCCGCGCTGCCCCATCCAGTCCCTTCCCCACCCCCCACCCCGACCTCTCCTCCCCCCTCCCCACCCCCTACACCCTCCCCAACCCCGCGGCACCCATCCAGAATGAACAAGCCCTTGATAGACGGGCGCCGCGCAGGCCCCCTGCGGACGGGGGGCATCCGACAAGGGGGAGGGGGCGGGTAGGGGCCCAGCGCGACCTCTGCCCCCCTCCTTGCCATCCCTCCCCCCTCCCACGACCCTCCCACATGGTTCCCCGCAGATCCCTGACGTGGTGAGGGGAGAGGGCTGCAAGCACCCTCCCCCCCATGGACGGAGCGCCCCCCCCTGGGGGGTAGGGGGCAGCAGAGGGGGAATGGGCTTGGGGAAAGGAGGGGGAGCTCCCTTCTTTGGCAGCTGAACATGGAGGGGACCTGAGGGCGATGCCCTCCCCCCTTTACCCACAGTAGGAGAGGGGGCTTCTCAGGGGAAGGGGTGGCTTAAAGTTCCCAAGCCCCAGGAATAAAGGGAGTGGGGGTGGGGGAGCGTGCAGGAAGGAACAGCCATGCTGGAGGGAGAGGGAGTTTCTCTGAGAGAAGGAAAGGTCGGGGGGTGGGGGGGTCTTCGTGCAAAATGGATGGAGAGATGGTCCAGGAAGAACTAGGAAGAGCGAGACGAGAGAGGGTGTGCAAGAAGTCACAGACTGGAGCAGGGAGAAGAGGAAGAATGGACGCCACAGTGAGCAACAAGGGGGCTTGCCTAGGGTCTTCTCTGGCCAGAAGGAGAAAGGAGTGTGGAGAGGGAAGAAAATAGGCAGGGTCAGAAGGTCTGCACGAGCTGTTCCTCCACAGGAACAAGAAGTAAGGATGCTCGGAAAAGCGGGGATAGCCCAGACCCAGAGTGTGCGGACGGAGACACGTGTGCAGAAGGAGAGAGGTGGTAGGGTTCCCCCGGGAAGATGGAAAAAGTCACCCAGGAGCCGGCGAGGACAAACAGACATTCGAGAATGAGTGTGCAGCAAAGCCACGGCGTGCAGGAACATTGTCAGAGGAAGGACCCGGCTTCGCGAGAGCAGTGAGAGCGCTCCAGAGGCTGTGTGCAAGAGTGAGGGTGGGAGAAAGTGCACAAAAGAGAATGAAGCAGGACAGAGATCTGGAAAAGAAGGGTGCAAGGGAACGGGGCGGGGGGGGGGGCTGGCTGGCGAAGAGGAAGGGAATGAGCATTTGAAAGACAAGCAGTTCCTGGGGGGGGGGGGCGGCAGGCGTACAAGATGTACAAGAAATGACAGTGTGAGAAGGGGGGGCAGGGAGGTGCAGGGGAGTGTCCCTGCAACAGGGACAGGCAGGTCGAGTAGAAATGTGGGGGTTCAAGAAGGGGCTAATGCTTAAAGAGAATGGATGGAAGTGTGTCAGGAAAAGTGCACGGGATAGCAAGTGTGCAAAAGCTGAACAAAGGCAGGTGTGCTCCGGAGAATAAGTATGCGTGCACAGAGTGTGGGAGGGGGTGGGGGAAGGGGTGTCCCAAGTGTGTCTGCAGCAAGGGTTTAGAGATTTTCAGAAGTGAGGTGTGCACGGGAGGGCACCAAGGACAAGAGTCTGAGAGAGTAAAGGTATGGAATGTGGCAGAAGAGAAGAAATGCAATGTGGGCTAGGGAAAGCAGGGGGGGCGGGTGTTTGAGCGCCGAGAGGGCCTCGCGAGCCGGAAGCGAAGGCGGAGTGTGCAAGACAGCGAGAGGGCAAATTTGTGCAAAATTGTAGCCCGGGGAGAAGAGAGAGGCAAGCAGGCGTGCAAAGGGGCGTGCAAGAGGCCGGGGTGGGGGGCTGCTGTGTGTGTGTGCTGGGGAGGGGGGAGGGGGGGGAGAGCCCAGGGGCCTGGAGAGGGGGGGAAGGGTTGTTAGAGGAGCGGCAGGTGGTGGAATCTGAGGGCACCCCCTTCCCCTGCGGCAGGGGACAAACCCCATCCAATCAGGCTCAGGGCTGACCCCCTATGGCTCTGTCTGTTCCCCCTCCCCAGAACCGACCCTTCCCTCCTTCTCCATCCCCCTCTGCGATTTCCTCCATCACCACCCCCCCCCCCTGCTCCCTGCTTCACACACAGTCTTGTGTCAGCTGCCCCCTCCTGTGAGGTGCAAATGTCTGGCCGGGGATCTGGCCACCCGGTGACCTCCGGCCTTGGGAGACGAGGGCAGGGCAGGGCGCAGTTCTAGCAGAGTCCCTGGCCCAGGGGGAGATAATGACGGTCAGGGGTCAGAGGTCAAGAGGCCAGTAGGCTCAAGGGTTCTGTGGACGGGCTGGTCCGTCCAGGCCAGCCATCACCTCTCCAGGAAAAATTTGAGAGCCCGGTCGATGTTCATGCGGTGGCCCACCCTGGTCACGCCCAGATCGACGTAATCCTCCTTGGTCAAGGCGGGCAGATGGGAGCCATCGATCTCGTGGTCCAGGAACTGTGCTCGGTGCTCAGCCAAGCCCAGCCACTCGAGCCAATCAGCCACATCGAACTTGGTCCAGAACCCCAGAGGTTTAGCGCCGAAGGGCTTGTCCGGGGGCAGCGAAAGCAGGCGGGTTGGTGAGAGGGAGCGGGAGGCCCCTGACAAGGCTCCACCAAGCCCCCCGGACATCCCGGGGTGTGGCGGCACAAAGACGGGGGCGAAAGGGTCAGCGGAGCCTCCTGCCCCTCCGGTTGGGGAGCCACGGATGTCAAAGAGGCCCGGGTACAAGGGTCCAGAAGGCAGGATGGGCAGGGACGAGGGCCTGGGCGCAGGGCTGACCTTGTGCTCCGAGGCGGGCAGCAGTGAGGGGCTGGGGGCCCGGCGGAGCAGAGGCGGCCGCATCTCGAACTCCACACCCTGGAGGTGGCGGGTGGACGTGGAGGAGGCTGAGGGTGACGTGGCCCCCGGAGCTGCAGCGGCGGAAGGGGAGACCCCAGTTCCCGTGGGGAGTGGCGGCAGAGGTGGTTTGGGCCAGTTCTGAAACAGGCTGCTGACGGGTTTGGAGAGGAGCGAGGGCTGGGAGTCTTCGGAGAGTCTGGAATGTGACAAGGGGGCAGGGGTGGAGGCAGGGGGTTTGGAGGGCAGTGGCGGGGTGAGAGAGAGGCAGGGGTCAAGACACAGGGGAGAGAAGAAGACACACCGGAGCCAGGGCGGAGAGATGGGAAGAGATAGAAGGGGCGACGGGGGCAAGACAGATGGCAGGACAGAAGTGAAGGGAGAGAAGAACGAGAGGTCAGGGAGAGGGTGACAGTCAAGAGAGATGAAAGAAAAAGAGACATTAAGTGCTAATAATAATAATCGCCACCACTCACTGATGCTCACGTGTGCCAGGCATTGTTCCAAGTGCTTTACAGATCGCATCTCAGTTTATTCCCCAGGGCAACCCTGATGCAGGTTACTATTATTATCAACAGCACAGAGAGGTTAAGCAACTTGCCTAAGGACACACAGCCAGGAAGTGGCAGAGCCCGGTTATATGGCACCGAAGTCTGAGCTCTTAACCACTACTCTATACTGCCTTTTGGGGGTATGGCCAGTCACAGCAGAGTGGAAGACAGGGAGACGGTGAGAGGGGAACAAAAAGAAGGTGAGCGTTCAGGGGAGAGAGATGGAAGGGGACAGGGGACAGAGAAAGGGGGGGAGAGATGAGGAGAGGGAGATGAAAGAGAGAAGAAACAAGGGGAGAAAAAGGTTCCCCTCATCCCTTTCGCTCCCTTCGGGGACAGTCCTGCCTCAGGGCCTTTGAACTGGCCTAGCTCACTTCCCCCCAGGTGGCCATGTGATCTGCTCCCTCCCGTCCTCTAGTTTCTGTTCTTCTAGCTGGTTATTTGAGAGGCCTTCTCTAACCATCCCCCATCCCTGCCTCCTGGGGGGGCAAGGGACAAGCTCCCTGAGGGCCAGGCTCCACCTGTCCTGTCCACTGTGGGGTCCCCGTCACCCAGAAGGGCACCCAGCACATACAGCAGGTGATAGTCAGTGAGGCACCTGTCGACTAAATACAGCGTCCTCTCCTCTACCCGGAATACTTAAAAAGAATCAACAGGTTGCCCTGGGATCTCAAAGGCCTGGTAAAACCACATTCAACCATCGCCAAAAGGGCATCGGACCCTCAGAGTTCGAGTGAGCTCTGCAGATGGACAAGGGCAAGGGTTGGATTAAGAAACCTCTCGTCACTCCCTCCGTGGGCCCGATTCAGGAATGTGACTCCACTTTCCCCAAGACTAGGAGCTCCCAGGGACGAACTGAGCGCATTACTTCGAACGAGCTCGAACTCGGTGGCGATCCTAGCTAAGCTAGCTGCCTTGGGAAACTTGCGCACGATCCCGCAGTTGTCCGGTTTTACTCGCTGGGCTCTGGTGAGAGGCCCCTCTCCCTTCCCCCCTCTCGTGTTCTAACCACAGCCCACAAGCAATCGTCTCAAAAACCCTTTTAGGTGGGTACTCTCCCGTCCCCCTTCTACGGAGGGGTGGACGCCTTTGCCTAAGGTCACGCAGTTGGGAGTCGGGGGCTGAGACCCAAGCCCAAGAAGCCCGGCTCCAGGACCACACTGCAAACACGCTGCCCCCTAAAAGCATCTCATCTTGAGCCGCACCGGGTTCAAGGGACTCGAAGACTTCAGGGACTGTCAGAACTGACAACCCACCATGGAAACGAGACATCGGCAAGTCGTGCTCTGGTCTCTTTTGTCAGTAACTTTTTTTCTTCCTCATGGGATGTGGGTTGCCACGGTGATGGGAAGAGACCACAAAAGCTCCTGAGATAAAGTATCTGTGAAAGCATGCTTCTCTGGGCACAGACTTCGGCAAGCCAGACTGGTTTCTGTGTTCTCTCTGCCACCTGGGACCCTCAAAGGACACAGCTAGGGGGAAGGGAGACCCTGCTGCCCACAGCATCGGCCCCTCTGGCCTCCGTCACCAACCAGCAGCCCCCCGCCCCCTGCCCCCCTGCTCACCTCTGCCGCTGCAGGGAAGAGGTCCTCTCGGGGACGTAGCTGGCTCCCCCGTGGTGGCTGTCCCCGCTTCCCCCGCTGCCTCCCCGGGCCCAGGGCAGAGCGCCACCAGCTGCCGAGGAGCCCCCAAATTGCTGAAGCTTGGAGCTGAGTTCACTGATGATGCTGGCTTTTACTGTGGCCAAGGCTGAGGCCTGAGGCTGGGACAAGGGCCCGGGCAGGGGTGGTGGCGGTGGGCCCGGGCCCTCCTCCCAGGGCAGCAGCTTCCGAGGCAGAGAGGAGGCTGATGGCAAGGGCACGGGTGGGCCTTCTGGCTCTATAGCCACCGGACCCCCGGCCATACCCGCCGATGAGGGTCCTGTGCAACCGCTCAGGGCCAGCAGCCCATCCGTTCCAGCCCCCGTCACGGAGACAGTGGGGCTGGTGGGAGTGACAGGGTCCCGGAGTCCCCCACTAGGGCCGGGCCGCAGGCCTCCGCTGGTCCCCAGAGCCCGGCCCCGGAGCTTGGAAGGAGTCATGAGCTGCGGGGGGTACGGTGGCCCGGGAGCACCACTCCCCCCGAAGGCCTGGCCGTCCAGGTAGGCCACATACGTGTCCAGGAGCTCCGGCCCACTGGCCACACCGGCCCCGCCGCCGCCGCCGCCGCCGCCTCCGGCGCTGCCACCGCCTTCGGCAGAAAGGCTGCTCAGTGTGGACGCGCTGCTGATGGTCTCCAGCGGGTGGTCACTGCTGCTCCGACTGTCCACCTCCTCGATACCAGAATCCGTGCCAGGCGGCGGGTCGGGGCCAGGCTGTGGGGCCGGGGGAGCGGGGGCGGCCGGGGCCGGCGGGCCTGGCGGAGGGGGGTCCCCGGGAGCCACGGGGGCCCCCTGGGTCAGTGTGGCCACCTCGCTGTCGTAGGAAGTCAGGCTGGACGCCGTGGAGTCCAGGGTGGGAGGCGCGGCGGCCACGGCGGGCGGCGGCACGGGGGGCAACGGGGTGGTTGGGGTCGGGGGGTCCGGCAGCGGGTGGGGAGGCCCGGGTGTGAGCGGCGACTCTGGCTTCTCGAAGCTGTTGGAGAACTCCAGAGGCGGGGGCAGCGGTTCCACAAAGAGGAATTCGCCGTCTTCCACGTCCACCGAGGGAGCGGGGGGCGGCAGGACCAGCAGGGGGAGCCCGTTCTCTTCGCCGCCCCGCGGGGAGGTGGGCGAGGGCGGTACGGACCGGCGCGGGCTGGGAGGCGGAACCCCCGGCCCGTCCTCCGAGGGGGGCCCCCTTCCGCCCGCGCCGCCGGCTCTGGGCTGGCAGTTCTCGAGGAACCGCACGTGGAGGGGCAGCCGTTCCGGCTCCTCGGGGGCCCCCGACCTCCACGCCTTGCTCACCCCGGGGTGCGGGGCCGGGGGCTCGGGCCCCAGCTGCAGGAGGAGGGGCCCGACCCCGGGAGCTGTGGGGGGCAAGCGGTGCAGCAGGGAGCGTCGGGCCGCTGGAGGGCTGGCCGGAAGGGACTTCTCCTGGCTGCCCAGCCCTGCCCGGTACCCCAGCTCCCGGCGGGCGGGGTCCGGCGGTGAGGCCCCCCAGAGACGCAGCACCGGCTCGTGGTGGGCGTGGGGCGAGTGGTGGTGCGGGGTGGGCGGCGGCGCCTCGTAGCGGGGCGATGGGGGCCTTGGAGGGGGCTGGGGGGGCCCGCCGCCCTCCGAGGACTCCTTCAGCGCCCGCTCTCGGGCGGCCAGGGCCAGCCCGAGCGGGGAGGCTGGGTCCAGGGCCTTGCCGGTCAGCGGGTGGACCAGGGGTCGGGGCGGCAGGAAGCTGGTGAAGGCGCTGCTGCCCCCGCTGCCCGCGTAGGCTCGGCCCCCGGCCCCGTAGCCCCCGTACCCGACGCCGCTCCCCGCGCCGGCGGACTCCAGCCGGAGGTAGGGCTCGGCGGAGAACATGCCCTCGTCGATGGATTTGGAGTGGCGCAGCCGGGGGCCCGGGGGCGCCCCGGGGCCCAGCCCGCCGTCGCCGCCGTCCTCGTCCCCGGCGTCGGTGGAGAGGAAGAGCGTGGACCGCCGGCGGGCTTCGTTCTGCCAGCCGCCTTCCCTCCGCGCCGCGCCCACCAGGGCCGCTCCGAACTGGCTGGTGAAGTCGAGGGTGGCCGGGCCGCTGGGCGAGCTGGGGGTGGGCACCGGCGAGGGCGACGGCGGCACCGGCGACATGGCCGGGGCGGGGCTGGGCGCCGAGGAGCCCCCGCCCCCGCCGGCCCCGCCGCCCCCGCCCCCGCCCCCGCCGCCGCCGCCGCCGCCGCCGCCTCCCGCGGCCTCGGGCTGGGTCGGGGGCTCCGCCTCGGTGCTGCTGCCCTGGCTGCTTCGGCCGCTGCTACTGGTGGACGGAGCCTTGATGATGATGGTGGGGATGGGGATGGAGTTCTTCTCTGAGGGCGCGGCCGCGGCGGGCGGCGGCTGCGGGGACGCCGGGGACGTGGGCGAGGGGGCGGGCGGGAGGCCGCCGCCCTTCTGGGGCTCGCCTTCGACCTTGGTCTGCTTGACCAGGGGCCCCTTGCGCCCGCGGCCCGAGCGGGCTGGCACGTACATGGCCGCGCTGGCCGCCCGGGGGGGCAGCTGGAAGTAGCGCAGGGCCGGGGCCTGGGAGGAGCCGATGCCCCCGCCCCCGCCGCCGTGGTGCGACGGGGACGGGGCCCCCGGGGTGGGGCCGGGCCCGCCACCCCGCCAGCCGCGCAGGCTGGGCTGCGGCCCCAGGGCCAGTCGGGGCGGGGGGTCGTCGGGAGAGCCGCCCGTCTCCATCTCCGGGGGATGAGGGGGGTGGGCGTGGTGGTGGTGAGGCTGGGGGGGCGGGGCGTGATGGTGGTGGTGGTGGGGCGGGTGGTGGTGGGCGGGGGGCAGGGGCCCGCTGTGGTACAGGCTCTTCTCACGGCCCCCTACACGCGTGTCGGGAGGGGAGGGCCCATCGAAGGACGCAGGGGAAGAGGAGGGGAGGGGGCCACCCGAACTGGGGTTGAAGGGCCCTCCTCTGGGGGATGGGGTGAGGCGGCCCGAGGAGGAGGGGGCCGGAGGTGTGCTGTAGGGGGGCTCCGGTGGGGACGTGGTGGGCGGCGGAGGGATGTCCTCCGAGCCAGGCACAGACAGGCTGCGGCTGAACTTCATGGCTGGGGGTGCTAGGTAGGGTCTATCATCTTCTGCAGCCCCTGGGAAGACACAAGGGATCCAGGAGAGTGGGGGGAGGGGGTCACAGGGCTGCTAAAACTGTAGTCGCAGTATTAACGAAACCATTAAGAAGGAGAAGAAGAACGCCGATAAACACGACGACCCTTAGCAAGCCTACGCTGAGACCCTCACGCAAGGATTAGTCCAGAGCTTCCCCAGGTGCGACAAGTGCGCTCGACCACACAGGTTGCGCATCGCACGACAGCAACCGGCAGAGGGAGCGAGGGGGTCGGGGTGGGGCGCAATTCAGCTGAACTTCCGCCCCGTGCCAGGAGGGGGCGCCTTTTTCTAACTCGCACGGAGGCACGTTAAGCGCCAGGGGTGGCAGGGGGTGAGCAAAAGGGGCTGGAGGCGAGGGGGAGAGAGGTACCATGTCCGCGCGCGTCGCCGTAGGTTTCTTTTCATGGAGACGCAGAAAGGAAATGCCATTAGCACATCAAACCTGCGATTTCACAGGCGGAACGGCTTAGGGTGAGGCTAACGTTTAGGAGGCAGAGCCGCCTTAGAGGTAAGCAGTGCTGGGTGGATTTAGAGGGAGTCGAGATTAGGTACATGATGGGACACAAACGCAAGACTCGCACGGGTGGACTGTGGACGCTGGAAGGAGGAGAAAAGCTTAGACCCAGCTAGCAAAAGGCCTCAGAGTGGATGGGGAGAGCAAAGACTTTTGCCTACTCATCACTGCCAGGGCTCAGGCTTTGACCGTGTCCTCACCTCTGACTACTCTCTCTCCCCTGGGGTCATCTCAAGCCGCGTCCCGGATCATTCACTCCCTCTCTGCTGAAGACGCCTGTGTCTGTCCTGGGGCTCAGTCCTCTCCCCTGAGCTCCAGGCTCCTATATCCAAATGCCACATCTACTCGGATGTCCCGCTGGCCTCTGAGACTTAGCAGGCCCCCGACTGTACCCCTGATCTCTTCTGACCCCATAGTCTCCCCCATCGGAGCAAATGGTGGCTCAATCCTACCTCAGGACCTTTGTCCCGGCCGTTCCCGCTACCTGGAATGCCTTACTGCCTTATACCCACGTGGCTCTCCCCTTCATTTCCATGTCTTAAAGATTTTTTTAAATGTTTATTTAATTTAGAGGGAGAGAGTGAGGGGGGCAGAGAGAGGAGGAACGAAGATCCGAAGAAGGCTCCGCACTGTCAGCACAGAGCCTGATGCGGGGCTCCAACTCACGAACCGTGAAATCATGATGTGAGCCGAAGTCGGATGCTCAACCGACCGAGCCACCCAGGCGCCCTTCATTTCCATGCTTTGGCTCAAACCTGCCTCCCAGAACTCCTGACTTCTCTTATTCTGCTGTTCCTCCCCCCCCCCACGCCCCCCAGAGAACTTAACACTGTGAACATACTATATCATTGTCTTGTTTCTTAACCTTATAAGCCAATATCTGTCTTCCCCTGCTGGAAGGAAAACTCCACGAGGACAGGACCTTTTGGTCTGTTTTGTTCACTGCCATGTATCACCAGCAGTCTAGGACATGTGGTAGGGGGTCAATAAATATTTGTAGAATGGATGGATGGATGGATGGATGGATGAAGTCAGATATGAGAAGGCACCAGGGTCTGTGGTGGGGGCTTCAACCCACTCCATCCAGGCGGGAACAATAAGGTGCCCATTTTCTAGAGGCAGAACCCAAGGCCCAGAGAGGTGAAGCTCCCTGCCCCAGGTCACACAGCTAGGAGGGACAAAAGCCAGGATCCAAACGCAGATTTGCCCAAACAACAAAGCCTGAGCTCTTTGCCCAACTCAACGGAACCGTGGTCACGTACGGAAGTAGGAAAGAACATTTCAAAGCCCCATTCATTTCTCCCGTAAACTGTCACCCTCCCCAGCCTCCCCCTCCCCCGCTGGCATCCATTATACCCCCCCTTCTGGGTGACATACCGATAGATTTTTGCCGGAGCATAAGCCCGGGTCCTGGAGGCAGGTAAGAAGGACGTTCATAACTTGGCTGGGAGCGGTGGTGCGGATCGAAGCTTGACTTCGGGGTCGCAGTCGGGGAGGAAAGACAACAGAGAAGGATGAGTCTGGGTGTGAAGTCTCACGGCTTCACCGCACAGCTAGCCCCCATACCTTCTCCAAGCCTCTGCAGGAAGGGTAAGAGGCGTCGAGCAGGCAAAAGGGAATTCTGGCAAAGGGAAGGGTTTCTGAGTTTGGGCAGCGGGGAGAAAGAAAGGAAAAGAAAGCAGATTCTCAGTCCACCCAGATCACCAGTCTGGGTCTTTTCTCCATTCCTGCTGTCAGCCCCTCCCCAAGTCCAAGTCCCCACCGTTCCTTGCCTACATGGGCCGCAGTAGCGTCTTTTGTCATCCCGCTGCCACCCGTGTCCCCATCACCTCTTTCTGTTCTGCTTTCCATGCAAGAGGCAGAGGGATCTTTCAAAAAGAAATCCAGGTCATGTCATTGCCCTGCTTAAAGTCCTACCGCAGCGGCCCCCCCCCCCCCCACCATCAGTTAGAAGGGGATCGGAATCCCCCACTCTGGTCTACAGGGTCATCTGTGGTACACACTGTTGGTGTGCACCCAGATCCCCCTGGCTGAGGTGCCGTGACCATCCCCAGCTGCTGTGTCACCTGCCTGGGCTCTCAGCTGCTGCCCCTCGCTCTGAAATATGGCCCTCCTCCAGAGGAGCTGGTGAGCCCAAGTAGTCACGTCCCCCTAGCTCTGGGAGCGGCCTGCAGCCAAGGACTGGCTGACACGGAGGTCCAAGGCAGGCCTGACTCCCCGTGCCATGCACGCTCCAAAGCTCTGGTAGAAATCGGGCTGAAGGGGACTCCAGCGGGGACCGGGTTTGCTGACCTCCACAGCCCATCCTGCCTCCCTCCCTCCCTCGCAGTTTTCCCCTTAGGATGCTGGAGGTGCAGAAATCCCTATGTCAGGCTTCGACTGTGGGAGACCCAGGTACCCAGGACACTCTGGCCCCACCTGCATCTCCTGCCTCCTTACTCCGGTCCCACCGTGGCCACCCGGCCTGCCCCTCCAATGGCCCAAAGCCCATCCCCGCTTTAGAACCCTTGCAAGTCCTGGGTTTTTGTCTCTGCCACGGTTTCCTCCTCATCGCCACACGTTCCTTTCCATCTTCACGTTCTCCACTCAAACGTCCCTCCCAGTCCCCGTCCACTGCGTCTCCCTGTCCTGTTGTCCTTCTGGCGCTTATCCTCGTCTGAAAGGATTTGTGTACTTGCTTACTTTCCGTCTCCCTGCCTAGAATGTCAGCTCCCAGAAGGCACCACAGGTACAGAATCCGGGGCCCAGGATACCTTCAGGGAAAATAGTTCAATTTCCTTTAAAACCAGAGGTTGGAGGGGGGATGAATAGAATTCAGCCTGGATGATAATATTCATCTTTGCACCAAGACAAGCAGACGATACAGATTTTAAGGCTTTTTGTTGGAGGGGGAGGAGCTCGTGAAGGCCAAAATGCCAAAGACCCATGGAAGTCCCAACACAGCCTGTTAGGGTAGCAACTTTGTTGGTCTTGTTCACTTTTGGGTCCCCAGTCCCCAAACAGGACCTGATGTTCTACAAGCCTGTGTCACCTGAAGAGTAACTAAATGACAATGAGCCAGCATCAAGCGCTGACTCCCTTCCTTCCGCCGGGTGACCCCATATGTCTCTCTTCTCTGGCTTTGAGACCAGAAGTGCAGAGAAAGGAAACCCTTTTTGGATGAAGTCCCCACCCTCACCTCCCATCGCACTCCCTCCAGCCCCCTTCCTCTAAGTACTCCCCCCTACCTCGGAATTTCCTGTGCTGTTTCTCACCCCAGAGCCTCCGCATATGCTGTTCCCTCTGCCTGAAACATCCTTTCCCCCTGCTCTGCTTGGGGAAACTTGTCATCCTCGTCCCCACCCTGGTCTGGCCTCTCCCTTCCTCTAAACCTACATTGCCCAATACAGTAGCCACCGCCCTTTTGGATGTAAATTTTAATTAATTAAAATAACTTATAATTAAACAGTCCTTTCTTCCATTCATGCTGGTCATTTCAAAAGATCCATCGTCACACATGGCTGATGGCTGCCATATGGGACAGCACAGAGGTAGGACAGTTCCTTCAACACAGAAAGCTCTAGACCTTAATAGGGTGCGCCCAAGCTACACTCTCACTGTGCTCACCACTCCGGATTGAAACTATCTACCTCTGTGTTTCATTCATTCATTCATTCATTCATTCCAGAGGTATTTATTGAGCACCTGATCCACGCCAGGGGCTGTTCTAGACGCTGTAGATGCAGCCATACACAAAATCGACAAAAGTCCCTGCCTTCGTGGAGGGCAGGCAAAATAAATTAGTAACATAACGTGGGTCAGGTGGAGGTGTGCAATGGAGGAGAGGGGGACTGTAATTTAAAACAGGGTAGGGGTGCCTCGGTTAAGCATCCGACTCTTGATTTTGGATCAGGTCATGATCTCGTGGTTCGTGGGTTCAAGCCCTGCATCGGGCTCTGCGCTGACAGCACGGAGCCTGCTTGGGATTCTTTCTCTCCCTCTCTCTCTGCCCCTTCCCCTCTCTCTCTCTCTTTCTCTCTCTCAAAATAAATAAACTTAAAAAAATAAGATAAAGTACTGCAGCCAAGGAAGGACTTTCTGTGAAGATGTAATTTGAGTGAACCCCAGAGGAAGGGAGCCATGCATACAGCCAGGGAAAGAGTATTGCAAGCAGAGGGAACAGGAAGTGCAAATGTCCTGAGGTAGGAGTGAGTGTGGTGTGCTCAAGGAACAGGCAGGAGGCCGACATGTATGGCCCGGGTGAGCAGGGGTGTTGAGGGGTGGGAGAAGAGGTCGGTCAGGTTGTAGAAGGGCGATAATGGACGGGATCTATTAGTTTCAGATGTCTCCCTGGAGAGGATTCCTTTTACTACTCTGCACCCACTTATCCCAGTGTAGAGTTATTATAATTATTTGCTTTTTTGTTTATTGTCTGTCTCCCAGGGCAAGGAGCCTACCCAATTCCCATTCTACTCTTCTTCCTTGATAAGAAAACCCCAGGGGCGCCTGGGTGGCTCAGTCAGTTAAGCGTCCAACTTTGGCACAGTTCGTGGGTTCAAGCCCCACGTCGGGCTCTGTGCTGACAGCTCAGAGCCTGAAGCCTGCTTCAGATTCTCTCCTTCTCTCTCTGCCTGACCGCCGCCCCCCCGCCCCGACTTGCGCTCTTTCTCTCTCAAAAGTAAATAAAACATTAAAAAAAATTTTTTAAATCTCCCTTAGCACCTATTGAGACTATATTTCCCAGACTCCCTTGCAGCTGAGCGTGGCCATGGAACCGAGGCCTGCACAGATGCACGAGTGGAAGTGTTGCGTGTTTCTTTGGGGAGGTCTCTTCAGAGGTGACCCCAGAAGCAACAATGCGCCCTCTTTTGCCTTTCTGCCTTTCCGTTCTTCCTTGTTCCTGCCACCTGGAAGGCTGGTGCCACCACCTGGTGCCACAGCTAGCCCGCCAGCCATCTTGGACCGTGAGGTGACCTCATGGTTGGCAAGAAAGCCAGGATGATGCAGCAGAAAGTGGGAAGGATCCTGGGTCTTCGTGACCATGGCGCCTGCCCCTGGGACTCCCTACTCCAGCCTCCGTCAATATCACAGAGACGGGACTTGCCTTGTCAGCCCCCGCTGTTCCGGGGTTTCTCTTACACGTAGTGGACCCCAATTCTGCCAAATCCACCCCCTGCCCCCAAATGTAAATTCTTACTCCCGCATCCCCAGGGCTGAGCAGTGGGTCCAGGGTATACCGGGTGCTCAGTAAATGTGTGCAAAATGATGGGGGGGGGGGGGAAAGCACCCAGTCAGAAAGGATGCAGGGACCACGGGGGGCAGAAGCAGTTCTGGACAGGACACCGAATACAGAGTCCAGGCTGGGGAGGGCGAGCCAGGGATAACGGGGAGGTGGGAAGGAAGGTGAGGGAAGCATCTGGCAGGAAGCATGGGAGTCGGGAGGGGTGGGGGGCAGAGTGACAAAAGGGGGTTCACAATGACAGGGGAGGGGTGCCTTTGTCTGAAGAGAGTGCAGAGTGAAGGGAGAGGCGCCAGATTGGCACGCGAACCGAAGACACCTCTAAGTGGAAGAGGAGGGATCAAATAATGGGTTAGCTTGACACAAAAGGGGTCAGCGTGGCAGAGGAGACGCCAGACTGATGGGGAAATCATAATAGGGTCTGAGGAGGCGGTTGGACAGACTGCCTGAGGGGCACACTGACTCAAGGTGGGACAGGCTGACCTCCAACGACGAACGCGGAGCGTCCCCTCCCGCGCAGCGGGGGCAGCCAATCAGAGTGCCCGGGTGCGCGTGACGTCACCGGCTGCGGGCAGACTCCTCCCCAGCGGCTCCGCCAGAGGTCCAGCCCTCCTCCTGTGCCACCTCGTGGGCCGGTGGTGGGTCTGGGGCCTCAAGGGCAGAGTGCGTGCCCAGGCTGGAGGCTGGAGATGGGCTGAGAAACGAGTGCCAGGGAGACAGCCCCTGAAAGGGGTGACGGGGGAGAGAGCGGAGGGAGAGACAGACGGAGAGACAGAGACGGGCAAAGGCAGACAGATGGGGAGAAAGAGACGGAGATGGGGATTCAGAGCCGGGGGCTGGGGGAGGGCAGGAGGGGAAATGAGACAGCGATGGCAAGAGAGAGCGCCCCAACAAAGCAGGAAGAGAGGCGGTCCTGAGAGGCCCCGAGACCGGGAGGGCCAGGCAGGCCCCAGGAGGCAAAGAGTCAGAGAATGGGACCAAAAGGGTACGGTCACAATAATCAGGGGGAAAACGGAGTCCAGAGAAAGGCTGAAACTGGCACCCAGACAGAGACCGGGCAGAAGGGGGGACAGTAGTGGGATGACCCCTTGGAGTCAGTGACCAGGCAAGAGAGAGAGCAGCTGAGATAGCCAAAGCCTCACAGAGGGGAGGACAGATGGATGGACAGCAGAACCCTAGGAGGAGACAGCCCAAGAGGCACCTCGACCGACCTACGGTGGACCTGCCTGGGGTCTGCACCCCCACTGTTGGCATCGGCAGGTCCCTCAGTACCGCCCCCTCCCCACCTTATTGGCCCACGTCTGGGCCCATCTGGGGGATGTCCCTGGAGCTCAGATGGTGAATTCTGTGAGGGCTGGGATCTTGTCTGGCCGTAACCACGGTTCACACGGGGAGGGGCTGGCATGCCGGCTGGCTGGCACTTGGTGGATACGCCACGCGTTTGTTGTACAAACGAAAAC
This sequence comes from Lynx canadensis, assembly GCF_007474595.2. NCBI lineage: Eukaryota > Metazoa > Chordata > Mammalia > Carnivora > Felidae > Lynx > Lynx canadensis. Next base: position 54,265,819 of record NC_044317.1, read on the forward strand.
GGGACTCGCCCTCTCTGTATTTTGGAGACTCTGCACCTGAGATGCCGTTGTAGGATCCCTGGGGGGCACGTGCAAGGCTCACTGGTAAGTCGTTGTGGGGTCTCCAGTTTATTCTATGGCCTAAGAGGGCTCAGCGTCTATTGAGAGCCTGCTGTGCTAGGAGCTGATCTCATTCAATCCTCAGAAAGACCCGCAAGATTGGCTTTAGCCCCACTGTACGGAGTGGGAAACTGAGATGCAGAGAAATGGAGTAGTGTGGTCCAAGTAACACAGGAAGTCAGAGGAGGTCAGGATTGGAAGGCAGGTCTGCCTGGCTTGACTGCTTGTGCACTTCTGTGCTGACCTTCGGGGGAGGGATGGAGGCAACAAACGGAGCTGGTCTTGGCCAGACCCGTGACTGTATCCCCAATAGAAATCACGGATATTTCCATATCCCATCACATGGTTGCAGATTTCTTGAAATAGTGTTTATGCTCCTCATGACTTTTACGTTAGAGGAGTTAAGATCCATCACGAGGTCTTGGTGGCTAATGTGTTGACAAAAAGGCACCAATATTACTGTATCACAAGTTTTGCTTTTACTGTGTGTGTGTGTGTGTGTGTGTGTGTTTAAGTAAGCTCTAGGCCCAACGTGGGGCTTGAACTCGTGACCCTGAGATCAAGAATTGCACGCTCGACTGACTGAGCCAGCCAGGCGCCCCACGAATTTTGCTTTTCAAAATATTTTGAGGGGCGCCCAGGTGGCTCAGTTGGTTAAGCGTCCAACTCTTGGTTTCGGCTCAGGTCATGATCTCACAGTTCGTAAGTTCAAGCCCCGCGTTGGGCTCTGCGCGGACAGTGCGGAGCCTGCTTGGGATCCTCTCTCTCTGTCCCTCCTTCTGCCCCTCTTCCACCTCTCAAAATAAATAAACGAACTTAAAAAAATATTTTGATAACTGTAGTATCAGTGTAATTGGCTTCTTTTGTTTCCTTATGTATTTTATGTTTATAAGCATTATTCTGAGGACTATCCCAGCCTTCCAAGGGGGATCCGTGGTCCCCCAAAAGCCAAAGAATCTGGTTTTAGAGTAAATAGCCCGTTGGCCACCGAGTGGTGGGTGCGGCCTATGGGAAGAGGGGTTCAGAGGTCAGGGTCAGAGGGCAGGGCCTGAGCACAGAAAAGTAGGAAGCGCTAAGAGAGAGGAAGGGTGGTGTGTGACCTTTGGAGGAGAGTCTGGAGGGTGGGAAGAGGCACCAGCAGGGCTGGTGGCCCCATGAAGGGGCCCGGCCCAATGACAAGCTCGCCAGCTGAGGGACCAGCAGGCCCACCAGAAGAGTCAGGGCCATGGATCCAGTTGAAATACTGCCTCCCTCTCTGAGCCTCAGTTTCCCCTCTGGAAATGAGCTAATATCCGATCCTACAAATGAATGAGATAACCCATGTGAAATGTAGTGTCCAAAATATGATCAACGCCCACGACACTCTGTCACAGGGAAAAGCAGAGCGGAGACAGAGCTAATAATTAATATTTGAATAACCCCCACTTGTTGAGCACCTATTATCGTGTGCTGGGCCTCTGCCAGGGACTGCCATCCAGGACGTCGTTTTGCCTTCCCTGAGACTCTTGAAGTGGGACAGAGATGGAGGAGAGAGCGTGAGGAGCAGGGGGTGAGGGAACAGGAAGCAAGATTTAGGAGGAGAATCAGGAAGAGGATGGGCAGGGAGGAAAGGAAGCCCCCAGAATGGGGAGAAAGGAGGGGACCCAGGAAGCGCAGTGCCCCTCCTGGATCGACGGTAAACACAGTGGGGTCAGGAAGGGTTTGCAAGGAGCAGGACAGAGGTGCCAGGTTGGCGTGTGCACCCCCAGCCTCTTCACCACTACGCTCCCATCCCCCAGTGCACGCAGCTTACCTCGGTGGCAAAGAAGCCTTTGGGCCGGTGTTTGCCCAGCGACGCAAGGCCACCAGGTCCAGGACTCTCGCTTGCGCTGATGGTCTGCTGAGCTGCCGCCAAAATTTCATCCAGTTTGTCTAAGGGGAGGCGGAAGAGGCAGTGCAATGAAGCTTGCTTTGGCCTCACCAGAGACGGAGCTGCCGGGAGCCCAGACAAGGTTTTGTGTGGACCAGAAAAGGGCACCCATCCCCATGGACACAGTCTCCATCCCCATGGACACAGTCTCCAGCCCAGAAGGCAGGGCCCAGCGGTGGGAAGAGGTGAGGGCAGCAAATAAGACAGTCGTCCTAGGAGGGAAGGTGGAGGGGGGGGGTGGGGCAAAAGGAAGTGGGGGGAGAGGCTGCGGACAGAGGTGGGAGCTCATACTTGACGGCTGGGGCAAGGTTGGGGTGTGAGGTGATCGGCTCAGCTCGGAGGTGGCCAAAGGGTGCGCAGGCGGGAAGAGGGTCGGAGTGGCTCCTGCACCCCAGGGGGCGTGGGGTCAGGGGTCCTGGGCAGCCCGGGGAGCCCGGGGTGGGCCATCTTACTGAGAGCCATCTGATACACGGTCCGCTTTTTCTCCATGCTGGGCACCGGCGGAGGCTGCTGCTCGTACTCTGTGGGCAAAGGATGCGGATGAAGTCCAGGGGCGCCCCGAGGGACGGGGCGGAGCGGGCTCGGCCAGTGGGCGTGGCCAGCGGGTGCGACCAGCGGGCGTGCGCAAGCGCGAGTGGGGCAGTGAAGGGCCCGGGTCGGGGAGGGGCGAGTCCGCCGGCGGGATGGGGACGGGGGGGGGCCCCCCCGCCAGTCCTGTGCCCACTCACCACTCTTCTTCTTCCAGGGGGAGACTAGCCCGGGGGAGAGGCAGTAGAGGAGCCAAGAGTTAGGACTTCAGGGGGAGGCGAGGGGCCCCCTCTCTGGAACACCCTCCTCCCTCAGGGTAGGGGTGGTCAGCTGCCCGATCTGCCCCCTGTCAGGGGAAACGGGACCCCCCAGGTCCACTCGGCCCTGTCTGGGGAGGGGCTGGCCTTCCTTTCTGTCGGGGGAGGGTGGGGAAGCTGGTGGAGGAAGAGATAGAGAATGGGGGTGGGCGTGAGGTGGGGCAGGTGGAGAGAAGCCAGAAAGGAAATAGGGACCCGTAGGGAGGGACGTGCAGACCCAGAGAGAGACTCGACAGAGAAACAGATATAAGAGGACAGAGGAAAGTCGACTCTCAGACGCCCCTTCCCAGCGACACACACGCAGGCCACAGAGAGTCTGACCCATGGACTGGGGGACAGGTTGAGGACGAGGACCCCTGGTCACTAACAACACTAACAAACTCAAGGTCTGGTTCAGCCCCCCTTCTGCCCCTCTCCCTCCCCAGCGCCTGGACCCCAGCAGCCCCACAGGCTCACCCATCTCCTCCAGCTCTGAGGTCATGGACTTGGAACGAAGAGAGATGGCTGGGGGCGGGAGCCGCTTAGCCTGCTGGGGTGCTGGAAGGTGATGGCGGGGGCGAGGCATCAGTACCACGGACAGAAGGCCCGTGACCCCTACCACCACCACCAGTGCTCCCGGATACCAGAGACAGCTGCCACCAGCATGCTGAGCCCTCCCCGTGTCAGTTTCTCCCCGGAAGGGTCACAAACAAGCAGCCCTGGGGAAGGGAAGGCCAGTGGTGGGGACCATTAAGCCATTAGGGCTTCTGAGGACCTTAGTCTGGCGGCAGTGGGGTGCCCAGCTCTGGCCACGCAAATGAGGAGGAGAAGCACCTTTCTTATGGACAGCCTCATCCATGTCCGGGTGCCTGGTGACCATCACCACCTTGACCATCAGCGTGTTGCCCCCTTGGCGGATCATGTTCACCACCTGTCGGTGGCCGACCTTCACCACATTCTGCCCGTTCACCTGTGGCACAGATGCCCCCAAACCACACAGAGTAGGTGAGGTGAGGGATGCTTTCAGCTTCAGAGTCCCCAGCTGGGTGACCTCCTGCTTTGCCCGCTTTACAGCACTGTTGGTCATTCCTCCCTCCCCTTGACCCTCCCCCCCCCACCCCTTCCCCTTACAAGGCCCTAATTTTCCTGGCCCCAGGGTTAAGGGGCTGGGCTCACCCGATTCACCTCTCTCTCCCTCCTTGTCCCCCCCTTGCAATGTGTGTGTGTGTGTGTGTGTGTGTGTGCGCGCGTGCACCGGGGGACAGCTCTGTTTTCTTTTGAGATGCTTCAGAGAGGCCTTCGGAAGGAACCCCTGGAGAAAGAGGAGGCTGGCTGGGGTGCGGGCTGGGGGGGCTGGGAGGCCTGGTGCAAAAAGAGTCTACATTTGGGTAGCCAGATCCTGGTGTGAATCAGGAGGGGCCTGGGGATTCGTCGCCAGGGTTCCCGGCGTGGGGGGAGGGGGAAGCAGTATCTGTGCAAGGTGTGCTGAGGCTGGCACTCGGGAAGGCCCCTGGGGCCGGGGGTCAGGACTCACCTCGATGAGGAAGTCTCCCATCCGCAGTCCAGCTCGCCATGCCACGCCACCCTCATCCACGGACTCCAGATACTGCAGCGCCGGGAAGGCCGGGGTGGGGGTGAACTCCTCGATGGGGGTCTGCGCTGCAGATGGGGAGGAGCCGGCGGGGTCGGAGGGGAGGGGGTGGAGAGGCCGAGCAGGGGATGGGGCTCAGACCCAAGTCACAGAGGCCTCATCGTAGCTGAAGGACCGGCACCCTGGGGTGGGGTGGTGGGTGGGCTGGGGTCCCTTCCCCTGTCCATCCCCCTGGGTCAGAGAGCCCTTCTCCCATCTCCTCCCCGGCCGGCACTCACCCTTGGCCCCCCGGAGCACGAACCCAAACCCCTCACTGTCCTTCTTCTGCAGCAAGACTGTCTTCTCCTTAATGATGTAATCGCTGGCAAGGGGGGTGGGGTGGGGGGGTGGGGGTGGAGAAGGGATTATGAGACACGGAGTCTGTGCTCCATCAGCAACCCGGTGACCCGAGCCCCTGCTCCAGAACCATTCATCCCCCACCCCCCCGCCCTCCGAGGATCTTCCTCACCCACTCCGCTAGTGTTTGCTTGCAGCAGCCCTGACAGGCCTCCCCCTCAGAGCCCGGGCTGCTTGCTCTCCCACTCAGCCTTTCCTCATTCATCCATCCATGCCTCCATCCACCCATCCATTCAGCAAGCAGCTACCAAGCCCACTGTGTGCCCGCACAGCGTGAGGGACAGGGAGGTAAGCCGCCAGATCACCAGACAGCCCACTTTGAGCTCCTGCTAGCCACTTCCTGTCGGTGACCTTGAGCCCAAGACTTTAACCTTTTGGGCCTCAGTTTCCTTGTCTACGATGTGAGGCAATAAAAGGCCCTACCAGACGAGGTCGCTGTGGGAGTTCAGTACCAAAATAGTTAAGAAGAACAGTGCCGGGCACATAGTAATCATGCTGGGTAGGATTCTTTCAATGCCTTTGGTCGAGTTACTAGGTCCAGAGGACACGTGTACTTCCATGATACCCCTCCCAACTCCTTGACTATATATATCCTACAGTAACACCTCCCCAGGTACCCAAGCACGTTGTATCATCGCTTATTCAGCATGGTGCAATATGGTGGCCGCTAACACGTATGTGGCTATTTATACGCAAAGTCATTAAAAATTAAATTGAGAGGGGACCTGGGTGGTTCAGGAGGTTAAGCGTCTGACTCTTGATTTCGGCTCAGGTCACGATCTCACGGTCCGTGAGATCGAGCCCCCACGTTAGGCTCTGCACTGACCGTGGAGCCTGCCTGGTGTTCTCTCTCCCTCTCTGCCCCTACCCCCCCGCTCGCGCCCTCCCTGTCTCCAAATAAATAAAAAAAACACTTAAACAAATTTAAAAATAGATAAAGATCAAATAGGGAAATTCAGTTCCTCGGTCTCACTGGCCACGTTTCAAAGTGCCCAGTAGCCACATGTGGCCAGTGGTTACCATGCGGGACAGTGCAGATACAGAACATTTCTATCACTGGAGAAAGTTCTAGCGCACAGCAGTGGCTTCTCTGTTCCCTGGTATACCTCAAATGCACCTCCTTCACGCGCTGGATAGATTCCAGTAAAGTGCAAATGCAAACGACCCGTGAATACGCGGATAGTCCCCTACCGCCACCAAAGCCTGTCAGCACATTTAGGTAATGGTCACATACCCAGGAGAGTTCAATGAAACCCAAACATATTCCACGAATCTCAACCCCTGCCTGGGCTCGCTCAGATAACAGCCCCAAAGCCTTGACATCACCACTGCGCGCCTCAAGATGACATATCCATTCCGTTCCAGGAACCCCAGTATACAGCGGAAATACCCAAGCACCCTGATCCAGCCCCACTCCCCTCGGCAGCCCCAGGAACACCCTCAGTCCGCCAGAACGCACGCCCCGCTGCACCCCGGGCGGCCTGTGGTCACGTCTGAGACCCGTCCAGCACAGACGCAGACCCCTCAGTATATCCCAATAAAATCCATCAGCCCTAACACACTCCAGCAATAAGCGTGCTCCCCGCGCACTTTAATCAGCGACTCTCACGGATTCGGCAAAACAGCCCTCCACGAATACTCCAGTAGGTTTCGGTAACACCCCCACACATCCCAGTATGCTCCAATAATAACTCCCCCTCACTTGGATCTCAGTATATTCCCATAACCCGCCCCCTGAACACATCCCAGCACACGCCAATAATACCCACTGTGCTCCTACTGTATTTCGGCACCATCCCCCGCCACACCGGCAGCCCTGTGCGCTCTCATGACCCCACGACCTCCACCGTCGCTGTCACATCCATACATCTGGACCACAGAGACAGCGTTCTGCACATGCGTGTGCACACGCAGACACGCCTAGCAACCGCTCTCGCTCCAAGTTCACCACGGTCCATTAAACGCGCCACACCCTACCTATCAGGTCTTCTTGATCTTCTCTTCAAGCCAGGGATAGGTCGCCCTTGTAGCAGGGTGGAAGGGGTGTGGGAAGAGCGGAGGGACGGGGTTTCGGAGGAGTGAGGGAGGAGAGGGGAAGAGAGGGGAGGCAGAAGGAAGGGGTCGAGGCCAAGGCCCACAGAAATTGGTTCAGAGGTCAGGGCTCCCTTGCTCCGGCCCATGCACTCCGGGACGCCCACCGCCGTCCCTGCCCGACAAATTCCACGGAGCCCTTCTGCCCTTGCTACGTCCATATCCGCTCCGGATCTCCAGGTCCCCAGCAGCCACCAGTGCCCATCCTTCATCCCTCGCCGGCAGCCGTTTCTCCTTCCGTTCCTGCTACCAACCCCTACATCTCCCACACCTCTCCCCGGCCCCTGGCATCCCTCTTTTACCCCCACGTTATCCTCCCACTCCAGACATAAGCCTTCCTCAAACCCCCCCAGCCCCCAATGTGATTCAATAAAACTCCCATATCCATCATATCCCAGGAAGAAACACTGGCCACGTGCAAGTCAGTATCTGAAAGCCTTCACGGCTAAATAACTCAAGTATCTCTCACAGCCAGCCTCTGAGGTAGGCATAAGTGCTATTTCCACTTTATGGGCAAGGCAAGAGCGGCACAGAAAGGTCAAGTAACTTGCCTAAGGTCACGCGGTGAGTAATCTTCAAAAACACAGAAGGAAACACCTGGGTAAATGCAGGTATAACATCCCCCACTCGACTGCACTCAAATACCTCCACACACATACATCAGCCCCAAATTGGCCATGAGCTTCCCCACCCCCCGCCCCCATTCAGTGCCTGAAATGTATCCCAGGCTATGCCAGTAGCACGGCAATGAGTGACATTCAGTGACCCATTGCTGAATGCCAGATGCCGTTGGGTGCATTTTACATTTATTTATTCACATTGCCTCACAACACCCCCGGGAGGGGGTGGCTGTTACTGTTCCCATTTTATCAACGAGGAAACTGAGGCACGGGGAAGTACATGCTCGAGACCACACCAGCTGGAAAAGGGTCAGAGCCAAGACTTGAATTCCTCACAGGCAACCCATACACCCCAGCGATGTCCAAACCCCCTCAGATCGCCACAACGCCACCTCTGTCCCTCCCTCTCAAGCGTCCCCATCCGGTATGTGCTCCTTTCTGTCCCCACTCCCGTGACTTTCTCACCCAGTCTCCGGCCACCGTGATGTTTCCCCCATGCCACCGCGTCCTCCTCCAGCCTTCCAACTGTCCTGTTGCCCCGACAGTTTCCCTCAGCTCAATGTCCCCCATCCTCGGCTCCTGTGGTGCCCCTTCACCCCTCTGCACCTCGCCCCCTGCTCCTCCACGCCATCTGAAAGCTCCACGTTGTCCCAGCCCCCCCCATTAGCTCTCGCTTCTGTCAGCCCTCATCACACGCCACGGGGCCACCCCTCCACCTCCGACTTGGCCTCCGCACACCCGCCAGCCCCTTCCCCAAAGGGTCCTCCGCAGACCTCCGGGACCTCCCTCCCCCTCCCTTGGCCTCGCCCTTCCCAGGTCTTCTCACGCCTCAGTAGGCAACCCCACCGTGTCCCCTACAGCACCCCAGGTCCCTCCCATACTCCCGAGTCCCCCGCATTCTCATCCGTGGAAGCCTCTTCCCACTTCTGCACCCTCAACTCACTTCCTCACACACCCTTCCGCCTCCTGGTACTTGCAGCTGCATTTCATTTATATTCCCTGCATCCTCTCCGTGCTCTCCCTGTGCCGCCTTGGATCCCCACCCCCAAACCCTCCTCACAGATCCTGCCTTTCCCTCTTCACCCCATTTCCCCACACACCCCACGCACCCTCTCTGCTCCAGCACCCCTGTTCCCCCCAACTTCAGGGTCCCCCACTCTCCCCTGTTCCTTTCTCCTCGGCCACCCTCCGACGGAGACCCCCTGCCCCCACCCCTGCCCCAGTACTCGCTACCCACGCGACGCTCCATCCGCGCTCCTACTGCTGACTGACTACCTGCCCTGCAGGAGCACGCACAATGCTCCCCCCCAGGCCATCCCTCGGCCACCCCAGAGTGGCCTCTGGAGCCCAGCGGCCAGCTCTTGTTCTCCGGATCCCACACACAGAGACCGCAGCAGCATCCACTCCCCCCACCCCCACCCCCACCCCAGAGGTGCCTCTCACACACCCAGGAACCCACAGCCCAGAGCTTGCTGCCGTACAAGGCACCCCCCCCGGGTACTGGGCCCCTCCCCATGTCCCCGGCTCCAAGCGTCTCTCCATGGCCTGCACAGAGGCCCCCCACGCGGGGAAGCAGCCCCTTCCCGTGCTGAGAAGTAGCACACACAAGCAGATGCAGCTCCCCGGTGCAGAAGCCCGGCCGGGGCTCAGCACACCTGCCCCACACAGGCACAGACCCCCTGGAGGCAGGGAGAGGGGCACATGGGGACAGAGACACATGGAGAGTGTAGAAAAGGGGGGCCTGTGGGGGAGGGGACAGGCCTGGCATGAGAGGGGAGGTATTGGGAAACACAGCCGCAGTCCCTGGGACAGGCCCACTCCATCACACACACACACACACACACACACACACACAGTCCCCAGACAGCCTCTCTATTGCTCCAAATTGCACACAGAGACAGACACCGTCAAACAGGGACACACAGATGGACACAGCTGTGGTGGGGGGCTGGGAGCCCACCATCTCTCCATCTCTCTCTCTCACTCTCTCTTTCTCTCTCACACACACACATACACACACGCGTGCGCACACGGCTGCAGGCAGTCACACACGCACGCACATCGACACAGCCACACTGACACATGCACAGTCGCACAGTGACACGCAGCGGAAAAAGAGGAGGGGAGGGGAGGGGAGGCCGGGGGTGGGATGTGTGTGTGATGGGGGGGATGGCTGTGAATGGGAGAGAGGGGTATGAATGGGGGGACTTGCCAACTCTGCAAAGGGGTGTGGGGAGATGGGGATCAGAGGAATAGGGGCCTGGAATGTAGGTGCCTGAGGGGGAGCACTCCACAGAATGGGGGCGGTGAGGGGGGCAGGAAGAGGTAGTGGGTTCGAAATCCCCGAGTGGGGTCCGTTTGGAGGGTCTGACTGGGGGCAAGGCTGTGGAGGAAGAGACAAGGGGGCCTGGAAGGGCCTGGAAGGGGGCTGAGGAATGTATGCGTGTGTGCGGTGGGGGGGCTCGGGGAGAGAGGCCCAGGGACGGGGATGGGAGAAGGATTGAGAAGAGGGGTCCAAAACGGTTTATCACTGAGAGAAGGTGAGGGGAGAGGGGCTGGAAGAGGGGCAGCTTGGGGGGGGGCGGGGAGGAGTCCCAAGGCTGGGGGATTAGCGGCGGGGGGGAGGGTCGTCACAGCGGGCCGGGCCGGGGCCTCCCAGCCTGCCGAGGAGAAAAGGGGCGGCGCGCTCCGTTACCTGTAGATGTACCAGACGCTGCGCCGCCGGGGCCCCAGGGCCGGCCAGCTGGAGGAGAGCGCGGGGGGCGGCTGCGGCAGGGAGCCCCCACCGGGGCCGCCCCCGAGACCCCCGCCGCCGCCGACCGCAGACAAAGCCATCGCCGCCGCGGCCCCGGCCCCGGCCCCGGTCCCGGTGCCGGCCGCCCCCGCCGCCGCCGCCGCCGCCGCGTCCCCGTCCCCGCTCGGCCGAACCCCCGTGTCCGGGCCCCCAGGCCCCGCCTCATGCTGACCCGCGCCGGGAGGGGGGAGGGGGAGGGGGCGCGCACCCTCCCGCGGGAGGGAGGGCAGGGCCGGGGGCTCACATGCCGGGGGGCGCGGGGGCGCGGGGCGCGGGGTCGGGCCGCGGCGGGAGCGCGAAGACCGCGGACGGCGCCGGCTTCAGCACCGCGGACAGCTCCGGAGGCGGGCGCCGGGCGCGAGGCTTTAACCCCTTGGCGTCCTGCGCCGGGCGGCGGAGGGGGCCGGGCAGGGGGGGGAGGGGGCCGGGAGGGGAACGCGGGGGCCCCCTTGGCGGGAGAAGGGGGAGGGGCGAGGCGCGGGGGGGGGAGGAGAAGGGGGAGGCACTTCCGGTCTGGGCCCCCCCCCTTAACCCCCTCCCCCCTCCAGGGCCCTCCCGCGCAGGTGCAGAGCGAGGGAGAGCGGAGAGAGACGCACACCACCATACAAGATGCCTCGGAACCGCGTGCGGGGACGCGCCAACAGAGCCCCACTTCCCAGGCAGGGATACCACGGTGAGAGAGGCCCCAGGAGGGGACGCACAGCCCCCCCCCGCCCCCCATCGCAGACCGACGCATAACGCACCCCAACACAGTGTGGAAGGGCCAGGAAGGGAAGGCTAGAAACATTGAGACTGGGCCCCAGAGCAGTGAGAGACACCCCTCCCCCAAAGAAGCTCAGGAGAGGGACATACACACACCAGAGCTCACTCAAGAGAGGAGAGACCGCAGACTCCCAAGGAGAGGAGAGAGGGTGGCACAGGCCAGGACCTTACAGTTCCAGCAGGGATGCAGGGCACACAACACAGGCAGGGCCACCTCAGACAGGGTCAGGGACAGCAGCGGGGAGGCCGAAGGGGAAGAGCCTCAGACACACCACACAGAGCAGCACATGCCGGTGGGCACAAGGAGGAGAGGAGAAGGGGAGGGAATGAAGTTGACAGGACAGAGCTAGGGAAAGGAGAAGGAAGAAGCTGAGGGTAAGAGGGGCCACCCCCCCCCCCATCCAGCTGGTAGAGCAAGCGACTCCCAGACCAAGGCCAAGGAGAGACCCAGAGAGACACTGTCAGAGACAGGAGGCAGAGGCTGATAGGGAGATTTGGGATGGGGGGACCTTGATACTCACCCGGTGCCCAGAGCCAGAGACGTGCCAGGTGAACACACACAATGGTCAAGCGCCTCAGACACTCCGGGCGCAGGGTGGCACCCCAGCCCCACCCTCTCTCCCCATCTTGTCCCCCCCCTTCCCCCCCTGCCCATCCCCACTGGCCAGAACACAGACACATAGGTTTGGACACATTTAATGGAAGGATGCTACAAACAAGGAGACCCTTCCCTGGATGGGGGGAGTGGCGGGGGAGGGTGTCATCTTTCAGACACCCAATTATGACCATCCCTCCCCCACAGTCTTGCCCTTCTGGAAGCCCAAGGCCTGGAATCCTCCCCTCTTCTGCCCTCCCCTCCCCCAATGCCCCAGGTCCTCAATTCCAGATCAATCGGACAGATGCAAATGCATGCACACGATTTTATGGGCTGACACGCACGCACAGTGACATGCAGAGAAGGAGACAGAGACGTGTGCAGAAACCCACCTGTCCATACAAGGTAAGCAGACACACCGACATCCCCGGAAACACTTGCCCTCGTTCTCAGACACACAGATTCAGGGAAACACAGATGTGCAGAGGCAGCCGCACGATTAGCCTCAATCGTGTGCCCGTAAATGAAAGCCACAAAGCACCCATCTACACAGACTGGGACAGATCCTCTCACCGTCATGGGCATGTATATACACAGGGCTATACGTCTAGGGGCCTCTCGAGCCACCCATGCACACAGACACGTGTCATGCGCACCTACAGAGACACATGGGCAAGAACACACTCGGAGAATCCGTACAAGGACGCTCGCCTGTGTAAGATGTTCACGCACAGGGAAACCAGCTCTGGTCGTGCACACACAAGTCCATACATCCCCAGGCACCCCTTTCTTCCCATTCCTGACCCCGTGCCCCCCCTTCCCCTCCCCTCTCACCTCCCTGGGCCAATCCCATCCATCAAGCTTCTGAAGCAAGTCAGCCAGCAGCCAGGGAGGGGAAAGGTGTCAGTGTGCCCGTCTCTCCACCCCCACCCCTCCTGGCCCAGCTCTGCCCGCCCCCCTCCCCACGCCGGTGCAAGGCATGGGATGTACACACCTGTGCTGCACATAAAGATGGGGCACATGAAGGAGACAAAGGCCTCCAGCCAGCCACACACACGAGCTTCCCCATCCTCAGCTGTCCACCCCACTGGTCTCAGGCTACCCCAAAACTGGGCAGTCTCAGTGGCTGCCCAGGATGGTTTGGGACTGGGCTTGTGGTCTGAAGCTACCTCTGCCTTCTCCCACCTCTGGATCAAACTTTAGAGGGAGCAGGAAGGAGGCTTAGAGGTGGTGGAAATATTTAAAGGTGGAATATGAAGGGAGCTTGGGGTGAGGGGCACCCGAGGGTGTAGGACATTTACCTTGGGGCATCAAAGCTGTCGTAGGAGCCCACGGTATAATGCCGGAAGAGTCTCTTTGCCTTGTCACTGCGGCTTTCTGCAGGGGGACAAGGGACGACCTTGGACCCTCGCTCTGGAAACCATGAGCCCACCCCCGGGGGTCCTGGCCCAAGCTGTCCCATCTACCTCCCAGTGCCCCACCCCCATCGGGAGGGGGAAAGGAAGGGACATGAGAACCCGAGGATGCATTGGGGACAACTGGCAAGTCCTCATTACCTTGCTTTCCCTCCTGGGAGCGGTTTGCCACCTCTTCTAGGCAGTCAGAGGGGAACCAGCCAACGCGACCTTTGACCTGGCCTTCCCAGAAGCCTCCTTCCCCGATGCTAAGCACTGGATGGGGAGCAGGGACACAGAAACATTTCCACGTTTCCATGTTGCCCCCCACCCCCAACGTACTCGATGCGCAGCCTTTCCACAGTGCCCGGCACCTAGCACAGGGCCTGGCCCGAGAGCATCCTTAGAAAATGTCCAAGGAAGGGATGAGGGAGTTGGCGGGGGGAACCAAACCATATCGCTCCTGCTTTCTAGCTTCTGAATCCGATGGGGACATGAGGATGCACTGGAAAAAGGGCTGGGTCTGGTGACACGGTCCTCACGGGTTATGGACACATTCACAAAGAGCCCTCATCTCCCCTGGTAGCCAGGGACAGCTTGATTGTTCTGTAATTTTCCTAAACCCTCCTAGACGCCCTAAACCCTTTGACATTTCTTATCAGTGCCCTCTGCCACCGGCCACAGTCTCCTTGCCACTCAAACCTCTGTCATTTGCTCCCAGACCCTTCCCTCTGCCTCTCTTTCCTTCCCCTGGCTCCGGAAGGGAGGAGAGATCGGAATCCCCTCTTTGTCTCTGCCACCTGTACCTGACAGCCCTTTCCTGCCGGCCTCATCTCTTAGCCATAGAACACGTGTCCTGACTACCTGCTCGGCGTCTGGCGTGGCCGTGCCGGGTGCTGACATGCAAAGCTGGGCATCAGGGACAGCCAATGGTTATCGAATTCTCACTCGTGGCCAGAGCCCTAAGAAGGGACACTTTTACTATCCCCATTTTACCGATGGGGAATCTGAGGCTCAGGGGGCCCAGGTCATTTACTCTGTCTCCACTCCGTCCCTTCACACACTTCCCTCACTCACTCCTTGCACCTACCTGGAGAGGCAACAACTGACTTCCCATTTTACAGACACGAACGCAGAAGAGCCCCCTGCCCAGAGATGGCGTAAGCCACGCTAGGATTTGGGCTGGGGCCATCTGATGATTTCCCCCGGCTTAAACGCTGCCACCCTCGGGGGGGGGGGGGATCTGGGGAAACCAAATCGAGGAGACACTCAAGGTCATGGAAGAGAGCGGGAGGTGGGGTGACGAGGGGTCTGGGTTCTTGGCTAGCTCTCCAGTGACCGGCTGGGTGGTCGTGGAATCAATTGTTCAGTCACTGAACAAATATTTTATTTAGTGCTGGTCGTGAGTCAGGCCCCAGGCTAGACGCCGGGTAGAGGGCTCATGGACACAACAAATGTGATTCTTGGCTTCATGGAACTTCCCTGCTGGCAGCTGTTAGAGGCGTAGCTCCGTAAGTGACTGCGTGATTGAAAATTAAGGTCAGCACTTTAGGGGAAAAGGACAGGGTTTCCGAAGAAAGGCCACATGGGGGTATATAAAGTCGAGGTGCAAAGGGCAAAGAGGTGCCAGGATGATGTCCCAGGGGACATGAGATGCAGACTGAGACCGGAAGGATCCTAGGAGAAGAAGCAAAGAGAGGAAGGAGAGGTTTTCCCGGCAGAAGGAACGGGTGTGTGCAAAGAGCCTGGTGCGGAAAGGGGCTTGGGCATTCGAGGAATGGAGAGAACAATGAAGTCTCTGGTGCCCTGTGGGTGGAGGAAAGAGACCGGATGGGGGCGGGGGAGGGGCTTGCAGGCCGGGCTAAGGCACTGAGGGCCAAGGGAGCCTGCTACCTCATGGGGCTGTGGAGGAGCTCAGGGGCACTGTGGGTTTGGCCCGCTGTGAAGCAATTCAGTGTCTTCAGGAAGTGGAAGGATACAAAAACAGAAGTACTGGGCTCGAATTTCAGAAAGAAACGCGGAAGATACAGCGCAGAGAAGGCATGGAAGGTGTCTCCCCTCTGACCTTAGCTTCCCTTTCTTCTTTCAAACTCTGTCTCAGAGCACAGACCTGACCCTCTGCGCATGAGTATGCGCGCGCGCGCGCACACACACGCACGCACACACACACTTCCAGGCACCTGCTTCTGGAGGCACTGCCCCCACAGTTAGCCCCTGCATCTGGCCATCCATTCATGCACGCATTCACTCACTCAGCGCATGTGCACTGAGGCCTCCTGTGTGCCGGGTCATCCAACTGGGCCCTGGCAACCCAAAGCTCAGTAACATGTGACCTTGCCTTCAGGCAAGGCAAGAGATGCTGCAAAACAGATACTGATACACAATCGACCTGATGCTCCGATCCCTGCACACCTTTCGAGTCCCCACTCAAACCCTGTCTCCCATGGGAGGACCCGTCCCGCCCCAGCTTTCATGGGCAGCCGGGGTCTGTCTGTCTGTCTGTCTGTCTCTCTCCTCTCTAAGCTTCTGCAGTGGGGACCCACTTAGCATAATGACAACTGGTGCCGACTATGTGCGAATCAGTGTCCTGGGTGCCTTAAGGGAACTGACTTTTTAAAATCCTCCCCAGGGTCCCCTTGCACGGATGAAGAAACTGAGGCCCAGAGCAGGCACTTGTCTGAGGGCGCCCAGCTGGAAAGTGGCGGTGGAGCCAAGATTTGAACTCAGGCAGCTTGGCTCTCCACCCGCTACACTACTCAGTTCCTCTGTAGCCTGGAGTCGGCAAAGAATCGCTCCCCCGCCTTGCATTAACCGCCGCGTCTGCTTGCTTCCTGTTTCCAAGCTTCATTCTATCCAAGAACACACGTCAACAGCCCTGCGAAGTCTGCATGTGAGGGCTGCTGGCACCATTTTCCAGAAGAAGACAGGAAAACCAAAGAGAGGCAAACCCCAGTCACAGCAGCCGCCGCTCAGGGAGCACCGGCCCCCCCGCACGGGCCGGGCTTCGAACACCTGTCTCATTAGAGCCCCTTGAAGCGGGTCCCACCCTGGTTCTCGGATGAGAGCACCTGATGGGGGCAGGAGGTGCGGCCAAGGTGGCTTGGCCTCCACGCTTCACACCGGGCGGCAGGGAAGACCGTGGGCTCAGACCCCGGGGCAAGTCGCTGCCCCTGTGTGAGGCTCTGTCCCTTCAACTAGAAGATGGGCACCTGACACGCTTCCAAAAGGCCGCTCCTGCGAGGGGAGCACTCCCACAGGGCCTGGCGTGGCGTCAGTGTCCCCCAAATGCTAGTTTCCTCTCTTTTGCCTCGACACCTCCTCCCGAGGGACAGGATCGCCGCAGCTACCCATCGTGCTCCTCCAGAGTGTAAGGGGTGTCTAGGGGCTCTCTGAGGTCTCCAGAGCGTTGGAAATTCTAGGCCCTGGAGAACTGTTCGTGCTCGGCCTTCCCGTCCTTGAGGGGTTAGCTCACCTGCCGCCCCCCGCCCCCCAGCCTGGCCCGGCCCTGCCCTGTTACCTTTGATCTTCTCGCCCTTGCTCAGGGAGATCTCCCCCTCCGCTTGGGCCTGGTATGACTTCACGGCCATGAAGGAGCGTCCGGGTACCGCCGAGTAGAGCTTCCTGCGCCTCCCGCGGCTGCCCAGGGAGCCCCCAGGGCCCCCTGAGCCCCCTGTGCCCCCTGCCGGCCCTTCCCTGGGCGTCCCGCTGGAGCTGCATACACAGAGGGTGTGAGAGGCAGGGGAGAGTGGAGGGAGGGGGAGCCTCTGGGAGAACAGGGGTCCATGGGGGTGGAGGATGGAGCGTAGAGTGGGGGCGTGGGTTTCCCAGCTCTGGCATCCTTGGGGGAAGAGGGCATTTGGGGGCTCCCTCTGCCTGCCCACTGCTGCCCCCTGGGCCCCTCCTCTGCCTCCTCCTGGCTTCCGGCTCTGCCCCTCCCACGGTCCTGCACGCCGTGCCTGATTCAGCTTCCTGAAGCGGGGCTCTGAATGTGTCATCCCTCAGCTCGCTCACGAGCCTTCAGCGACTCCCAGCTTCCTCCTGGTGCGGGTCCAACTCTCTGCCCGCCGCGCGCAGCCCGCCATGATTTTTCGCTCTCCTGTGTCCTTGGGACACACTGGCCGGCCACATCCCCCTTGTCACCCTCCTCCAGCCAGCCTGGCCTCTTTACCCCGGAAAGTCCCCTGCCATCCTCCCCTCTACCCCGAGTGGCTCCTCTGCCCCCCCCGCCCTCTTCTGGCCCATCTCCAAGCTCAGACACCTTCCCCCAAGCCCCTTGCCCACCCCCACCCTGTGTGGCTTCTTCTCACCTTGCCCTGTCTGTCTGTCTGTCTGTCTTCAGGGGCTGGAACCAACATTCTATTGGGTTCCCTTCCCCCAGCCCCTGGCATTGAGCAGGTGCTTGGCTAAACTGTTCCATCTGGGGACAGGTGCAAGATTGTGGCTTCCTCCCCCTCCCTTCCTCAGGGGTCCGGAGAGGGACTTGGAGGCCTGAGGGCGGGACCGGGGACTTGGGTGGTTGGGGGGGGGGGCAGCCTGGGTGGGGGGAGTGTGGCTCCGAGGATGGGATCCGGTTGGGTTGGGGTCAGTGGGACCAGGGCTGAGCCTTCCCCTACCTGGGCCGTCCACGGGGCTGCCTCTTGGCCTCTTCAGGGTGCCTCCCGCGGGATGGGGAGCGGGCCCGGGCGCCCCGGGGGCTGCTGGCACTTCGGAGGGTCCCACTGCTGAGCTTGGTGCTGGGGGCCGAGGGCTGCGACTGGCCCTGGGGCCCTGAGGTAGGGCCGGGCGCCCCAGAGGACGAGGTCCCCGGGGCGGCAAACACCATCCAGTCAGGCAGGGCCATGCTGGTATCACTGTTGGCCCGAAGCAGTGCCGGGGGCACCGTCAGCCCTGCGCCTGGGGGTCCCCGTCGCCGGGCTGCGTACTTGGGGGACTCCTGGAAGGGCACTGAGAGGGCACAGTGGCAGGGGGCAGAAGGCGCAGGGGAGACAGGCAGGCGGAGGGGGTGTGCAGGCAAGGGATGATGGGGGAGAGGCACGAAGGGAGAAAGATGTAAGACTGGAGGTCTGGAATCGCCTCCCCCACTACTACTCAGACGCTCACAGTCTGCTGACCCCCCAGTCCCCCCATGCACCCCCAAGTACGCTAGGTTCTCCCCTCAGCCCCACCTCCCTCTCGCTCACCCACATCCTGTTCTCGATGGTTTCGGATCAGCTCCCCCAGTTCAAAATTCCCAGCGATCACAGCCACCTGGAGGGAGGTGGGGTGGCCCAGGCAGAGGGCGGGAAGCACTGTGAGGTCCCCGGCCAGCTGCACACACACAGCCCCCCCGCCCCTGCCCCTCTCAAACCTGGACCCCCGCAACTGTGCCCTCCCTCCTCTCCCAGACCGCCAGCCTCTCAGCCAGCACTCCTACCTGCCTGCCTTCCTCACCCCCTGTCTCCTCTGTGCCCCCCACCAGCCCTGACAGCTCCAGACCTGGAAGGGGGTCTGTCCATTGTTATTCTTCACATCCTTGTTAGCTCCTCGATAGAGGAGGATCCTAGCACAGGTCTCCTGTGGGCGACGGCCGGCCGGTGGCACGGGGTGGAGGGGGGGAAAAAAGAAAGAAAACCATTAAAGTCACCAGGAGCAGACGCAGGCACTGTGCTAAGAACTTCAGGAACAGCCTGATCGAAACCTGCCTTGCCCGGGACAGCAGTCACTTACTACCGGTGGCTCAAGAGCCCTTTAAATGTGTCCCGTCCAAACTGAGATGAGCTGTGTCTGTAAAATACAACCCACACTGCAAGAACATAGCACGGGAAAAAAAAAAAAATCCAAATGTCTCTAATACTTCTTCTATTGATTCCAAATTGACACGGTAATATTTTGGACACCATGGGCCGAGTAAAATAGCCTACAAAAATCCACGTTACCTGTTGCCTTCCTTTCTTTTTTTAATACAACTCCTGGGATACTTAAAATCACACACACACACACACACACACACACACACGACCCGTGTTGTTTTCTCCCGGGTGGCGCTAATCTAAAGCCGGGTTTCTGGACCTCGGCGCTACTGACATTTAGGGCCAAAAAAAGAATCTTCGTAGTGGCGGCTGTCCTGTGCATCGTAGGACGTCTAGCGGCATCTCTGGGCTCTGTCGCTAGATGCCAGTAGCACTCTCCTCTCCGGCTGTGAAAACCAAGGAAGGCTGCACACACTGCTAAGTGACCCCTGGGGGACCGGGCTGTTCCAGTTGAGAGCCACCAGTCTAAACCTCACGGAGGGCTTACTGTGCTGCGCGCCAGGTGCTCAGCACTTCCCCATTTTACAGACGAGGAAACTAAGGCATCAAAAGCAGCGCAAGGTCACACAGCGGTTGCCCATCAGTGGTTGGATCTGAACGAAGGTTTGGCTCTGGAGTCTCTGCTCTTCTCACACACTCTGCTGGACTCAGAAGAAAGGGGACAACGGGGGCCGGGGCTGGGCAGTGGGGGGTACGAATGCCATCCACATACAGACCAATTCCCTACTGATGCGACCATATCACACCCTGTCACGCTTCGGATCAGACCCGGTGCCCTGGCCATGGCCTCGAGGCTCCCCCTCCACCCGATCTGCCTGTCCTGGCACCCCCAGCCTCACCAACTTCGTCTTCTGCCACCTTTCTTCGCTCCCTATACTGCAGTCACACTGGCCTCCCTCTTCCTCTGACAGGCATGCTCCTGCCCCAGGGCCTTGGCACCTGCCGCTCTCACTGCTTGGCATTCTCTGCCCTTAGATTTCCACATGGCTCACTTTCTCGCTTCATTCAGGTTTTTGCTCAAATGCCACCTCTTCGGAGAGGGCTTCTCCGGCTCCCTCGTCAAAAAATAGCTGCCGATCACATTCCCTGTTTTATTTTGACTTATTCATTTTTACTTATGCGATGCCCACTATACGCCAGTATTAGCTCATTTTCTTCCTAACACGGTCTCCTTGAAATTACGTTTCTCTTTTACCTGTCTCCTTAGCATCTCTCCCCCACCATATGGTAAGTTCTATAGGTGCGTGATTTTGTCCGTGGCACCCACCAGCTGGATTAGTGCCCGGCCCGCTGGAGCTGTTCAGTCAACGATGGCTAAAGTCCTTCACCCTCTGTCTCGGCCTGACCGAACCCAACCTGGCCCCCAGCTCGACTCCTCTCTCCAGCTCCCCCAGATGCAACTCAACCAGCAAAGTTAGCTCAGGTAGTTTTCTGTGTGTGTGTGTGTGTGTGTGTGTGTGTGTCCAAGTGTGGACATGCCGGTCCCAACTAGACTGTTAATTTCCGCCACTGACATGTGTTTTCGCGTGTCTGTCCGCCTCCACTGCCCCCTTGCCTAGCACGGGGCCACAGCACGTCCAGCAGCCCACCCAGCAATCCACCCTGCTCCTCGACGACCTCGATTTACTGGTGTCCTGGCGCTTATCTTACAGTCCCTCTGTCCCCTGCAATACTCACAGTATTGCCCTTCCTCCTTTACACATCTGCCTCTTTGCCACACGCGAAATCCCCCGATCCGCCCCGGCCCGGGGGGCCATGCCGTGTCTGATTCATCCCACGTCCGGACGCACAGTAGGGACTCAAGAGACGTGCACGGGACGTATGAGGATGAAGGGAGCCGAGTCATTCCAAATTCCTTTGTTCAAGCCATTCGTTCATTCACTGAGTCATTCAGTCTATCTCAGAGCCAACACCTGTTGAATATCCTGAGGGGGGCAGGGTGCTGTCTTGGGGCAGCTGGAGGTGGCCGGTTCGCAATTCATTCATTCACTCACTCACTCATCCAACAAAGTCCCTACTATGTCCCGGGGCCTTGGGACACAGTGACTGATCAGACTTAGCCCCCACCCTTGAGGAGCTTCCAGCCTAAACATGGACCTGACCTTCACCACCAGGGGACGGGGGGACGGGCATGTCAGGAGGCCGGGGGAGGAGGGAGGGAGGAAATCTGTCAGACCCGGCTCTGGCCCTGGCGAAACTTAAGGTCTGAGAGGGAAGACAAGGGGAGAAAAGCAGGCGAAGAACTCGGTCAAGCGCCGATTCGTTAGGCATCTTGCCAAGAGCGAGCACAACATTCACCCACGTGATCCTTTGTACGGTAGGTGTTACCGACCCATTTCACAGGGAGGGAAACCTCAAGGAGGGAAAATTAACTGGCTCATCCGACCCCCTGAGGGTAATTGTTCCCGCCCTATAATTCTTTACACCGAATCTTCCCCGTTCAAATGAATGGTACGGTTTGTGTCTCCTGACTGGATCCTGACTGAGAGAGGTAATGACAATGACGTTGCCTTCTGGGGACGAGCGCTTAACGTCCATGATGTCTCATCGCCTTCAATCAGCCGCCATTACCCCCATTTCGGGGAGAGGACGGAGCCTTGGAGAGGGCACGGCGCTTGTCAGGGGGACCCCGGTCTGCCCACGGGACACGCACATAAGCCGTGCCGTCAGGGAATCTGGGCTCAAGGCCGGTGTCAGGGAGCAGGAGAGACGGAACCACCAGGGAGGGGCAGTGACAGCACCGCGTTGGTCGGGTTTGACAAACACTGAGTTCTCTCCCGGCAGAGCAGACTGCTTGCTGCCACAAGGCGGCACGTGGCTACCTGCCACGTCCCCGGCACTGCAAGTTCTGATGCGGCAGAAGGGGCTGGCGCTGTCTTGGAAGGCTTCCTGGAGGAGGGGAAGAAGGGCTTGACAGACCAGCACCTGTGCGCCAAGCCCCGTCTTCCCAAGTCCCCGAGGCAACCCTCCGAGGGCAGGAAGCCCCTACAACAGGTGGAAAGACTGAGGGGGCTGACCCAGGATCACCGAGGGCGGGGGTCACAGCCGCAAGGGGGCAGGTACACGAGGCCCCTCCCGGCCCTTTACTGCTCACCTCCACTCGTGGCTCCTGAGGTGGGGACTGTCCACCCGGCCCCGAATTGCTACAACCCGCAACATGCTCTCGTCCCCCTCAGAGCTGTGGTCTGGCCCTTCCTCTGTCCCCTGCGGTGGCCCCCGCACGCACTGCACACAGTAGGTGCCTCCTGATGCTCTCTCCTCTCCACCTGTGCCCACCGCCGAGAACACCCTTTCTCGCCTTCCTACTTGGCTCACTCCCGCTTCTCTTAGCACAGGTGGCACATTTTCCAGAGAGCCACCTCCACCCCAGGCCCAAGGCCGAGCCCAGATCTGGCCTCCCCCGGGGACCTGCATTCCCTGGGACCTCCCTCTGAACACTCTGGAT
Organism: Lynx canadensis; assembly: GCF_007474595.2. Lineage (NCBI taxonomy): Eukaryota > Metazoa > Chordata > Mammalia > Carnivora > Felidae > Lynx > Lynx canadensis. Next base: position 54,288,128 of record NC_044317.1, read on the forward strand.
TGTGGCAGGAACGTCTGTCTCACTCACTGCTTGGGCCTCACTCAGCATCCCGCTCTGGGCCTGACAGGGGGAAGGTGCTCAGCAAGTATCTGCTGAGCGAATGAATGAATGGACGAGTGAATGAATGGATGAATGGATGGGTGGACGGATGGATGAATTGATGAGATAGCGAAGGGACAGAGGGCAGGGAGGCTAGAGTCAGGAGGAGGGCCTGGGCGGGCTCTGCCAGAGCAGACCTTATTGTAGAGGGCGCAGATGTGCAAGGCCGTGTTCCCCGAGGCATTCTGGGCTCCCGGCTCAGCCCCATAGAAGAGCAGGTGTTCCAGGTGCTGAGAGTGGCCTCGCTGGCAGGCCTGGGGAGGACAGGAAACCCAGGAGGCCGGATCAGACTCTCCCAACCATGGCCTCTGTCTAGATCCTGAGTCCAGGAAACCCCTCTCCTTTCCTCCTCTGTTTCCGCCCAGGGACCCGGGCCATCAGCTTCACGAGTCATTCCAAGACCCGGGCGTCTGGATAGGCTCCTTGAGAGGCTCAAGAGACCACCCCCCACCCATGCCAGAGGTCGAGATGTCCAGTCCTGAGCCCATGCCCTCTTAGGGCCCTGGTGCTGACTCCCTCACCTTTTTCTCTTTGGGGCCCATGCTACTCCCACCCCCATACTCTATGAGGACCCCAGCATCTAGACCCCCAGCATCTGGATCCCCTTTGCACCAGACCCGATCAGGGCCCAGGTGCCCCCCATGCACACACCGCGAACCCCTCCTGGCCGAGTCTGGAGCACCTGGTGAATCTCCTGCCAGCCGTTCTCATCAGCTATGCCCAGCTGGGCCCTGTTGTACAGGAGCAGCTCGCAGCAGCGGGGGTCACCCCCCACCATAGCCGTATGGAACAGAGGGGTCAGGCCTCGGCGGTCCTTGTAGTTGGGGGAGCCCCCAAGGTCCAGGAGTGCCTGAAGAGAGAGACCAGACAGAAAACGGTCACACTGGCAGTACTGGTTTGTTCTGAAGGGCCGGTCGGGCAGGGAGTCGCGGGTGACCCACACTGGCCAAGGCGGTTTGGGAGTCTGCATGAATGCCCTTGTCTGACCTTGAGCCTGGCCCTTCCCCTCTCAGGGCCTCTCCCACGAAGGGAACAATGAAGGGGCTGGGAAGATGCCTCCAGAGGACCTTCCCACTCTGACGTCCTGCCCAACCTTCCCCCCCTCCCCCCCCCCCCCCCGCCGAGGCTGGCTTTGGATGAGCCACTGAAGGAGTCTGGTGCCTCAGTGCATCACAGCAGCCGGATGGTTGGGGGGCCACCTGGGAGAACAGAATCTGGACGCAGGAGGACCCCTGGCTAAGCAGGAGGTGTTGTTAGGATCAGGATGCCCGAGAGTGGGACGCAGAGGGAGACCTGGGAAAAAGGGTTAGCCGGGACCAAGGTGAGCCGCGCCAGCCATGCCGGGGCGGCAGCGGCGGCGGGGGGGGGGCGGGGTGTCTCACTCGAGTAACAGCTCCGGGCACAGCGGCCGGTGGAGCTGAGCATCTTTAGAGGGAGGTGTTGGCAGCAGCCCTGTGAAGACAGCCCACAGACTTGCTGTCCACCAGAACCTCTGCGGTGACGGAAGCGATCTACGGCCCCTTGTGGGCTCCGGAGCGCTCGAGCGTGCTACGGCGCCCGGGGAACAGACACGTTCGCCCTAGCTCATTGTAGTTAATTGAAATCCGAACGGCCCCCGCGTGGCTGGTGGCTACTGGGTTGGACAGCACGGGTCTGGAGGCCGGGGGTGCGGGGTGAGAGCAGGAGCTGTCTTGGGGGGAAGGGAGTGCACTGGGGGTACATAGAGAGGGTTTGTCAATTCCAGGGGCATAAAGCCGGATCTTTGTGGCTGGTGTCCGCATTTAGGGGCTTCAAGAAAGAGCTGGAAAAGGGAAGGGAGGGTCCATTAAACTGGAGCATCTGTGAGTTAGGGCGTTTCTCAACAGCGATGTGTCTTTGCGGGGGGCGGTCTATCCTGACCTGTGTATGAAGAGGGAATCACGTGCCGTCGGGTGGCGGTGGGGTGGGGGAGGAGAGAGGGAGAGGAGTTTAAGATAAGACCACGTAAGCCCCCTCCATGTATGTATCTTGCGGGTATACGGTGCGTCTGGGAAAGTGCGTTTTAGTTACCGAACAGGGCGAGAGGCTGTGTTTGCAGGGTGTGTGTTGAGGGGTCTGTGTCTGGAGCTCACTCTGTATTTGAAGGAACACGGGAGGGTCTACACTTCGGGGAGACTGAGGCAGGGCTGGTGGTGAGCTGGATCAGAGGGTACAAGGAGGTCTGGGTGTCGGGAGAGTGTAGGTATTATGACCTACCGGGGCCCTTCCAGGGGAAAGGTCCGTGTGACAATCAGCTGTAGGGTGGGCATCCCCGGGGGTCACCAGAGGGTCTCGGGTTCCACTGGAGGAGTGACAACGGGCGGGGGTGGGGGGGGGAGCTGTGTGTTTGTCAGTCTATGGAAAGGGGCTTTGTATTTGAGACACGAAGAGAGACTATTTTTAACAAACCTAAAGACCTGAGGTTCGAGAAAGAACAAATGGAAAAGGGAGAGGAGTCTGAGGAAAGAGCAGAAGTGGCATCCCCACGGGGACGGGGACGTGGCAGGGGACATCCAGGAGGCGGGATGAGAAGCAAAGGGGAGGTCAGGTGGCTTCGTGGGGTCAAGGCAGACGAAGGGGAGGAGGGGGCGGGTCTGGGGCAATTAGCTCACTGGCTTCAGCGTACTGGGGGAGACACCGAGTCTGGGGGCGGGTCCCCGGGGTCTGGCACCTCACCGTGAGAGCCAGGCAGTGACGGGCACACGCGGCCTTGTGCAGCGCGGTCATGCCATCCCGGGCCCGGAAGTCGATGTGGGCCCCTCCCAGGCACAGGGTTCGAATCACCTCTACGGAGCCTTCGGTCTGGGCTGCCAGCGTCAGGGGGGTCTCTGAGGGGCAGGAAAGGCCAGTCACGCGCAGCCCTTATGCCTCGTTTCTCGGCTCCCCACCTCTTCCAAAGCCCCTGGTTCTCCTCCTTACCTCCCGAATCCGAGTCGTGATAATTGGGGTCCAGCCCCTTGTCCAGCAGCCTTGCCACCTTGTCGGACGTCCCGAGCTGCACGTATTCCAGGAACTTCTTCAACCCCGTCTGAGCCATGGACAAGAGAGAGAAGACAGGCCAGTCAGGGAGCAAGGGGAGAAAAGCTGGGGTCTTGAGCAGTGCTGTCCAGTGGAAATACACAGCGAGCCGCGTGTGGCACTGAAAACTCTCTAGTAGCCACCTTTAAAAAAAAAAAAAAAAGCAAGGGGCACCATTGGTCGCACGGAAATTCGTTTTGACGACGTATCTCTTTAACCTAACATATCCGCGATAGTACCGTATCGACAGGTAATCCATAGGCAGTGTTTTAACGAGACGTTTTACGTTTTTGGGGGGGAACTGAGTCTTCGAAATCCGGTGTGCATTTCACACTCGCAGCGAGGCTCAGTTTGGGCCTGCGACACCGCGTGTGTTCGGGAGCCGTGTATGGCCGGTGGCTCCGGGAGTGGATGGCGCAGGTCTGGAGGGATGGAATATTTGGGGGGGCGACAGAGACAAATGCATGGTGGGGGAGGGGTGGGGGGGAGGAGGGGACAGGGAGGCTTTTTTCCCAAGCGTCAAGAATCCTTCACTTCACCTCGGACTAAAGCAGCTCCCCCCGCCCCGCTTCCTCCCAGTTCTTAGGGGACCGGGGGAGGCACAGGGGACATATGGTCAGAGTCCTGGAGGGCAAGATAGCCAGATGTGGCTGGGGGCGGGGGTCATCCCCGGATCCGGGAGAGGTTTAGGCTACGGAATTGGGGGAGCCGCGGGCTGCGTATGAAACAGCAACGGAGGCAGAGGGACACTGGGTGTCAGAGTTCAGGCCAGAGGGTGGGGGGCAGGCAGGTGCCCTGCGTGGATACGGGGGACCCAGAAGACGAGAAGGGAGCATCTAAGGATGAAGAAAGCGGGAGCCAGGGGCCTGGGCGGGGGAATGCAGGCCAGAGAGGGGAGTTGAGCCCCCAGGGTGGAGAGAACACGGTTGGCATCTGGGGCCGTCCCCAGCGCCACACAGCATCTCAAGTTACTGGGGGACCCTGGCAGAGGAACAGAAGGGGATCAGGGAGTGTTGGAGGGCTGTTGGACAGAGGTGAGGGAGACGGTGGGAAAGGCTCCAGGTCTCTGTGGGGGGGCTGCTGCGGGGTAGGGTTCTCTCACCTTCGTGTGCAGTTTGGCCAGCTGCTTCTCATCCAGGTTGGTCTGTTTGTAAACCCGGGTCTTGTATCGGAACTGTGGCCAGGGGTGTACGGGGGGAGAGACACGGAGACTCAGAATCAGGGGCCTGGGGAGGAGGCTGGGCTCCTTCTGAGCCGGGGGCAGGGGGGGGATGGAGGGGGAGGTGGTCAGCTCAGGGTCAAGGTGGAAAAGGCCCTGGAGCCTTGGCTGGGCAGGCAGAGGAGTGCGGGGCTGCTGTGGAGTATGTGGACCGCAACCCCTAACGTGAAGGAGGAGGGAGTCTGGACCCCACACAGAATGTTCTAGAACACCTACTGTAACTGTGAATCCTTTCCCACTTTGAAAGGCGAGGAGGAGTCTGGGGCAGGGAAGTGACTTGCCCAAGGCCACTCTGTTGGTCAGAGGCAGAACGGATCGTCATTTGAACTCAGGCCTCTCTGACTCTAATGCTTAAGGGATCTGGAAGAGCCCACCGGGTTTTCCCTTGCCAGGGCCTGACCGGGAGAAAAATGGGGCGTGCCTTCTCTCCCCTGCGGCCAGGCTGGGAAGGCTGTGGGCCTCACCTCCAGGTAGGGCACCCCCTTCTCAAAAGACTGGGGGTACTCTCGAAGCAGCCGCTCCTCCTCCAGAAAGTTGGCATCGCGGCCGGAGGTGGCCGGCTGGAACAGACCGTAGTTGAGCACATCCTGCAGGCTCTCGCTCAGGGCGCAGAGCACCTGTTGCTTGGCTGTCCAGATGGTGGCATCAGGGTTGAAGCGGAGACATTTCTGGTTGAGGAGGTGACAGGGAAGAGCCTGAGGCGGCTTGGAAAGGGCCTGGGGGTGATTCTGGGGACGGGAGGGGCAGCATGGGGGAAGCATGTCGGGGACCTGGAGATGGGGCCCAAGTGGGAGGACACCCAGCACCAGCAGCCTCGTCGCGTGGGCTTGGGGCCCTGTCCCCCGCTGGCCGGCAGGCAGTCGGTCACTCACTGTCTGGTGCAGGTCCGGGATGCCAATCCTGAAGACCATCATGCTGAAGTGGGCGTCGTCCGGGACAGACATGGAGCGGCCCTGGAGGCCTCGGGTGGAGGCCAGACTACCAGGTGCCCCGCTGCCCTGGCCCCGGGTCCCCCGGGGGCCTCTGCTGGGCCCGTCTGGGGAGCTGTCGGACTCTGAGCCCCCCTCGGGACACTCGCTGGCACTGTGGCGTTCCTCGTCCTCGCTTGACGCGGGGCTGTGGGTCATCGTGGGGCCACGGGGCGACAGGGGACAGCAGCATCACAGGCGGCTGCCGGGGCCAAGGGTGGCTGTCAGATGAGGGACCCGGGACCCCTCGGAGGCCACAGGCACCCTCACGGACAAGTGGTCTAGGGCAGCCGCCCCACATGCCCCAGGTCGGCAGGAAGGAGGCTGGACACACCCCCAGATACTCCAGCTGCCTCTGCTCACACACACGCCCATCGCTGCCATGCTTCCAGCGCGTCTCCTTCCCTGCCCTTGGCCCTGCTCGCAGCCCCCCACCCCTCCTGCGCCCCACTTTGCCGCTGACCCAGCATGGCAGTGTCCCAGAAACCGCAGAATCACCGCGGGAGCTACTGGCCCACTTTGGCAGGCCACGGAAAATGCAGCTAAAATTAGCTGAGGACAGACAGGTGGACGACCCACCGGCATCCTACCCTCCTGGCCCCAGCCTGGCCCCTCACCCGAGGCCCTCCCGTCCTCCTCCTCCTCCTCCTGGCCAGCTGGCGGAGGGGGCTGGGGAGAGGCTGAGATGTAGTAATGGGGGGACGGAGGTGCCGAGAGCCTGGGGCGGCAGAAGTGGGAGCCGCGTGTTGCTTGGGAGTGGTGCCCGGCAGCGGGTGGAACCGGTGACTTCACCGAAGTGTGGCTGACAGCGTGTGCAGGGGACTGCTGGGAATCGGTGTCCCAGGGGAGCAGGGGTGCTAAGATGGGGGTGCCATGGGGCAGAGTATCATTCGTGGCGTGCCCCCAAGGGAGCCACGAGGGGTGGCCTAGGCAGGTTGTTGGGGACATCTCGAGACGGGGGTGGGTGGGTGGGGAGACTGGCCTGGGAGGGCTGTCTGGAGACCGTAGTGCGGTGGCCTGGGTCAGCTTAGGGTGGCCGCGGATAACCTGTGGGCACATTTGAGGACTGGCACTACAGGACAGGTGGCTGGACATTGCCCGGTACAGGTGGATCCACTCTGAGGGAGACTGGGGGTGGGGGTGGGGGGGCTGGGAGGGAGGCTAAGAAGTGGGGTGCCGGTCTGGGGGACTGGGGTGGGAGGTCATCTCCAGATCCCCACTGTTCTCTCCCGAGGTGGCCTTAGAAGCCTGGGTCCCAAATGGGGTCCGTCTCCCTCATCTCCCTGTCTCCCACCCCAGCACCGGAAACCAGAATGTCTGGTCTGGTCCCTCCCCCCCACACCAGGCCCAGCTCCTGCACCGTTGCCATGGAGATGGGAAGCAGTGGAGGGTACTGCTGACTTTGGGGGAGTGGGGATGGGCTGGGGGGGTTGGGGGCGGGAAGACAAAATGAGTGTTCGGGGAGGACAGTTCCAAGAGCTGTGGGTGAGCGAGCAGCCTAACCACCAGCCGGCCGACCCCTCCCCCGTGAGTGGCCCGGCTGCGAAGCCCCCTCCCTCTCCAGGTACCCAGCGGAACTGCCCCACCTTGGCCTTGCGGAGCACCCCCTCCCTGCCAGGCCTCCTACCCCGCCGGACTCCACCTCCCACCTCCGGGCCTGGAGCCCAATGCCACTCCCCCTCGGCTGGCCCTGGCTGACCCCGGCTGACCCCGGCTTCAACCGGGCACTAATGGGGTGGCCAGTGGGATGAAAGCAAAGCTGGCCTCGGCGGCCCCCCACGCCGTGCGGCTGCCCCCAACCCCCCAGACCGGCTCCGGCCCCTCCCCCTCAGGCCCGAGGGAGGGAGCGGGCACACTCCGCCGGGGCGGCATGAATCAAACGCTCCGCGGCTAAGAATAGCTGGCACGCAGCTGGTACTGAGACGGGCTGAGGAATCGGCGGGGGGGGGGGGGGTGGTGGAGAAGGGGAGAGAGGGGGTGCCCTGGAGGGTGCGGGGGGACAGGGGGCGGCTGGCGTGGCCGAGAGCGGGGCCCGGGAGAATGAATGGAGGCGGAGAGAGGCGGGGAAAGGCGGGGAGAGGAGCCGGGGCTGGGGCCGAGAAACTGGTGGGGGAGAGCCCTGGGCCGGGGAGAGGGGGCGGGGGCACCCGGGAGCGGGACTCGGAGGCGGGAGCCGAGGGGGCGCGCCGGCCGGTGGAGAAGGGAGCGGAGACGGGTGGGGATGAGGGGGGAGCTTGGAAGGGGGTGGGAAGGGATCGGAGGAGCCTAGAAGGTGAAGCCCGAGCTAGAGGGGGTCGAAGGGGGCGGAGGAGGCCAAGGCCCAGACCCTCGACGGAGGGGCGGGGGACCAGGGTGACCTGGGGGAGGGGCCTCGCGCGGTGGGTCTACGGAAGGGGTCTAGGGGCCCCGGTAGGCCGGGGTGGGCGAGGCGGGGGAGTGGCCGGGCAGGGCCAGGAGGTGGGTACCGCGACCGAGCCCTTGGCCTGGGAGCGCGGGGAAGCGGGTTTGGGCTGGGGCGGGGGGGGGGGGGTCTGCTGGGGGGGGCTGGGGGGCGCATCCTCCTAAGTCTGCTATCTGGGACGGGGCACCGGGGACCTGGGCGTAACCCAATTTGGCGTCGCCCGGGGCAACGCTCCCCACCTTACCCCCACCCCTCACCGCACACCCGGGCCCGGAGCCCGGCGCCCGGCCAAGGACGTCCGGGGCGCCCCCGCCCCCTCCCGCGGCCCCGGCCCCGGCCCCGCAGCTCCCCCCAAAACCCCGGGTTCTCGACCCCCTTACCTGCCTGGCGGGGCTGCTGAGTCCCGGTCGGCGGCGCCCGCGGCCCCTCCCCCCTCCCCCCACCCCCCACCCCCCCGGAGACGGGGGACCCTCAGGCCATGCCCCACCGCCCCGGAGGGCGAGCGGGCCGGGGAGGGGGCGGGCGGGGGCCGGGGGGGAGGGCGGGGGGGCCGAGGACCTCACCCCCCCCGCGGGCCGGGCCTGGCCATCCGCAGAGCGCCCCCCCCTTCTGCCGCGGCCGCCGCGCCCCTCGGAGCTAGCCCGCCCCCGGCTCGGTCCGGCCGGCTCCGGGCGCCGCGTCTCCGCCTGTTCTTCCTCCTCCTCTTCCTCAGGCCGCCGCCGCCGCCGCCCGCTCCGCGCCTCCTCTGCCTCCCTTCTCGCTCTCTCGCTCTCACCGTCTCTCCCTCACCCTGTCTCTCTCTCTCCCTCCCTCCCTCTCTCCTTCCCTCCCCTCCCTCCGCCCTCTCCCCTCCCTCCGGAGCCGGTGGAGGAGACATCGCCCCTCCCCGCGCCCCCAAACCTCGCCCATCCCCCCCCCTCGCCGGCTCCACCCCCTCCCCCTGCCCTCCCCCACCACTCCCCGTCGCCACCGGCTAGCCCAAGCCGGCTCTACCCCTGCTTGCCCCCCTACCCGGACCTTGCGGCCCCGCCCCCCTAAGGGTTCGCTCCACACACACACCCCAGGACCGCCCCTTCCCAGAGCGTCTCCCACCCCCTCTACACACAGTAGGGCGCGATAAATAATTGTTGCTAGACTCTGCTCCTCCAGATTGGATGGTGAGAGCTATAGATTCCCGTCCTGTCCCTCCAAACACACACACACACACACACACACACACACACACACACCACGCACACACAAACATCTTCCCCCAAGGCACAGGTGCATAGAGTCACTAGCTGGCCCTGCACGTGCAGACGTTACCCATGCACACACTGTCCAGGGCGTGCATGACCTAACCTCCCTGTGGGCACGTCACCACAAACACACCGCACTACAACACGTACATGTCACACGCGCATGCCAGAGCACACATGCCGCACAGCATTTACCCACCCCTCCCCCAACAAGGGCACGCACCCAGGTGTGCATGCTCAGATCTCCAGCTCACACGAAACCCAGAAACGGAGACGCACAACCACGTGTGCCTGCGGCTCCACCACACTCACCCACCTCCGAATTCATCACACAGGTGTGCACACACCCATTCGGATGCACAACACCGTGCCCTGCCTCCCCTCCATGGTTATTGCTGACGTTTCTCGAGCACTTCCTGTGTGCCAGTCTCTGCTCTGGATTTACTCATCAACTTCTCACACCAATCCTATGGGCTATGCACTTTGACCATCCCCGTTCTCAGAGGGGGAAACTGGGGCACAGAGAGGCAAAGTCGCTTGGCGCCCAAGGTCACCCAGCTACAAAGAGGCGGCAGCAAGGATCAGGGACAGGTAGGCTGGTTCGGTCTTTATGCCACTGTTGTTCAGCACTAGGCACGCCACGGTTGTGTATTCGCCTTCATTATACACAGACATGCCCAGAGTCTCCTTGCAGCTCAGGTCTCTGGTGCCTGGGACATACCACAGACACAGGGCAGGTCCCTTAGGGTGAGAGTGTCCCCATAGCCCAGGCTCCCACCCTTCTTCCAGCTCCGCCAGGGCTGCCAGCTGGGGCTCAGACACCTGCAGAGGGTGGTTCTAAGAAGCCTCTGGATGAATCTCCAGCTGTGGGCTCCAGGGTACCAGGGTAGGAGCCAGCCCAGCCCCAGGAGGCCCCGCTCTGGATGCATACCCACCAGCCCAGGTGGTGAGCATCTGGGCCCAGGGAGAGAACAGCTGCCCGCGTTGGCAGCAGCAGCGAGAGAGGCTGTGTACCCCTCTGCGGTTTACAAGGCCTTTCCTGGCTTGTGCATTATCTCTCGAGGCCTTTAGCTCCGAGTGAGGGCTCCCCAGGCCCCGAATGGGCACCCGAGAGGCCCAGGCTCTGAGGTGGCGAGCAGCCTGCCCGATGTCGCACTGCCCTCTGCTTTCTTGGATTTCTTGGATTTCCCAGGCCCCTCCTGGGGCTCCCAGCAGCTGAGGGCAGATGCGCGGCCCTTGCGTAGAGCCAGAAGCCTTGGCTAGCAGCTGCCATGCCGGTGACCTCCAGCAGGTTGCCCCATCCCTTCTCGGAGCCTCAGTTTCCTCCCTTGAAGAGCGGGCCCTGCCATCCCTGGCTGGTGAGCTCCACGTTCTCGCTGGCACAACAAGCCAGGCCCAGGCTGGGAAAGCCCTGAATGACTCACAGGTCTGGCACAGAGTGGGCACGGCATGGCCTCCTGTTTCCCGTGCCTCTCCAGCTTCTCTCCCACTGCCCTCATCACCACCCTGGCTATCACCCCTCAGTGCCCCCGTGCACCTGCCTCAGGGAACTCGGGGTGCCCCCAAAACACAGTGGTCAAGCCTTCAGTCTTCTGGCTAACCCGCTGCCCTGCCAGGAACGGCTTTTTCCGTCCTCGCTAAGCAGACTGATTGAGCACCTACTATGTGCTAGCTCCAGGGATACAGCAATGAATACGTACCTACACTGCCTTTGTTGGCAGGAGACAGGCAGCAGACAAGAAAACAAACAACAGGAGCCGGTCTTGATTATACCGAGAAGATAAAAAATGGGGTGTTGATTTGTGGAAGTGCAGCTTCTTGAGATAGGATAGTCGGGGAAGGCCTCAGATGAGCTGAGACCTCAGCAGGGAGAAGGAGCTGGGAGAGAACATGAGAGCGTCTAGAAGGAAAAGGCCAGTGTAAAAGCTCTGAGGGAGGAAGGAGCTTGGCATTCAGGAGATAGTGAAGAGGCCAGTGTGGCTGGATCCCCTAGGGGGCCCAGGGGGAGTGGGGTGATGAGCTTACAGAGGTGTAAAGGGCCCATCCTTCCCAGCACCACCCCCCCCCCCCCACACACACACAGCAAGGCTGGGCAGGCCAGGCTCTTGCCGAGGACCGGGTTTGGCTTCCCTCCTGCATATGATGGGAAGCTGGGGGAGCAGGGGAGTGGGGAGTGACGTGATCTGATTTACGGTTTGGAAGCATGGCTCTGGCTGCGGCAAGCGGCGTGGATTGGAGGGGCTCGGGAGAAGGGAGGTGGAGAGTCAGGAGGAGGCCACTGCAGTGGTCCAGGCGGGAGAAGAGGCACTGGGCTGAATGCTCAGAGCTCCAGCGCCCAGCCTGCGTCTGTCTACTCCACCTCCTGGAGAAAGCTTCCTTCACCACCCCCACCCCCACCCTTCCGCCTCCCTTCTGCCCCAACCCCCCCACCTTGTGGGATGGTCTGCACGTCTGGGAGCAGCTGGAGTCCCCAGCATCGCCCCACCCCGGGCCTGGCCTGCAGGACGCTTCCAGGAAAGTACAGCAAACGAATCCCAAAGCCCCACCCACTAGAGTTGCATACACAGCCTACATACATGCACGCTCTTCACCTGTGTCCCCGCAGACAGGCACACACATACACATTCATTTTCAGGTTGGGGCAAGGGCGCCCGGCCAGAATGGGAGATCTGAGGGCAGGAGGCGCCCTAGAGCCTGAGAACTGTGGGAAAGTCTCCTCTGGCAGAGTGTGTGGGCAATGGTGGCCACAGAGTAATAAAAACCTTATGGAGACCCTGCAGTCTCCTTGCTCCCGAGGAGTGGCCAGGGGGAGGAGTGGGGAGCAGGGCCAAGCCCCAACAACCCCCCGAGGGGGTTCCTCGGCAGAGGCTGTGTCCCCAGGATCCCTTGGAGAGCCGGCTCTATTCTCTTCTGGCCATCTGAGCTTTTGGCCATGGTGGAAGGAAAGAGCAGGGCGGAAGTGAGCTCTGGAAAGTGGGAAGAGGGGGGTATGTGGAGAGACCCAAGGCGGGATCCAGGCTTTGGAACGTTGGAGGTTTCCGGCCACAGAGGCAGGGCCTCGGGGGAGCCAAGAGAGGCGGGGAGAGACACACACAGAGGAGCAGAGACCAACGGACAGAAGAACAGACGGGCGGGCTGACAGAGACAAGAGCTGGGAGAGGGACCAGGGACTAGTGGTCTGCACACACTCCAGTCCCAAGAGACATCCCCCCTCCCCAGAGACAACCCTTTGCGGCCTTGGGTGCTGCGGAGCCCAGCCTGATGCAGGCAGCCTGGCTGCTCGGGGCCCTGGTGGTCCCTCAGCTCCTGGGCATCAGCCATGGGGCTCGGGGAGCAGACAGGGAGTGGGAGGGGGGCTGGGGAGGCGCCCAGGAGGAGGAGCGGGAGAGGGAGGCCCTGATGCTGAAGGTGAGTTGCTTAGGACTCTGCCGGGGAACTGTGGGTGTGGGAGGGAGTGTATTCCAGGGTGAGGGAAATGGGCCAGGGAGAGAGATGGGGCAGGCTCAGAGGATGGGGATGATGGGTTCAGACAAGGGACTCAGGGGCAGAGAGCCAGCTTACTGCTGCAAAGGGGTGGCTGGAGTGTGTGGGCAGTGAGAATAGAGCTGGGCTCCTAACCATCCCTCCCCTGCCTCAGCATTTGCAGGAGGCCCTGGGGCTGCCCGCTGGGAGGGGGGACGAAAATCCTGAGGGAACCCCAGAAGGCAAAGGGACCTGGGGCACCGAGGAGGACGGTCAGGGGGAGGAGGAGGAGGAGGAAACAACGACAAACCCCACCACAGGCCCTAGCCCCTCTCCCACCCCTGAGGACACCGTCACGTATATCCGTGAGTAATCATTAGCTCCATCCTGCCCCCAGGCCTCCGTGGTCATTTTCTCAAAAATGAACGGTCCTTTCAAGGCCCGGCACCTTTCAATAGCCCACCACCCCGCCGGTGCCCGTCCCCCCACGTCCCTGGGAGTTCCGGGTGTCCAGCCTTGCCTCCCAAGAGCCCAGGCCCACCGGCCCCTACATTCCAGGAATCCCGAGTACCCCCTACCCCAACTCTGTCCCCTGAAGCTCTAGTTCCCCCTGGTCCTTTGGTCCCTCAGCTCCGCCCCTCGGGCCCCGTCCAGCGTGTGCCCTGTCTGTCCGCAGTGGGCCGCCTGGCCGGCCTGGACGCAGGCCTGCACCAGCTGCACGTCCGTCTGCACGCGTTGGACACCCGCATGGTCGAGTTGACTAGGGGGCTGCGGCAGCTGCGGGAGGCGGCGGGCGACACCCGCGACGCCGTGCAAGCCCTGCAGGAGGCGCAGAGCCGCGCGGAGCGCGAGCATGGCCGCTTAGAGGGTGAGTCCGCACCGTGCGGGGCGGGGAAAGTGGGACGATGCGGGTCGAGTGGAGGACTGGTGGGAGGAGGGGGCCCGGAAACGTCTGAGGAGACGTGAGGACCTAAGGTATCCGGGGCGAGCGGGTTCCTAGAGACTGGGAGGTCACTTGTTGGCTTCTGCGGAGCTTAGAGCGACGGGGAGAGCGAATGCGGAGAGCTGGCGCGCAGAGGGGGAGGTACGCTCCTTACCGCGCGGTGAAGCGTACCCGTCTCGGGCCGCGCCACGCCCCCTACAGACAGATTCCAAAAGTCTGGCCCCACCCCCAGCCGTCCTAACTCTCCGCCTCCTTACTCCCCGCCGTTCTGACCCCGCCTCCCCCCGGCCCGGCCCCCGAGGCTCTAACCCCGCCTTCTCCCCGCCTCCGGAGCCCCTGACCCCGCCCCGTTCCCCCCTCAGGCTGCCTAAAGGGGCTGCGCCTCGGCCACAAGTGCTTCCTGCTCTCGCGCGACTTCGAGGCGCAGGCGGCGGCGCAGGCGCGCTGCGCGGCGCGGGGCGGGAGCCTGGCACAGCCGGCAGATCGCCAGCAGATGGAAGCGCTCACCCGCTACTTGCGCGCGACGCTTGCTCCCTACAACTGGCCGGTGTGGCTGGGCGTGCACGACCGGCGCGCCGAGGGACTCTACCTCTTCGAGAACGGCCAGCGCGTGTCCTTCTTCGCCTGGCACCGCGCGCCCAGTCCGGAGCCCGGCGCCGGGCCCAGCACCGCGCCGCACCCGCTCAGCCCCAACCAGCCCAACGGCGGCACGCTCGAGAACTGCGTGGCGCAGGCCTCGGATGACGGCTCCTGGTGGGACCACGACTGCGAACGCCGCCTCTACTACGTCTGCGAGTACCCCTTCTAGCGGGGCCGGTCCTCGCCTCTCCGGTCCATCCCACCACTCGCCCTTTGGCTGGGCCGTTCATCCTTCTAAAACGCCCTTCCCTCCCTCTCTCCCTGCCCGTGGATGGAAGCGTGTTCCCCCTGGCTGGGCGATCCCGGGGGGCCTTCCGCGGGGCCGAGAGCCCTGACTTTCCTGTGTCTTTTTTGGGGAGCGGCGGGCACCAGGCTAAGTCCGGCGCCAATAAAAACGTGTGGAATCTGACTTGAGCGGGCAGTGGAGGCACTTTTGGTCTTTAGCTCGTCAAGGGGCAAGCTTGGCAGGGCACGACCCTGGCCTTTGGATGCCTGTCCCGTTCTGCCTTTACAGGTATTATTTGATGCCCAGAACCAGAATGATGGGGAACACATGTACATATGTGCGCACATCATCCGCTCCTGCACACGCAGCTGATGCCTCCACCCCCATCGGGTCCCACTCACAGCCTTTGGGACAACAGGGCCTGTCAATCATTGTCCAGGCCTTGGCCTTGGCCTTGGTCAAAGAGAGCTGGGAAATACAAAGGAGCTAAAGGTTCTGATGAGTCCTGCAGGAAAGAGCCCATTTAATTTTGTTTCAATAGTGTATCTCAAACTTGTTCCACCAGATGGAAGGTTCCTTAGCATCCTGTACTGTCAGGCCCTGCCCCACTCCCTGCCCCTTCCCCCAGCCCCAGGGGCAAGTGTTTAGAGGCAAACTTAGGAACCTATGCAGCCTGGAAACTGAGGCTCCCTCCCAGTGTTTCCTTGCCTACTCCCTGCCTATGTGGCCATAAGCCAGTCTCTAATCTCTGAGCCTCAGTTTCCTCACCCATTGAACATGGGTACAATCATCTCTACCTTGTATTAGCCCTTGGGAAGTTCAGGTGAGCCCAGGAAAGTGAGCATTTGAAAAATGGTTGAATGTGCGTCACGTGCTCCCTTTGCCCCCCCCCCCTTTTCATACCTTTGTTCCCGGAGTCAGAACACTCAGGAGTGGGCCAGCTTGGGCATTGGCATTGAGGACAGCACTCTTTGAAGGCAGAGCCCTTGTTTTGGAGCCCCCCAGTGTCTTTCCCCCAACACTGGCAACATGGTCCTGACCCCGACATCATCATGGAGCCCGGGAACTGAACTGTGACGCTGTTTGTCCTTCTGCCCTTCCCTCTCCTTCAGCCGTGGTACCACCAGCCTAAAATGTCACCATTGGATCCACCAGTGGGAGGAATGAGCCACCCCGGTCATTTCTCAGCCCCACAGCCCCTGTAGGAGTAACAGAATGGAGGGTGGTAGCAAGCTTGGGGGAAGGAGGCCCTGGTCAGGAAGGCTTCCATCAGAGGACCAAAAACGTTGCTCAGGATTCTTACCCTGGTGAACTTGTTTACTGGGGTCGGGGAGGGGTGGCAGGATGTCTTCTAGGCAACCAGAGGGCACATTAGGCAGACATTGATGGGTATCTGCTGTTGCCTGGAAGGGGGCCACTATTACAGACCTCATAACATTCTGGAAAGTAAGTGGGTGGGACAGATCAATGGTTACCTGTCTGGATTCTGGAACCCTATATCTCAGGTTCTAACCCTATTTGGGTACTTACCTACCAGGCAACTAAAGGGAGACACAACCTCGCTGTGCCTCGGTGTCCCCATCTGTACTTGGGGGGTAATAATATCTACCTCCTAAAATAGTGCTGAACACGAAGGTGTCCTTGCAACATCAGATCTGACTCGCATGGCAATTTGAACCTCACCTTCACCTCTGCATCCTCTCTCTGGACACTGTTTTTGCATATGTACAGGTTCTTTGAACAACTGGCTAATGTATCACCCTGAACAACCTGCTTCCCCCCTCCCCCAGGGTTAGGTGCCCCTTGTGATATTCCATAACCGCTGAGTTCTCTTCTGACCCAAGCCCTGATCAGCCAGACCGGGGAGTCTTGCTGGTCAGAGCTGGGTGTGACCAACTCTGTGCCCCCAGCGTCCCCTGGCACAGGGAAGCCCTTTGCAGGAAGGGAAATGTCCCTGTGGAGCCATGTTGGGGACCCTGAGACGAATCCAATCTCCGCTTCTCTTCCCAGCCTTCCCCAGGCCAGGTCAGGAGCCTCCCCTGGGCTCCCACAGAGTCTGGGGCTTTCCTCATCACACCGTGCATTACTCTCTGTGCCACTGTCTCGTCGCTGTCATACTAAGCCCAGGGACGTAGTCTTGTGCGCCCACACAGAGGTCAAAGGTGGAGGGCATTTTGCAAGGACTGTTTAAGCACCAGATCAGCTCGCCTGTACGCTGCATTCTGGGCTGATTCCTGACTCAGGTCTGTTTATGGGAACCTTGCCCTCCCCCGCCCACCTCTGCAGAGAAGCCCTCCCAGGCCTGCCAAGGGGCCAGCGTTTGCCAGTGCCCCGTCCCTGGCTCTCTGCGGAGCACCTGCGGTTTGAGAGCTCAGAGCCGCGGACCAGAGAAGGCCTCAGCAGCTGCCTGGGATCGATGCGTGAAGAGATTCCGGGGAAGTGGCGGAGGAAGGGCTCACGGCCTGGGATGACCCAACCGGTGGAAGAAGAAGCGGGTCGATCACCGGTTTGCTAAGACTACAAATCCCAGGAGGCCGAGCGGCAGGCCCTCTGCCTTCTCCTCAGAACCACGTTTCCCAGCAGCCACCGGGAACCCCATGCCAGTCCTCTCGAAAGCCCCGCCCCTTCCTCCCACGTGAGGCTCGCTTATATTTCCCAGAAAGCAGGACGACCACGCCCTTCGCAAGAAGGTCAGAGCTTGGCAGTCTTGGATCAGAGCCGACACCCCCTTCTCCCCACCCTCCGGGCCTCGCCCCAAGGTGTTTTGGGAAATGTAGTCCCACATCAAAAGGAAGAAAAACCCGAAGCCACAGTCTGACATTCACTGAGGCTTAGACTGTAACCAGTGCTCAGATCGGTCCAAGAGTTTTTAAAAATACTGCTGAATCTCCACGGATAATTGGAAATTGATAAGAAGCATTTTTTTAAAACACAAGTGCATAGAAAGTATCAGAATGCATAGAAAATGGTAAGAAATAGTTCTCAAAATTTGAGTGTCTTGACTATGTACTACTGAATTACAATATAAAATACAATATAAAAATGCTTCCTTGGCCTGGAAAAAAATTGCTAAATACTGGTCCATACTAATTTAGTGTCTCCAAAAACAGGAAAAAAAAAAAAAAAACCACCAAAACCCACCCTTTTTATTAGGAAATACTCTCTAGCTTACAGATAACCTGCACAAATACAAATAGTATTTACCCAGATTTCTCTACTGTTAACAGTTTCCTCCATTGCTTTGGCTTTATCAGTATTTATCTACGTATCCATCCATGCATTCATCACCCACCCATCCTAACCCAATTACCAGGAACAAATCAAAGTCAGGTTTACTGACCTATTGCAGGGAAGGCCACATCCCACAGGAGAAGCTCTGATCAACTTATTGGATCCGGGGGAAGAGAAGACTTCGGGTGAAATTTAAGTGGAACTGTGTTTGCTTCAGAGCAAAGCAGGGATGTGTATAAATGAGTCAACAGTTATGGACTGCAAAGTGGACTAAGGATCTTGTTTCCTTGGAAACTACAAAGTTATATACGTGGCATGCTATGTCCAGAAACTCTATATAAAGCTCTACATCAGGGCTGGAAATTGGGGCTTCTTGTCTCTGTCAAAGTGACTTAGATCTTCCAGGAATAATAAGATAAGTTTCCTCTTTCTGGATATACTTTCTAATTTTTTTTAATGTTTATTTAATTTTGAGAGACGGGGGCGGGGAGGGGGAGGAGCAGAGAGAGAGGGAGACACAGCATCTGAAGCAGGCTCCAGGCTCTGAGCTGTCAGCAAAGCCTGACATGGGCCTCGAACTCACGAACTATGAGATCATGACCTGACCTGAGGTCAGATGCTTAACCGACTGAGTCACCCAGTCGCCCCAATCCTTCTGGATATACTTTCAAACAGCAAAGTTACTAAAAGCCTATGCTTTTAAAGAACTTTCTCAGGGAGTAAGACAGCAGAGTCGCTCACAAAGCTGCAGCCTATCTCTGGGAGAAATGCTTCCTGTTAACTTTGCAGCTGGCCTTATCTGTATGTACAGATAGATGGCGGACAGAGTTCTACAGTCCTCACTAGTTTTTGTTCTGAAGCATTTAAGTGTTAGTTACGCACATCGTTGCCCTTTACCCCTGATTACTTTGATGTGTATGTCCTTAGTGATGCTCTCTTACTTATCCACAGTAATCAACCTCAAGAGATGTAACATTTACTTAATACTTTTAATCTAATCTCCTTGTGATATTTCCATCTCATCAGTTGGTCCAAATGCTGACTTTCATAGCACTTTCCCCTTATGGTTCAGGATCCAGTCTGGGGTCAGGTACTGCATTTTGTTGTCACGTATCCTTGAATCTGGAACATTTCCATATTTATGATATTGACATTTTGGAAAAACAACTCCCACCATTTTTTTTTTTTTTTTAAACAGAAGTTCCTCGCTTGAGTTTGCCTGATGTTCCCTTATGATGATTAGATTCAGGTCTGGGGTGCCTGGCTGACTCAGTCAGTGGACTGTGCAACTCTTGATCTTGGGGTTGTGTGAGCCCCACATTCGGTGTAGAGATTACTTAAAATTAAAGGAAAAAATCTTAAAAAATATTCAGGTTATACATTCTCCACCAGAATATATGAGGTGAGGTGTGTCCATTTTAGGGTCCATTGCAGAAAGCATGCAGAGCATAGAATAACATTATTATTATTATTATTATTATTATGTAATGTTTATTTATTTTTGAGAGAATAAGAGAGAGAGAGAGAGAGACAGAGAGAGAGAAAGAGCTCGAAGAGGGAGGGGCAGAGAGAGAGGGAGACCCAGAATCCAAAATATGCTCCAGGCTCTGAGCTGTCAGCAGAAAGCCCATTGCAGGGCTCAAGCTCATGAAAACCATGAGACCATGACCTGGGCTGAAACCAAGAGTCAGACGCTTATCCGACTGAACCAACCAGGTGCCCCTAGATTTTTTTTTTAATTTTTTAAATGTTTATTTATTTTTGAGAGATAGAGACACAGAGCGCAAGCGGGGGAGGGGCAGAGAGAGAGGGAGACACAGAATCCAAGCAAGCTCCAGGCTCTGAGCCATCAGCACAGAGCCTCATGCAGGGCTCGAATTCACAAAACGTGAGATCATGACCTGAGCTGAATTCGGATGCTTACCAGACTGAGTCATCCAGACGCCCTAGAATGACTTCTTCTAAGTCATGTTTCTGGCCTCAGTGGTTCACTTGGAACACGACTGCCTCCTGGCTTCTACAGGCTTGTCTGTGGTAGCCCCATGTCTTCTTTCATTCCTTTGAACAACCTCTTCTCTCTTCCAGCCCCAAGCTACCACCTCTTCCTAAAATGCAGCAAAGTGCTTCTTTTCAAAGCATAGGGGATTGTCTGAGCCAGGCCAGTTGGCTGTGTGAGCTCGGGTTTTGGAAATTCCTGCAGGAGGCAAGTAACCTTGCCTTCTCCTTGTCTGTTAACACCGATTCCAAACACAACTGGACCTGGGGGTCTGACCCTGAGCAGTGATAGCTCCTGGCAGCCTTCCGGGCAGGAAGCCTTAACTGGGGTGGTTTTGGAAGATAGAGGAGGCAGGAAGTGGAACACCAGCTCTGCCTTAAAAATAATCTTTTGGGGGCGCCTGGGTGGCTCAGTCGGTTGGGCGTCCGACTTCGGCTCAGGTCACGATCTCGCGGTCCATGAGTTCGAGCCCCACGTCGGGCTCTGTGCTGACTGCTCAGAGCCTGGAGCCTGTTTGAGATTCTGTGTCTCCCTCTCTTTCTGATACTCCCCCGTTCATGCTCTGTCTCTCTCTGTCTCAAAAATAAATAAACGTTAAAAAAAAAAAAATCTTTTGGTGGGGGTGGGGGGGGGTGGGTGGCCTGGATGGCTCAGTCAGTTGAGCATCTGACTCTTGATTTCTGCTCTGGTCATGATCTCATGTTGGTAGGATCGAGCCCGGAGTCAGGCTCCGAGCTGAGCATGGAGCCTGCTTAGGATTCTCTCTCTCCCTCTCCCTTTGCCCCTCTCCCCCACTTTCTCTCCCTCTCTCTCTAAAATAAAATAAAATAAATTAGGGATTCCTGGGTGACTCAGTCAGTTAGGTGGCCGACTTCAGTTCAGGTCATGATCTCATGGCTCTTGAGCTCAAGCCCCACCTTGAGCCCTGGCCTGACAGCCTGGAACCTACTTGGGATTCTGTCTGTCTCTGTCTCTCTGTCTTTCTCTGCCCCTCCCCCACTTATGCTTCTTTCTCTCAAAATAAATAAACATTTTTTAAAAAAGTCTTTCTTTTTCTAGGAGCAATTTTAGGTTGACAGGAAGTTGAGAGGAAGGTACAGAGATTTCCCATATGCCCCTTCCCGCCCCCACCGTAGTCTCCTCCATCATCACCACCCCCACTAAGTAGTATATTTGCTATAATTGATGAACCTACATTGACACATCATTACCCCTCAAAGTTTTCCTTAAGGTTCACTCTTGGTATTGTACATTCTATGGGTTTGGACAAATGTATAAGGACATATCTTCACCATCATAGTATCATACAGTACTTTTGGGGAGTCACTTAAGAAATCCTTCCCTGCCCCCAGAGGTGAAGGACATTCTCTTGCGTTCTTAACATTTTCTCTCCCACATTAAAGTCTCCAATTCATCTGAAGTTGAGTTTTGTGAGGTGTGATCTAGAGATCCAATTTCAGTGTTTCCCCCTAAGGGTAACCAACGATTTCAACAGCATTTGTTGAATAGTTACCCTTTCCCGATTCTCTGTGGTCCCTGCCCCATTATATTTTAGAATTTCGGGGTCTTTTATGGGGTTCTCTGTTCTGCCCATTGATTAATTTGCTTAAGCTTGCATCAAGCTCATCCTGTCTTGGGGCACTTGATTGGTTCCCTCAGAGGAGCATGGGACTCTTGATCTTGGGGTTGAGAGTTCAAGGCCCATCTCAGGTGTAGAGATTACAACAAAAAACAAATAAACTTAAAAAAAAAGACCATCCTGTCTCAGTAACCATAGCTTTGTATAACATTTATACCAGTTCAAGGAACAGATCATTACAATTTTGTATAAACCCACCCAGAAATTAGAAAAAGAAGTCATGCTCCCTAACTCATTTTATGAGGTAACACTGTAGAATGTGAGCACAAAAAATAGTCAAGAAGAGCATAAAGAAGGGAAATCGCCATTTATTTCTCTCATTAATCAAAAAATCCTACGTAGAATACCACCATAGGATATAATCAATATATAAAAACAACGACACTTGATGTATTTATGCCAGATATGCAGGGTTACTTAGCATTAGAAAAATTTATTAATTCTCCACATTAACCGATTAATGGAGGCAAACCAGGTGATGATTTCTACAGATGGAGAAAAAAGCATTTGATAAAAAACTTGACCCACGAAATAATTTTTTCTACAATGAGCAAGCAATTTAATGCAAACTGTGGGAAAATATGCCATAAAGCAAATCCACAGAAGCGAGAGCAAAAGAAATGATTGAAGGGGGAGGGGCAGAAATCAATGGAATGAAAGGGGGGAGGAAAGTCTAACAA
This sequence comes from Lynx canadensis, assembly GCF_007474595.2. Lineage (NCBI taxonomy): Eukaryota > Metazoa > Chordata > Mammalia > Carnivora > Felidae > Lynx > Lynx canadensis. The sequence continues at coordinate 54,309,905 of NC_044317.1, forward strand.
AACAAGAAGTTATTTTATTTAATTTATTTTTTTTAATTAACACCCAAGTTAGTTAGCATATAGTACAACAATGATTTCGGGAGTAGGTTCCTTAATGCCCCTTACCCATTTAGCCCATCCCCCTCCCACAACCCCTCCAGTAACCCTCTGTTTGTTCTTCATATTTATGAGTCTTTTATGTTTTGTCCCCCTCCCTGTTTTTATAGTATTTTTGCTTCCCTTCCCTTATGTTCATCTGTTTTGTCTCTTAAAGTCCTCCTATGAGTGAAGTCATAGGATAGTTGTCTTTCTCTGACTAATTTCGCTTAGCATAATACTCTCCAGTTCCATCCATGTAGTTGCAAATGGCAAGAGTTCATTCTTTTTGATTGCCAAGTAATATTTCATGGTATTTATATACCACATCTTCTTTATCCATTCATCCATCGATGGACATTTGGGCTCTTTCCATACTTTGGCTATTGTTGATAGTGCTGCTATAAACATGGGGGTGCACATGTCCCTTCGAAACAGCACACCTGTATCCTGTGGATAAATGCCTAGTAGTGCAATTGCTGGGTCGTAGGGGAGTTCTATTTTTAATTTTACGAGGAACCACCATACCGTTTTCCAGAGTGGCTGCACCAGCTTGCATTCTTACCAGCAGTGCCAAAGAGATCCTCTTTCTCCGCATCCTCGCCAACATCTCTTGTTGCCTGAGTTGTTCACGTGAGCCATTCTGACAGGTGTGAGGTGGTATCTCATTGTGGTTCTGATTTGTATTTCCCTGATGATGAGTGACAAGAAGTTATTTTAATTTTTGAAAAAGTTACTAAGATCGATTGACGTTTGGCAAAACTGAAAAAAAAAAAAAAAGACGTAGGCTACAAATAAAATACAAATTGTGAGCGCAAGTAATTATATCCAGGACTGAAATACAAGAGGTAATTAGGGGTGCCTGTTTGGCTGTCAGAAGAGTGTGTGACTCTTGATCTCAGGGTCATGAGTTTGAAACCCACTTTGGGGGTAGAGTTTACATAGAAATAAATAAGCTTAAAAAGAGTAATTAATAGTACTATGACTAACTATGGGCTAACATTTAAAAAAAATAATAAAATAAATAAAGAAGTGAAAATGGGGCGCCTGGGTGGCTCAGTTGGTTAAGCATCTGACTCCCGATTTCACTTCAGGTCATGATCCCAGGGTCATGGTACCGAGCCCTGCATCGGTCTCTGAGCTGAGTGTGGAGGCTGCTTAAGATTCTCTATCTCTCTGTCTCTCTGTCTCTCTCTCTCCCTCTCTTGCCCCCTCCCCCACCCCTCCCAGACTCTTTCTCTCTCTCAAAAAAACAAAAATAATAATAATAAAGGGGCACCTGGGAGGTTCAGTCAGTTAATTGTCTGACTTCAGGTCAAGTCATGATCTCCCACTTTGCCAGTTTGAGCCCCACATCAGGCTCCCTGCTGTCACTTCAGGCCACTTCAGATCCCTCTCTTTCTGCCCCTCCCCAACTTGCACGTTCTTGCTGTCTCTCTCAAAAATAAACATTAAATAATAATAATAATAATAATAATAAACTTAGATTAAATCATTAAATTAGTAAAAAAAAATGTAAAGTGCCAAAAGTTACCCAAATGTCAAGAACTCAGTAAGCCAATAAGTAATGAAACATATGAACTTATAGTCAAAGATTTCCATTCTCTCTCTCTCTCTCTCTCTCAAAAAAATCCCCACAGACACAGATGGTCTTCTAGGCGGCTGATATCAAACATTCAAGAAATGCTTAATCCTTATCCTATACACATTATTCTGGAAAATAGAAATCATGTAGAATCTGACTAGTTCATTTTTGGAAGCTAATGCAATGCTGATTCCAAAACCGGTTAAGGAAACTGTACAAGAAAAGAAAATTATAAGTCCATTTCACTTGTGAATGTGGGTGCAAAAATTCCGCATCGCTTAATAGTCTACTAAATCCAACACTGTATCATAATTCATCATGATCAGGTGGGATTTGTCTCATTAACTAGCAAGGGTGGTTCAAAATTAAAAAGAAAACAATTATTTCAGGGACGCCTGGGCAGCTCAGTCGGTTAAGTGTCTGGCTTTGGCTCAGGTCATGATCTCACGGTTTGTGGGTTCAAGCCCTGCATCGGGCTCTGCGCTGACAGCTCAGAGCCTGGAGCCTGCTTCAGATTCTCTCTCTCTCTCAAAAATAAATAAACTTAAAAAAAAATTTTAAAAATCATTTCACTGTGATTCACTAACAGACCAGGGAGGAAAATGTAATGACTTCAGTCAACGTGGAAAAATAATTTTATAAGGGTTTACATCTATTTAGGGTTAAAAATTAAACTTAGTAAACTAGGAGGTGGGGAGAAGGATATGTTCTTAACTTTATAAAGCTTCCAGCACACACCATAAAAATTTTGGATGCCTTCCTTTTAAGAACAAGAATAACATCAGAATATCTTCATCATGGCTATTGCTTAACATAGTACTGTATATAAGTCCTGATTAATGGTTTACTTAAAAAACTATTAGAACAAGTAAGAAATATCAGCAAAGTCCCGAGTTACAAGATTAACCTACAGAGGGCGCCTGGCTGGCTCAGTCAGTGGGGCACGTGACTCCTGACCTCAGCGTTGTGAGCTTGAGCCCCACAAAGGGGGGGATATTACTTAAAACACACACACACACACACACACACACACACACACACACCAAGTTTAGCCTACAAAAATCAATTCCATTTCCTTACACCAAAAATAAACAAATGTAAAATGTAATTAAAAATACTATTCACCATCTCTCCAAACTATTTAGAAATCATTTAGGAACTAACGAATAAAAAAAAAAAAATTGAGGTTCCGTGGAGAATAATAAGGGTCCCTAATAAGGGACCCAAAAGATGATCTGAATAAAAGTAAAGACACTCTATGCTCTTGGTTAAGTGATTGAATATTATACAGATGTTAATGCCTCACAAAGAATTGATGGATGTAAGACAGGTGTAAGCAAATTTCTACTTGGGTTATTTTAACAGTTTTATTGAGATTCACATACCATACAATTCATACAGCTTAAGTGTATAATTCAGTGGTTCTTGGTACATTCGGACATGTGCAACCATCACCACGGTCAATGTTAAAGCATTTTGGCCATCTTAAAACAATCAAAAACAATCAAAACAAAGACAAAAAGCCCTGTATATTTTAGCCATTACCTCCCTATTTCTCCATCCACTCCCAGCCTTAAGAAACCACAAACCTATGGGGCCCTTGGGTGGCTCAGTCGGTTGAGGGTCCGACTTTGGCTCGGGTCATGATCTCATGGTTCATGAATTTGAGCCCTGCATCAGGCTCTCTGCGGTCAGCACAGAGCCCACTTCTTTTTTTTTTTTTTTTTTTTATGTTTATTTATTTTTGTGAGAGGGACAGAGACAGAGTGTGAGCAGAAGGGAGAGGGGCAGAGAGAAAAGAAGACACAGAATCCGAAGCGGGCTCCAGGCTCTGAGCTGTCAGCACAGAGCCCGATATGGGGCTTGAACCCAGGAACCGCGAGATCATGACCCAAGCTGAAGCCGGACGCCCAACCAACTGAGCCACCCAGGCGCCCCTCAGCTAACCAGGTGTCCCAGCACAGAGCCCACTTTGAATTCTCTGTCTCGCTCTCTCTCTGCCCCTCCCCTGCTCTCTCTCTCTCTCAAAAATAAGTAAACATTAAAAAAAAAAAAAAGAAAAAGCAAGAAACCAAGAATCTATTTTTGGACTTTGTAGATTTTCCTGTTAGGGATATGTTGGACAAATGGAAGCATGTAAATGTGTGATCTTTTGTGACTGGCTCCTTTGACTTACTGTGACGTTCTCAAATTTCATGGAGGTCATACCGTGGATTAGCACCTCATTCCCTCTATGGCTGAATAACATTTCATTTACATGGATATGTCACATTTTGTTTATCATAATGCTGCCGTGAATAAGTTGACACATCTTTCTGTGGACATTCGTGCCTCTTGGATATATATACCCAGGAAGGGGATTTGCTGGATCACACGGCAACCCTATGTCTATCTAACTTTCTGAGCAGCTACCAGACTGTTTCCCACAGTGGCTGCACCATTTCACATTCCCACCAGCGGTGTGTGAGGGTTCCAATTTCTCCACATCCTCACCAGCACTTGGTATTCTCTGACTTTTTAATTTTAACCATCCTAGTGGATGTGATTTTGATTTGCGTGTCTCTGATGACCAATGATGTCAATATTTTCATGTGCTTTTTGGCCTTTTGTATATCTCCTTTGGGCAATGTCTATTCGGATCTCTTGCCCATTTAAAAATTGGGTTCTTTGTGTTTTTGACATTGAGTTGTAAGAGTTCTTACATATTCCATTTTTTCTTTGGTTGTTGCTTTGGGGCTTACCATATACATTTTAATTGATCAGAATCAGGTTCCAATTTATACGAACTTAATTCCAATAAGATAGAGAATCACTACTCCTCTAGAGCTCTATTCCCTTTTCTCTCTTTCTGTCGTATTATAGTCATACATATTAATATTACAAACCCGACAATAATTATTATTACATTACCATCCATAGTCATTTCCTTCGCTCAACAGAACTTTCCTCCCACCCACCTCCTTTGTGCTGTTAATGACAAGTATATTACAAATACATTACATCTCGGGGGCGCCTGGGTGGCTCGGTCGGTTAGGCGTCCGACTTCGGCTCAGGTCATGATCTCGCGGTCCGTGAGTTTGAGCCCCACGTGGGGCGCTGTGCTGACAGCTCAGAGCCTGGAGCCTGCTTCGGATTCTGTGTCTCCCTCTCCCGCTTGCATTATGTCTGTCTGTGTGTGTGTCTCTCTCTCAAAAATACACATTTAAAAATTTTAAAAATTAAAAAAAAAAATTAAAAGTACATAATTACCGGGGCTCCTGGCTGGCTCGGTTGGTGGAGCGTGTGACTAACAATCTCCGGGTTGTGAGTTCAAGCCCCACTTTGGGTGTAGAGATTACTTAAAAATAAAATCTTCAGAAAATAAAAGAAAAGAAAATGACATAATTACCATAACTAGTTTTTCCTGTGAATTTGCATTCTCATCTGCAATTACTTTGCTTTGAGCTCAAAGAATTTCCTTTAGTATTTCTTCCAAGGCAGATCTGCCGGCAACAAATTCTCTCAGTTTTTGTTTATCTAGGAATGTCTTTACGTTGTCTTCGCTTTTTAAAAAACGTTTATTTTATTTTTTAATTAATATTTTTTATTTATTCTTGAGAGAGAGAGAGACAGAGACAGAGACAGAGACACAGAGAGCAAGCGGGAAAGGGTAGAGAGAGAGGGAGACGCAGAATCCGAAGCAGGCTCCAGGCTCTGAGCTGTCAGCACAGAGCCCGACATAGGGCTTGAACCCAGGGACTGTGAGATTATGACCTGAGCCGAAGTGGGATGCTTAACCGACTGAGCCACCCAGGGGCCCAAAATGTTTATTTTTGAGAGAGAGAAAGTGTGAGCGGGGGAGGGGCAGAGAGAGAGGGGGAACAGAGGATCCGAAGTGGGCTCCAGGCTGACATCATCAAGATGGACACAGGGCTTGAACTCACAAATTGTGAGAGCAGGACCTGAGTTGAAGTCAGACGTTCAAGCAACTGAGTCACCAGGCGGCGGCCCTGCCTTCACTTTTGAAAGATTACTTTGCTAGGTAGAAGATTCTTGGTGGTGGGGCGCCTGGGGGCTCAGTCGGTTGAGCGTCTGACTTCAGCTCTGGTCATGATCTCGCGGTCGGTGGGTTCGAGCCCGGCGTCCGGCTCTGTGCTGACAGCTTGGAGCCTGGAGCCTGCTTCCATTCTGTGTCTCCCTCTCTCTGCCCCTAACCTACTTGCATTCTGTCTCGTCTCTCTCAAAAATAAAAAAAAATAAAAAAACATTAAAAAAAAATGAAAGATTCTTGGTTGATATTTTCATCCTTTGAGCACTTCAAGGGACGCCTGGCTGGCTCAGTTGGTAGAGCGTTCAACTCTTGATCACAGGGTTGTGAGTTTGAGCCACACACTGGGTGTAGAGATTTCTTAAAAAAAAAAAAAAAAAAAGGAAAAAAAGAAAGAAAGGTTTTTCTCCTTGTCTTTATTCCTCTTAGGGGACTGGCAGGGCTGGGGGTGCCACACGGTGCCTCACCAGCATAACCACTACCTTCCACGCACCCCCTCCTGGAGAACAGTGGGATTCCAATGAAGTTTTAAATTTGTATTGATTTTCTAATGAATGTGGTTAAATAGCCTTTCAAGAGTCTCTGTGGTTTTAAGAGCGCTTGAGGGCTGGCCCCTGGGGGATGGTGGTCTTTGGTTGGTTTGGGAAAGCCCGCAAGGTTGGTAAGGTGGGTTTGAGACCCAGAGGGGGTGCAGTTTCTCGGCCAGGCCAAAGGAGGGAATCAGCATTTCCTTGGGCAACCTTCTCAGGAGAAGGTTGTGGAGGGTGGCCTGAGCCTCAGATGTTGGGGACTGAAAATCCCTCTTTGATAAGATTTCTATGAGAACCCAAGAAGGTGATTCACACCTTCATTCATCAAAAGGGCAGTTCACAGGGTTTGATCGTGTCCTGTGCACCAGGTCCTGTCCGGAGCTTTATAAACACGTGGACTCCAGAAATCGGCATCTCGACCCGACCAGGGTGGTTTTAAGATTATGTCCATTGCACAGAGGAGGAAGCTGGGGGCTCAGAGAGGTAAAATCAGTCACCAAAGGTCACACAGCGAGTAAGTGGTAGTCAGCACTTGGAAAGACTGACCCCACTAATCCATTCAGTCGTGATTATCGAATGCTTGTGAGCTAAACAGCACGGTTCGAGGCACTGGAGATAGAGCGGTGACCGAGACAAAGATCCCTATTTTGGAGAGACCGACATTCAAGGGAGAGGGGCTGACATTTGAGAGGGAGGGCTGAACCTTCCGAAGGCAGGAACTGAAGTCTCAGGAGGGGGAACTGACACCCCAGGGGAGGGGCTGACATCGCAGGGGGCGGGGTTGACTTTCTGGGGGAGGGAGCGCCATTCTGGGGGAGGGGCTGACACCCCAGGGGAGGGGCTGACATCCTAGGGGGGGTGTTGACTTTCCGGGGGAGGGGGCAGCATTCTGAGGGAGGAGCTAACATCCGGGGGAGGGGTTGACATTCTGGGGGAGGGGCTGACATCCCAGGAGAAGGGGCTGACATCCCAGGAGGAGGGGTTGACATCGCAGGGGGAGGTGTTGACTTTCCGGGGGAGGGGGCGGCATTCTGAGGGAGGGGCTAACATCCAGGGGAGGGGTTGACATTCTGGGGGAGGGGCTGACACCCACAGGAGGAGGGGCTGACATCCCAGGGGGGAGGAGCTAACATCCCAGAGGGGAGGGGCCGACATCCCAGGGGGGAGGGGCCAACGTCCCATAATATTCAGAGCCTACTCTGTCCCTTCAAGTGCTGACTGAGCCCACGGTACAAATCTCTGCCACCCTCTGGATCCTTGTGCCTGAACCAGAACAGGGCCTCTGCCCCCACGGAGCCCGCAGCCTAGGGGAAGACGGTCCTGAAGGAAAAGATCCTGCAGAAGGATATTTACCCCCCCAGGCAGGAGGGAGGCAATTACTCGCTCTTAATCACTACCTCTGTTTCTCTCGGCACGGAGAGAGGGGAGGCGGCACCCTCAATCTGGCCTGGTTTGAGATGTTCTCAGCCGTGGGAGACAGACAGACTGTCATCAAATGTCGGGAAATAGCTGTCATGAGACTCCTCACCCCCTGACACCACAAGACACCTCTCCCTTCCCGGCGCCAGAAGCCCTCCTTCTGTGGCTGCAAAGTCATAGGTTCTATTCTTTTTTTTTTTTTTTTAAGTTTATTTATTTTTGAGAGAGAGAGAGAGAAACAGAGCGCGAGCGGGGGAGGGACAGAGAGAGACACAGAATCCGAAGCAGACTCCAGGCTCCGAGCTGTCAGCAGAGACGCTGCGCTGTGGGGCTCGAACTCACAAACCGTGAGATCATGATCTGAGCCGGAGCCGGACGCCCCCACCGACTGAGCCACCCAGGCGCCCCTCGTAGGTTCTGTTCTTGTTGACTGAGTGCCCAAATGCTTCCTAGCCCTCGTGCATCCCTGCTGGGGTACAGACCCACTTTGCCCGGGGCTCCCAGTGCGGGGCGGGATGCCCAGGGTCCAGAGCCCAAGTCCCTCCGGAGACACACGCCCAGCTGTGCCCCAGGTCTGTGCCCCGGGTCTCCTGGTTCCCATTCTTGTCCATGTGGAATCAGACGAAGAGGGGTCCCTGTGACAGTCTTCCTTCCACCCTTGTCGGTTTCATTTGCTTGTGTCTCAGGCTCCTGAGACGGTGCCTGTCATGAATGAGATGCTGCCCCGCCCCTTGGGTCGCCTGCTGCCCGAGGCCAGGGTTTATGCAGTGTTCATGATGCACTTCTTTGAAAATGGGGGCCTCCCGCGTGCTCCCCCTGTGGCGGGTGATTCTGGGGACCCCAGAGGAGTCAGACCAGGACACTGATCTCAAAGAGGTGGCAGGCTGGCCACAGAGACAGGACAGACACAGTTCAGTGAGCAATCGAGGCGGTTACGTCACGTCAGTGAGCGACCGAGCAGGGACTGGTGTAAGAGGGAGGCTGTAGAGATGGGGTGGAGGGCTTTGATGGGGCCCGGAGGGGGCGGGTGGGGGGGGGAAGGCCAGGCTGAGGGGCACTGGGGAGCCATGGGAGGTGTGTGAGCAGGGGAAGTTGTGGAATCAACACTGAGTGTACAGAGGTCCTTCTGGGGTTCCATGGGGGGGAGATGCAGAGAGGCCAGGACAAGCTGGAGGTGGGGGTCCTGGGGGAGAGGAGAGAGCCTGGTAGGAGCCAGGCCACGGATGGAGAAGACAAGAGTGAAGGGCTCGTGTGGACTCTCATCCAGGACCGCCCCTTCTCCCCACCTCCTCACAGGCTGACGTTAGCGTGTCCCCAACGCTAACCCCCCCACCCTGTCTCCCACAGCCTGGCCACGCCCTGCAGGCCTCTCCTGCCCATCCTGGGTCCAGACTCCTCTCGACTCCCTACCCCCCTGCCCTTCCAGATGCAAACTCACTGAGTGACTGCGCGGCCTTCAGAGCCCCTCCATTTGTCGGTCTATAAAATAGGTGTGTTAGCTTCTAATGGCTGCTGCAAGTTTCTAATGTTGCCGCGAGTCAGAGGGGAGGGGAAGGGTGTGGGCAAACAATCAGAAATTAAAACAACACGCGGGCATCGCTCTTTCATACTCGGAAGAGGCGACCCTGAGTAGAGACCCAGCCTAGAGGTGGGGGTAGCTGGGAGGTTAAGCAACCGTGGGGACGGTCTTGAGGAGGCCCCAATATGGCCACGTTGATGGTGCGCCCTATCGTTCCCCACTGAATTGTTGATGGGACACCGCGTCCTCCAGCCAGAAAAATGGGGCTCTGAGATGCGTGAGGGATCGCCACTCAAGGAGGGGAAGCAGGGTGAGGGCGAGAAGGTGGGTCATCTCTGGACTCCTCGTATAGTGCTCTTTCAGCCTGCCCGTGCCCTGCAGGCCTGGCTACCTCTTTCCTGGAGAACCAGCTGGAGGGGTTGGTGTCTTTCTCGTTGTTGGCTTCTAGCTCCTTCTTCCTCGTTTGTCTCCAGGCCATTAGCTTCGGGGGGTGGGGGGGGAATATGTCCTGAGGCCTCCTGTGGGCCTGGTCCTAAACTGGGTGGTTTGGGGGACAAAGATAAGAATCAGCCCTTTGGGAAGGGGGGGACAGGTTTTCCAGCCTGGTGCTGGAGATAGTTCTAGCCTGAGGGTTTTAAGGGAATCCGAGGGAGGGAGAGGGGCTGTAGGGGGACTCTGGAAAAAGTCAGGGAGGGCTTCCCAGAGGAGGGGGCATTCACATTAGGAATTGAGATAAGAGTAGGAGTTTGCCAGGGGGGAGATGGGCTTGGCACATTCATTTACATACATGTCCCAAGTTCTCCGCTGGGTTGGTTGTTCAAAGATGACATTCATTCATTCATTCATTCATTCATTATGTATTTGGGCAAGATACAACAGGTGGGCGCCTGGGTGGCTCAGGTGGTTAAGCATCTGACCTCAGCTCAGATCTGGATCTCAGGTTTGTGAGTTCGAGCCCCACGTTGGGCTCCGTGCCGGGCCTGGAGCCTACTTAAAACGGACAACAACAAAAAGATAATCCAATGGGTGAGACTTCAGATCCTGGAGTCAGTCAGTCAACCTGGACTTCTTTCTGAGGTGTTTTATTTACTGGATGGCCAAGTAACTTAACCGTGCTCTATGCCTCAGTTTTCCCCTGGATAAAACGAGGACAGTAACGGCATTGTCCTCACAGGGTTCTTTTTTTTTTTTTTTTCAACGTTTATTTATTTTTGGGACAGAGAGAGACAGAGCATGAACGGGGGAGGGGCAGAGAGAGAGGGAGACACAGAATCGGAAACAGGCTCCAGGCTCCGAGCCGTCAGCCCGGAGCCCGACGCGGGGCTCGAACTCCCGGACCGCGAGATCGTGACCTGGCTGAAGTCGGACGCTTAACCGACTGCGCCACCCAGGCGCCCCCTCACAGGGTTCTTAGAATAAATTAAAAGGGTGCCTGTGAAGGGCATAGCACACTGCTCCGTACATCGTTGATGCTTAGTTCCTGCCCTTGACTTAGCTTGAACTCCATCTCAGAGACCCTGCATACAAGGAAAGTGATGCCTGATGCAGTCCGGCAGGGTGAGCAGAAGTCAGAGAAGGGTTTCTGGAGACGGTGGCTCTCGTTTGGGTTTTGAAGGATGAGTAGGAGTTTGCCAGCTGAAGTGACAAGGTGAAGCAAAGTGCTCCAGGATGAGGAGATAAGGACGAAGGCTGGGCGTGTCCATGTGGGCATGAAAGCACATAGGTTGTTCTAGGGACTCCAGAGGAGAAGGAAGCGGTGAGCTACCCGGCTGGCCGTGTGGGCGGGGCCACGACAGGCAGGGATGCAAATGCTAGGCTGAGGGCTCAGACCTTGTCCGGGGGGGGGGGGGGCGTAGAAGGCAGTGCCCAGGCTAACAAGCTAATCCTTCAGTTCACAGACGGGGAAACTGAGGCCCATACTCAGACGCCGCTTGGAAGCCCCTCTGATTTCCTGCCGGGCCCAGGATTCCACTTCCTTTCCTAGCCACTTGTGAGGACCCACATACCCCATTTTGAGTCCTCGGGAGCAGACCAGGCTACGAGTTCCTGAAAGACACCTGCCCCCCGAGCTGCTGGTGAGCTCAGGACGATGAAGGAACAGAGTGGGTCAGCAAGCCTGTGAATGGACCAGGGCCTCAATGTGGATCTCCTTAGTTCACTAGGTCTCTGCTTGGTCTTTGATTTTGAGCAAGGGAATCACCCCCTCTGAGCCTCAGTGTCCCCACCTGAAAGGTTGACCTGTTAATAGCAGCTCCCCCTCCCCATAGGGGGCACCTGGGGGGCTCAGTCGGTTAAGCGTCTGACTCTCGGTGTTAGCCAGGTCATGATCTCACAGTTTGTGAGTTGGAGCCTCACATCGGGCTCTGTGCTGACAGCTTGGAGCCTGCTTGGGATCCTCTCCATCTCTCTCTCTGTCTCTCTCTCTCTGCCTCTCCATTGCTTGAGCACTCCTCTCTCTCTCTCAAAATAAATAAATAAACTTAAAAATAACATAGGAGCTGCCCCATAGGGTTTGCACAGCAGCGGTCCCCCAGTCCGGGAGGGAGAGAGGGAGAGAGTCCTCTTGGGGTCTCGGTGGAAGGTGGGCCCCAAGTCCACTTGGGGTCTGGGTGGAAGGCGGGTCCCGCCCTGAGATGAAGGTTGTGGGGAAGTCTGCGGGGGGGGGGAGGGAGAACGGGGATGGGACTTGCTAACATGGAGGTTTGTGGGTCCCAACAGCACCATCCAGTTGACGGAGGACCCCTCGGGGAGTCGGTGGCTGGCACCGTCGGAGCCCTGCGCCTGCTGGGGCTGCCCTCTTCCTCCTCTACTCCCTGGCAACCCTCACCTCCTGCCTCCTGGAGGCGGCCGGCGGATGCCTGCCTCCGGGTCTGACGGCTGCCTCCCCTCTCTGACTTTCTACGCCAGTGGCTGCCAGCTGTCCCACGAGGCTGCCCCCGGCTACCCTCAGTGCTCGCCCCCCTGGGTGGGGCAGTCTTCTGGGCCGGCGGGTTCTGGCTCCTTCTGCTGGTCCTGGACGGCCCCGCGACCTCGGGTGCCACGGACCGGGCAGACCTTTGTAACAGGACCCCAGCTGGGGCCCGGCCCCACCGCCCTCCAGCCCCGCACCGAAGCAGCCTCCGTTTGGCTTTGGGATGCCGCCGGGGGTGCCGAGCCCCTTTCACAGTCTCACGAGGACCAGGCTGCAGCTGGCAAGACTGGGGGTGCTGTGGGTCCCCGGAGGGGGGCACGTTGTTTCTCTGCTGGGTCCCCTTCCACCTGCTGCTACTGCTGAGTCTGGGGGGGCTGGGGGAGCCCAGGCTGGACGTGGTGGGGGTGGGGTGCTGCTCAGAGTGCTGGAGCTCACCCTGGGGAGGGGGGCGGCGGCTGCCTCAACCCTCTGCCTTGCGCAAGCGGGGACCAGGCCTTCAGGCAGCGTCCCAGCCAGGCCTTCTTGTTCCGCCAAGGGGGAGAGTCTGAGAAGGACACGGGTGAGGGGTCCAGCCATCCTGGGAGCACCTGGAGGGAAATTCCTGGGGGTTGGAGACAGTATGGGGGAGGGTGGAGGATGGGGGGGGGTCCTGTCTCCTCAGGCTCTGGAGAATATGAGACGTGGCGATTCAGTACAATGAGGAGGCGGAGGGAAAGAGAGAGAGGTGGAGAGAGAGGGACAGAGACACAGCGAGAGGGGCAGAGATGGGAGCGGACAGAGATCAGGGCGGAGACACAGAGACCCTGAGAGAGAAGTGGGGGGAGAGGAACAGAGATGGTGGCAGGGGGAGCGTGGAGACGGAGACCCTGAGAGACACAGGAGCACGGAGAGCTCTAGAGAAAGATGAAAATAGCACTGGCCTCAGCCTGGGGAGAGGGTGGGGAGACAGAGAGACAGGGGGACAGACATGGAGAGAGGGCCGTGGGCTGCATGTAAAGGCAGGACCGTGGACATGCGTAGGAATGCGGAATGAGGGTGACCAGACGTCCCGATTATCCCGGGACTGAGCGATTCCTGGGATACGGGGCTCTGGGGGCTAAAACTGGGAAGTCCCACGCGAAGCAGGACGCCTTGGTCCCCTAGGTGGATCGGAGCACCGCAGGGCAGCACTGAGCCACCAGATTTCCTGGTTCACTGGGTGCTGGTTCTTCTTCTCTTGCTGCCCTGGGAAATGTGCCTCCCAGCGGATGGGATTTTGGGGTGATGGTGGGGTTCGGAGCTGAAGGCCAAGGAAGAATTCTTGAAGACGTCGTTGGTGCAAAAAGGTGATTTTATTAAAGCACGGGGACAGGACCCGTGGGCAGAAAGAGGGGCACTGGGGTTGCGGAGAGTGACCGATTATATACCCTCAGGTTGGGAGGGCCTTAGGGACAGCATAAGTCTCTAAGGAATTTTGGAAGCCGGGTTTCCAGGACCTTGAGGGGCGAGTTCAAGGACTTTGTCAATTGGCTGTAGGCGGCAAGGGAAGCTTTCACTGGTCTTTGTTTCCCACATCACCCCGGCAAGCACTTAAACCCCCCTCCATCTTGATAAGCGTGATATTAGGGCTCCAGGAGACAGAGTCTATAGGTTTCTGGAGATTAGGCTCTGGATAAGATTGACTGTTTCTTGCAGTGACTAGGTCATCCGGAAACTGAAGGAGACGCCTGTCCTGCATGACTGTGATCTCCATCAGTCAGACACTTGCTTTCTTTGCATGTCCTTGGACAGCCAGGAGAGTCCGAGGGCTATCACACACACCTGACCTGGGGGCGGGGTGCTGTTAGCCTGTACTTTGTCCTCGGTTTCCCCCACGCTCCCTCATCACAGCCACACTTCCAGTGCCCCTTGCTCCGGGCAGAAACAACATAGCTTGCTTTCTTTGGTTTTCAAAACTCCCAAATGTTTCTAAACTAAAGGTTAATTTTTGCTCCGGGATCTGAGTCTTTCGGGAGCTGCCTCAGAAATGCACCAAGCTCCAAGAGGCGGGGCGGGGGGGGGGGGTGTGTGTGAGGAAATCTATCTTTTACGTCTTCAGAAAACACATTACAGAGATGTCTCTGACCCTGGCTGCACATTAGACTCTCCGGGGGAGCTTTTAAAATCCAATCGATGTCCAGGCCCCAACCCCGGGGCGTTGTGGTTTAAGTGGTCCGGGGTGGAGCTGGGCTCTGGGAGTTTCAAAAGCTCCCCAGGGACCCCCGCGTGGCCACGGGCTGAGCCCCATCTATCCCAAGTGCCTGTGGTTGTGGAAATGGAAGCTTAATAGCTCCCAGGGGACTGAGAACCCCAGCACTAAGTGGTTGAAAACCCGGGATTGGGGGGGGGGGCACATGCAAAGACCGACTTCTTTGTCTATATTTGGTTGTTTCCCAAGCATTAACAGCCCGGACCCAAGCTGGGGGTCCTGTAGGCGGCAGATCCTATTCTGTGCACCCCACCCTCAAGCTCCCGGTCACAGCCAGGAAGGATGGGAGGGGAGAGCAGGCAGCCTCACTTGGATCACGTGGGGTTTTAGGAAGCCTTCCAGAGGAAGCTGATGCAAATTTGGGCAGCGAGCACAGCATGTGCAAAGGCACTGGGGAGTGGCATTTTTTTTACTATCTCTGAGTTATATGTGGTTAAGGATATGCTGGGGGGCGGGGGTGTGTAGGAGGTAGGTGAGATTAAGAAAGGGAAAGCAAAGCAAAGCCAAAGAAAGGAAAAGAAAAAAAAAGTAGAAGGAGTCAGGTCGGAATACAGCCTCCAATGTCAGGCTGAGGGGCTGGGACTCTTGTCCTCGAGAAACCTGGGGGACACGGGAAGGCTGTGAACAGGGAGCGACAGGGTCAACTCTGGGTGTAGCAGGATCCCTGTAAGAGCTGGAAGAGGGAGACAGGGAGCAAGGCGAAGATCCCGGGAGAGAGAAACCCTGGGCCGGGAGGGGGAGGAAGGTCTCCAAAATTCGGGTTTTCCCTCACGGAGCCCTGCGGACTGGCTTCTGGCTGGGAACGTGGTCCAACACCGCCCCCGTGTGGTCACTCATGGTTTTGCAACCAGGGCCTCCTGTAAGTAAAACTATCAGGCCGCTTCCGAGGATTGAAGAGGGCGTTATTACCACTTAACGTTGCAACGGGCCCAAAGTGTTTGCCGTCGGCGAGCCCAAAAGGGTAGCGAGGCTGTAAATCCGTTCCCAATCAAAATTTGTTAGGCCTTTGCTAAGAAGCCCAGGATGTTCGGCCACCCTATTCAGAAGCTGCCTTTTCAGATGTTGCGTTGAAATGAAATAGTTTACCAGATGAGGAGGAGGAGGAAGCTCCATCAAAGGCTGGGGCGTCACCCAGGGCATTCCGTCTACTGGGGATGAGGCAGGGAGTGGGGAGGAGGAGGGTCGTCAGGGAGCCGGGGACAGACTCTCGGCCTGGAGGTCTGCACACTTCCATAGGAAGGGGCATTGGCATTGGGTACTGAAGGTTGAATAGGAGTTTTCTCAGAAAAGAGCAAGATGTGTTGATACAATACAGCAATGAAGATGATAACTGCCGCTTTTTTGCAGCTGACAAATTCATGTCTTTGATCTCAAGCTGTTCCGGCTGTGGCCTGGGCCCACTGGACAAAGATTTTTACCTTTGTCCGATTGAGAAGAAAACCCGGGTTCAGAGAGGAGTATATCTGAAGTACGCCAGTCTGTGCTGATGCCAGGTGAATGAGCCCTGCTCTCTCTCCTCTCTGTGCTTTTGCACCCAAAGTTCAAACGTCCTTCCTCTTCTCTCCTTTTCCCCCGAAAGACTCCTACTCGTCCCTCAAAACCCGGCTCAGATTCTGGGTTCCTGGCCTCAAATGGGAGAGTCCAGCCCTCTAGCCCTCTCCTTCCTCAGACCCAGGAGACTGGACCCTGGGCCCCTCCTCCCTCTGACTCGGAGACTCAAATGGAGCACGGAACGGGATACGCTGCTGCAGTCACATTTATTTGGTCTCAGAGGCCAGGGTCATGATCCAGGGTGGAATGCTCTTGGATTAGGCGTCCCATGTCTTCTCATCGCTGAGCCTGAGGGAGGAAGACTCAGAGATATACAGAGGCACGGGAGAGGAGGAGGAGAGGCTAAGACAATAAAGTAGGGGCCGCAGAGTCAGAGATTCAGTCGGCCGCCTCTGCCCTCTGCCCACTCACCTTGTTGAAGAAGTAGATGGAGGCAAGGATGGTGATTACGGCCATGGCCAGGGTTACGTTCTGGGGGGGAGGGGTCAGAAGTCAGGGCCTCCCTCCTCCCTTCCCTCTCCCCAGGCCTCCCCCCACCCCCTGCCAGCCCCCTCCTCACTTCCTGAAAGTTCATGGCCATGGCCTCGAGCTGCACACTTGTTTGACCTCCCTCTTCCTTTCCTGGACTCTGACCCAGAGGCAGCTGATCAGCCACCAGAACCTCAGAGGGGTTGCCTGGGAGACCAGAATGGTGGCCGTGGTGACGAGAGAAGGGCATTCTGGGTAGGGGGGGGCATTGGGCAGATGGTTGAGGGTGGGGGGCTGGGACGCAGAAAAGGACCTGTAGTGTCTGAATTTGGGATCGGTCGGGACACTTGACACTGGAGAATATCCAGACCCCCAGCACTGAGGAGTTTGTTCCCCCACCCCCCACCCCGGGGTGCTGGGGAGCCACGGCAGGCTGTGAACAGGGGAGGCACCCAGTCAGCTCTGAGTGTCGGTGTCTTGGAGCAGGGAGGAGGCTGCGAGCCTGGAGAGGACGTGAGGCGGCCCAGACAAAATTTCCTCCAGCAGTGGCTGCCGGACACAAGGGTGGGAGAGGCAGCAGTCGGGCGGGCATTCCAGAGCCTCGTCACCACCAGTTCTAGGGGTGGGAGCGCCGGCCGCCGCAATTTGCCCACCTCTGGGCCACGGGCCCGCGCCTCCCACCGCCCCCTGGCGGTCCCTGAGTTTTACTCCGCCAGCCTTCCCGCTAGTATCGTAGACATCTAACCCTTCGTCCGTGACGCCTTTAGAACTCACTCCCAGGTCACCAGAAGTAGGGAGAGTAAAGAGACAAGTACAGTCGCCCGTCGTTACCCGCGGATTCCATCTTTGCGAATTCGCCTACTCGCTACATTATCTGTAATCCCCCAAACGCAGACCCGCTGCCCTCTCGCGGTCACCCATGGACATGCGCAGAACGGTCACATGTTCAGTTGCTGGATGCGCCCGTGTTCCCAGCTAAGGTCAGACGAGGTGGCAGAGGTGACACTGTACCCTTCCGTTTCAGCTCTCAGACAGAGAGATGCCCAGAGGAGGGAGCCGGGCGCGGGCAGTGCAGCGCACGGACCTCCCGCTGGACGAGTTTGAATCCCAACTCTGGCACTTGCGAGTGGGGTGACCTTAGACAAATTTTCTAGTTTGTAAAATAAAGAAAATAGGACCTCCCAGGATCTATCTATCTATCTATGTATCTCTCATCATCTATATCTCTATCATCAACATCTATCATCTATCTGTCATCATCTATATCCCTATCATCAACATCTATCATCTATCTATCATCTATATCTATCTATCTATCTATCTAACGTCTATATCTATGTATCTATCATCATCTATATCTCTATCATCATCTATCTATCATCTATCTATATATCTATCTAATATCTATATCTATCTATCTCTCATCATCTATATCTCTATCAATATCTATCTATCTAACATCTCTATCTATCTATCTATCTATGTATCTCTCATCATCTATATCTCTATCATCAACATCTATCATCTATCTATCTATCTATCTGTCATCATCTATGTCTCTATCATCAACATCTATCTATCATCTATCTATCAATCATCTATCTAACATCTATATCTATCTATCTATCTATCATCTGTATCTCTATCAACATCTATCTATCATCTATCTAACATCTATCTAACATCTCTATCTATCTATCACCCATCTATCATCATCATCTATATCTCTATCATCAATATCTATCTATCTATCATCTAACATCTATATCTATCTATCTATCTATCTATCTATCTATCTATGTATCTCTCATCATCTATATCTCTATCATCAACATCTATCTATCATCTAACATCTATATCTATCATCATCTGTATCTCTATCATCAACATCTATCTATCATCTATCTATCATCTATCTAACATCTATATCTATCTATCTATCTATTTATCTCTCATAATCTGTATCTCTATCATCAACATCTATCATCTATCTATCTATCTATCTGTCATCATCTATATCTCTATCATCATCTATCATCTATCTATCATCTATCATCTATATCTATCATCATCATCATCATCATCTATATCTCTATCATCATCTATCTATCTATCTATCTATCTATCTATCTATCTAACATTATCTATCTATCTATGTATCTATCATCATCTATATCTCTATCATCAACATCTATCTATCAACATCTATATCTATCTATCTATCATCATCTGTATCTCTATCATCAACATCTATCTATCATCTATCTATCATCTATCTATCATCTATATAACATCTATATCTATCTATCTATCTATCTATCATCATCATCATCATCATCATCATCATCTATATCTCTATCATCAATATCTATCTATCTATCTATCTATCTATCTATCTATCTATCTTCCTATCTATCTATCTATCTATCATCTCATCTTTGGAGTTCCTGCTGAGGCCAATCGTTATCCAGAGGACAGGGAACCAGGACCAAGCTGAAGACAGGGGCTTGTCTCAAGGGCACGGAATAGGACAGAGAAGGTCCTGAAGTAGATCAAAGGGCTGGGGTCTGCCAGTGGGTGAAGAACCAGGGTGTTTCCCCACGTTTACTTGCGTGGTTGGCTGAATAATGGCCTTGAAATGCCTTAATCCCCAGAACCTGTGAACACCTTCTCTCACATGGCTAAAGTGACTTTGCAGAGGTGCTTAAGTTGGGGTCTTGACACGGAGAGGGTGTCATTCCATTCATTCTGCTACAGCAGAGTATCATAGAGGGGATGACTTATCAAGAACACACATTTATTTCACACTTTCCTGGAGGCTGGAGGGCCAAGGTCCAGGCATTGACAGATCTGGTGTCTAATGAGGGCCTGCTTGGTGGTTCACAGTCAGCCAGCTTCTGGATGTGCCCTTTGGTGCTGGAAGGACAAGGGAGCTCTTGGAGTGTCTTTTCTTACAAGGGCACTGATCCCACTCATGGGGGCTCCTCCCTTAGGGGACAGGACTGCTCTGCGAAGACAACAAAATAGGGTGGGAATAGTGGAGGAGACTTCTGAGGTTAGGCTACAAGAGACACTGCTGTCTCTTGGACAGTCACTGTGGGAGGAACCGACGGCCATGTGGTGGTGAGTTGAGGCCTCTGGCCAGCAGCCACCCTGGTGAGCTCAGAAGCGACTCGAGTTAGGGGCGCCCTGGTGACTCGGTCAGTTAAGCGTCCGACTTCGGCTCAGGTCATGGTCTTGAGGTTCGTGAGTTCAAGCCCTGCATTGGGCTCTGCGCTGACAGCCTTTGGACGCTCTGTTTCCCTCTCTTGGCCCCTCCCCTGCCCCTGCGCTTATAGGCTGGGCTCTCTCTCTCTCTCTCTCTCTCTCTCTCTCTCAAAACCAAATAAACATAAAAAAAAAAAAAAGTGGCTCAAGTTTCCAAATGACTGCAGCCCCAGCCACAACCTGACTTCAATCTTGTGAAGACCCTAAGCCGAGACCACCCAGCTATGCCACTCCCAAATTCATGACCCACCAAAACTTCAAGAAATAAGTGGCTACTGTCGTAAGTCACTAAGTTTTCAGGTAATTTGTCACACAGCAAGAAATAACTATTTAGTAGTTGGTCCGCAAACCCCTGTTCTAAGTGCTAATATACTTGAACTCGTTAACCCTCAAAGCAACTCTCTGGGGGTACAGATTGTACTCGTTCCCATTTTATGAATGAGGAAACTGAGGCACAGAGAGGCGCAGTAACGTGCTGATGGTTGCACAGCTTGTAAATGGTGGGTGAGGTTAGGGTTGGAACCCAGCCTGTCCAAATCCGGGGTCTGGGTGTTCAACCACTGAGCCCTGCTGCCTTGGGCCAGCTGTGGGCAGCACCGGAAGAAGGTGACATCTCCAAGAAGCCCGAGAGAGCTACAAAGAGCTCCAACATTTAAGGGGCGAGAATAGGAAAAGACCGATTTGAGGTGGTGGGGAGGGAGAAGAAGGCAGAGCATGTGTCTAGACTGTGGGGCTGGGTGGGGGGTCTCTCTGCCTTCCTCTGCACCCAGGTTAAGGGCCCCCGGTTCAAATCCCAGTTTTGCCACTCACTGCCTGTGTTCCCTCAGGCAAATGATTTTTTTTTTTAATTTTTTTAAATGTTTACTTATTTTTGAGAGAGAAAGAGAGAGCACGAGTGGAGGAAGAGCAGAGAGAGAGGGAGACACAGAATCCGAAGCAGGCTCCAGGCTCTGAGCTGTCAGCACGGAGCCCGATGTGGGGCTCGAACTCACGAAGCGTGAGATCACGACCTGAGCCGAAGCCGGAAGCTCAACCGACTGAGCCACCCAGGCGCCCTGCTCAGGCAAATGATTTAACCCTGCCATGCCTCAGTTTCCCCAGCTGCACAATGGGGACGGTGATAACCGTATCACCCCCTGCTAGAGTCGCAGAGGAGATTAAATGGGTTAATCCACTGGCTAATCCAAAGGCTTGGGGGTGCGGTGGGGGGGGAGTCGATCCCAGGGGCCCGCCTTGGCTCCCGGGACAGGCATGCCGGGACCCGCGTTTCTGGGGGTGCTGAGGCAGGGGTAATGAGTGGGTGGGGCTGCGGCACAGACAGTGGGCTGAGCTCAGCGTCTGGGCTGTGTGGAGATGGCCGGGCCAGGGTTTTGGGGCCTCCCCGCTGGACCTATCCTGCTTCTGCTCCTGCCCCAGGCCCTGCCGGAAGGACCCCTGGTGTTTGTGGCTGTGGTGAGGTGTCCCCCGCCCCGGCCTGGCCCCTCGCCTCTCCCAGGCCGGCCCTGACCTGGTCCCGTCCCCAGGTGTTCCGGCACGGCGACCGGGCCCCGCTGGCCTCCTATCCCACCGACCCGCACAAGGAGGCGATCACCGTCCTGTGGCCCAGGGGCCTGGGCCAGCTGACTGGGGTGAGAGGCCGGGGTGCCGGGGGAGGGGGCGGGGCAGGGAGGGGTCTGCTGACTCCCGCTCTGTCCTCAGGAGGGGGTCCGCCAGCAGCTGGAGCTGGGCCGCTTCCTGAGGAACCGCTATGAGGCCTTTTTGAGCCCCGAGTACCGGCGGGAGGAGGTACTGCCCACGATGACCCTCACCTGCCTCCTGACCTCTGACCTCCACGGACCCCAACACTCACCGTGGGCCTCTGCCTCTGGCCTTTGACCCCCCCCCATAACCCAACCTGCACCCCAGTTCTGATCGCTCACCTCCAAACCATTGACTTACTCGTGCTGACCTCTGACCCCATCTCAGCATGAATATGCTTCACCTCTGACCTCTGACCTCTGTCAACCCTGACTTTTTCTTTTTTAAGTTTGTTTATTTACTTTGGGAGAGAGAGCGCGCAATCAGGGGAGCGGCAGGGGCAAAGAGAGGGGGAGAGAAAGAGAATCCCGAGCAGACCCCGCATCATCAGCACGGAGCCTGACACGGGGCTCGAACCCATGAACCGTGAGATCATGACCTGAGCTGAAACCAGGAGTCTGGCATTTAACCGAATGAGCCACCCAGGCGCCCCAACCCTGACCTTATTTTCCTGCCCTCACCTCTCTCTTCTGACTCCCACCAACTCCGTCCAGATTTTCTGACCTCTGGTTTCTGATGCCAAAACTTGCTGGTTGTGACTTTGACCCTTACAGGTTCAATTTGCCCTCCCAACTTCCCATCTTTGATCTCTGCCCTTCAGCAAATCTGAATTTCCTCCCTGTCTTTTGACACCCCCCAATAGGAGCATTCCTCCTGACCTCTGACCTCTGACCCCTGATAGACGTGTACTGAATTCTGGTCCCATGTCCTTCAGCCTCCCCTCCTAACCTTGAACTCCAACTTCCAGCCACCAGCAATTCTGATCTTCCTTTCTTTCAGTGAGGCCACTGACCTCTCTGGTCCCACATGTTCACCCAACCTCTGACCTCCAACCTGGCTGCTCCTGACATTGACCTCTGACCCTTGATCCCAACTTCCAACACTGACAACCAGACGCTCCAATTTGCCCTGGGTTTTGACTCCCAACCCCTAATCTTCGACCCCGAACCGAATCTGAAGCTTTTGGTTTGCTGCTGCAGCTGACCTGTGACCCGACCTTGGTCCCCTTGCCTGTTTTCTCCCCGCCACCCCAGGTGTATGTTCGCAGCACTGACTTTGACCGCACGTTGGAGAGCGCTCAGGCCAACCTCGCAGGGCTGTTCCCTGAGGCTGCTCCGGGGCGCCCAGAGGCTGCCTGGAGGCCCATCCCTGTACATACAGTGCCAGTCACCGAGGACAAGGTCAGGGGGCTGGGCAGGTGCAGGGGCGTGGGAGGGATGGAGAGAGACATCCTCTGGGATGGAGGGAGCCAGTGGCTGGGAGAGGCAGTTTGGCCCAGCTGAGCAGCTCCCGGGGGCGTGTGCTGTCTCGGGGCAGTGAGCCCTTCCCCCTGGGAGAGCTGTCTAGGTGAGGTGACCCGCCATCCCCATGCGGCGAGGCCAGATCTGGGAGGGACCGCGTAGTTTGAAGAGAGATTTGCACCAGAGACACACAATTCCACAGCCCCAATTCCCCGCGCCCTCTGCTGTGACTGGGGTCCCAGTCAAGCTGTCCTCTCTGAGCCTCAGTTTCCCCCAGCTGCTGAGGTTCCCCACGCGCAGCTGTCCCCGATACCATGAGCTGCTCAGGGAGGCCACGGAGGCAGCGGAGTACCAGACCGCCCTGGAGGGCTGGACAGTGAGCGGGGCCGGCGGGGCGGGGCCCGGAGGGGTGTGGCTGGGAGGGCGGGGCAGGGAGGGGTGAGGAGGTCCGTTAGACTCACCCAGCCCGGTGCACCCAGGACTTCCTAACTCACCTGGAGAACTACACGGGGCTCTCGTTGGTCGGAGAGCCGCTCCGCAGGGCGTGGAAGGTTCTGGACACGCTGATGTGCCAGGTGAGCCCTCGCCCCACCCACCCAGCCAAGGCAGCAAGGACACCCGGATTCAAATCCCAGCTTTGCTGCTCACTCCCTGTGTTCCCTCGGGCAAGTCCCCTAACCTGACTGCCTCAGTTTGCGCATCTGCACAGTGGGGACAGCAACGCACATATCAACACCTCCTGGGGTTTCTGTAACGATCGAGATCCATGCCATGTGCTTAGAACAGTGCCGGGCATACAGTGAGGCCCGCAGGGAGGCCGGAGGCTGTGTGTTTGTCATTCCTCCTGTTAGTTTCCTTGCCAAGGGAGAAGCGCCCGAAACCAACATGCCGTGAAAATCATCCTAGTTGCACGGTGGGGAGAGTTGCACTGGGCGTGCTCTGGTGTAGATGGTGACGCCACCATCGGACCCTTCTAAAGTCCCAGACGTCTGAAGTTTGAGACACCTCTGGGTCCGTGGGTGAGGGCTCCTGGACGGTGATGGTCGTTGTTAATTCACGATTGTTATCGGCCGCACCATAGCTTTTTGACCAGATCCGGCCCACGAGGGGTTCCGATGAGGGAGGTGGGGGAGAGGGCTGCAGCTAACGGGACAGCACAGGCGCTGCGGGCGGGGGGGGGGGTCTGAGGGGAGCATGGAGAGCTCAGGATGTCCTGGTCACTTTGTCTCCTCTCCCTGTCTCTCTCCAGCAAGCCCACGGTCTTCCCCTCCCATCCTGGGCCTCCCCGAATGTCCTACGGACGCTAGCGCAGATCTCAGCTTTGGATATTGGGGCCCATGTGGGTCCACCCCGGGCAGCCGAGAAGGCCCAGCTGACAGGGGGTGAGGCCATGGGGCTGGGAGGCCGGGAGGCCAAAGCACCTTCCTCTGGGGGCTTCTCCAGCGCTCTGTTCTTGCCCCCTCAGGGATCCTGCTGGATGCCATCCTTGCCAACTTCTCTCGGGTCCAGCGCCTAGGGCTGCCCCTCAAGATGGTTATGTACTCAGCTGTGAGTCTTTGGGAAGGGGGGCAGTGCCATGTGGGCACAGGGATGAGGGGAGGAAAAGCCGGTGGGGTGGTCCCAGTGGAACCTCCGCCCGCTGCCTTGGGTAGCTCATCTCCAAACCATACTCTCAGACCGTTTCACTAGAGGTACACAGTCTGGAAGGAGGGAGGTGATGGTGTTGTAAGAGTTTAGCCCTTCTGGAAGGACAGGCCGTTTAACTGAACTGCCCGATCATATTTTTGCGTCTACTTGACCGATCTTCATTAAATGATTACCTGCAATTAGTGGGATTGCCTCCAAGGTGAGCAGACTTGGGGGGTGGCGCTAAAGGGAACCGGGGGACATCTGGGAGGCAGCTGGATGCACCAGCCTAGAGTTCAGGAGAGACAAGACGTGGAGAGAGGAGCCCTGACTCAGCCCTGGGATCCACCCGCAGCACGACAGCACTCTGCTGGCCCTCCAGGGAGCCCTGGGTCTCTATGACGGTCACACCCCGCCATATGCCGCCTGCCTCGGCTTTGAATTCCGGAGGCACGTCGGGGACCCGGACGAGGATGCTGGGTAAGGAGGGGGTGGCGCCCAGGAAGGGGCAGGACAGAACTGTCGCGGGAAGAGACGTGGGGTCCCGGGCAGTGGGCGTGGCCCGGGCCCGGAGGGGTATTTGCCCCGGATGGCACTTGGAGGTTGACAGGTGGGAGTCAGGAGCCCAGCCTCCCCATTCGGCTCCTCTTCTCCAGATTTAAGTCAGTGGCAGGGGGGCGGTGGGGAGGGGCTCGGGTGCCACCACCTCCTGTCTCCCTCCAGGAACGTCACCATCTCCCTTTTCTACCGCAACGACTCCTCCGGCCTGCCCCTGCCCCTCAACCTCCCCGGGTGCCCGGGCTCCTGCCCACTAGGCCGCTTCCGCCAGCTCACCGCCCCCGCCCGGCCTCCGGCTCACGGGGTCCCCTGCCACGGCTCCCGCGAGCCTGCCACCCCTGCAGGTGACGGCCACGGGCGTTGGGTTGGGAGCGTGGGGGGGCCCGAGTCCCACGACTCACACTCCCGTGTTCTCCCCGCAGCCACGGTGGTGCCCCTGCTGGCCGGGGCCGTGGCGGTGCTGGCGGGGCTCAGCATGGGGCTGGGCCTGCTGGCCTGGAGGCCCGGCTGCCTGCGGGCCTGGGGGGGCCCCGTGTGAGCTGGGAAACCGGGCGCCCCCTTTCCCGCGCTGCCATTGCATCCCAACACGTCTGCTCACCCGCTGCTCTGGCTCCCGTGACTTACTGTGTGCGCCTGGCCCCGTGGGAACCGAGGGGAGGGCTCCCGGGCCCCGGAGCCACGGGCGGGTCTGCGTGCGCACGCACGCGCGTGCTGTTACCTGTGGGGGGGGGGCCTGCGTGAAGGGCGGCTTGCGCACACGTATATGGCCCGTGCGTGCACGTGCGTACAGACACTTGTGCGAGTGTTTCTGTGCTTGTTTGGGTGCCTGTGCGGTGTCTGCATATAGGTGTTGGCACAACAATGCGCGTGTCCGTGTGACAGGCCTCTGTGCGTGCGTGCGGTGCGTGCGCAGCCTCCATTTGTGCATGT
This sequence comes from Lynx canadensis, assembly GCF_007474595.2. NCBI lineage: Eukaryota > Metazoa > Chordata > Mammalia > Carnivora > Felidae > Lynx > Lynx canadensis. The sequence goes on from NC_044317.1 coordinate 54,335,636, forward strand.
TGTACCCGTGTGGGCGTGCCTGCACGTGCGGGTGTATTTATGCGGGTGCATGGGAGCGGACGGTAGGTGAGTGCCTGCGGGAACATGCATTTGTAGGTGCAGCACGTGATGCGCGCACCTGGCGGGCATCAGAGCCGCGCCTGCTCAGTGAGCCCCTCCGTGGGTCACACACTCCCTTGAGAACTGGTTCCCGGCAGTCACCCAACCTGGCTTTGGGCTGTCACCTTTAGTCTTCTCCACCGCCGCGGGGGGGGGGGGGGGGGCGGGGGTTCAAGCGTGCGCGCAGAGGGACAGCTCACAAGGAGGTGCAAGGGCCAAAGCCACCGGCAAACCTGAGGCTCTGTGACTCCCGGCACGTGACTGGCCTCCGTGCTCCCATCTCCTTTGGCAGAGCTGAGACTCCTCAGACCCCACATCCCTTGCCATTAAACTCCTGCTGGAGGCCAGCAGAGCGGGCGGGGCCGGTGACGTTCTCATTCTGGGGACTGCAAGTTTGCAGGGGGTGGGACCTGTGTGCCCACTGGCTCCCATGGGGCTATTTAAATAAAGTGGAAAATTCAGGTCCCAGCTGCACTGGCCGCAGGTGGCTGGCCGCTGCCGTACTGGGCAGACGGCCGTTTCCATCCTCGCAAATGTAGCACCGATGGCACTGAAGACTAAAAAATGCTCCTGCAGACCTACTAATAAAACAGCAGGCCCTGTGGGGGCACCTGGTTCCAGGCCCGTTCCAGTGCCCCTGCACTTAACCTCTCAGACCGGGAGGGGAGACGTCACTCTCTCCACCACGTGGCAAGCACTGGGTGGCCAAATCTGGGGGCTGCCTCCCCCTGGGCGGCCTGGGCCGAGACACCAATCCCCTCAAAGGCCATAACCCACGTGTCACACTGATGAGCATACCTACATCAGGTGGTCTGTGTGAACCCACCAGCACCACCAGTGGGGAGCCCGGGATGCAGGAGGTGATTACAGGTGGGAGGCGGGTGCTCATAGCAAGAAGCTACTCCTAGCCACCGGGACCCCAAACCTCCGCCCCCCAGGGGGAATAAGGTGCAAGCCCCTCGACCTTGGGCGGAGGGTGCAGAAAGGGCTGGGCAGGGTTGGACTGGGGTCAGCAGCCCTGTCTGCACAGCTTGGAAAAGCCGGAGAACCCCGTCCTTTATGTTGAGACCACCAACAGACCCATCCATAAGGGCACCTCAGAAGGTCTTCATGTATCCCTGGAGAGGAGGGCACTTTCTTGCTTACGTTGACTCAAAGAACTTGCAGGTTCTTTGTTAAGTGGCTCCAGCAGGATGACAGGAGCCCCGCCTTCAGCATACTGAGATGGCCTGTGGAAAGATGGGGGCTCCTCTGCGTGACCCCTGCCCTTGCCCCGAGAGGGTTCCGGATGCAATCTCACACCAGGACCACACCACAAACCCTGTCTGTTAGGACAGCCCAGACACAGCGACACGCACATTCAATGAGCGCCCTTGTGCCTAGTGCTGACCATCTGGGTGGTCTGTCCCCACGGAGCTGTGATTCTTGGCCCCAACGCTTTCAACCCAGGTGTGACAGACACGGCCCAGATGCCACACATCCAGCTGGAAAGCAGAGAGGACTGACTGCCCCCTCTCCAGGTGAGCCAGCAGCAAAAGTCCGCTTTAGAAGGCAGGCATTGCATGCGCACACGCACACGCACACACACTCAAGAGAAAATCATTCCAAGCCAGAAAGAAGCACCCGGAAAACCAAAGTGTTGTACATGCTTAAATTATTAGGTAAAAACATTGCATTTAAAAATAGCTTAAGAAAAAGGGTACAAACTTCAAGGTGCTTTCGAGTCGTGGGCTGTGCGGAGATCCCACTTGGCCTGTAGTGCTTTGGGGGCCGGTGGGGCAGGGTGGGGGTGCCCACCCACCATGCCAATGGGCCTGAAGTGTAACAGGCTGAAATGTAACGGGATGTGCCCCTGGGGATGGGGGCACAGGCACCCAAGGGCTACTGGCCGGCTCGCTTCCCTCCACCGCTCTGGCTGGTGACACCGAGAGGGTGCCGGGGGGCGAGGGCACCTCAAGCACTCAGAGAGGCCCGGGAGTCCGGAGAAGGGCAAAGGGACCAGCCCTCAGTCCCCCCTGGGGGTGCTCAGGAGGCATGGACTCTGTCTCTCCTGGAGCCCAGCACCACCCCACCCCGCAGAGTAGCAGCGGGGAGACCGTGCCCGGGGGGGCCTAGTCGTGGCGCACGGGTGCGGGCGGCTCCTCCCCACAGGCCTGGTCTGAGTAGGGGGGAGGCGGGGGCTGCTCGTCCCCCAGCACGCAGGCAGGGTGGCCGCGGCTGCGCTTGGCCTCCTTGATGTAGAGCTCCAGGAGGACCTTGGTGGGCTGCTTGTCCACCCTCTCCTTGGGGACGCCATGGCTCAGCAGCCAGCCCGTGAGGTCCTTGCGCGTCGGGTTGGGCCCCAACATGAGCTTGGCGCGGCCCGGCTGGCTCTGGCGCCACAGCAGGCCCACGTCGGCGATGGTCTGGATCTCCATCACCGCCTCCAGCACCGTCATGCCCTTGACCAGCAGGCTGACCAGCGAGAGCCGCAGCTCGGAGGGCGCGGCCGTCAGCAGGCGCCGCTGGAGGCCCTGCGTGAAGGGCACGTCCTCGGGCGCCGGCCAGGGCCCCTGCTCGGGCGCGGGGGGTGAGGGCGGCTCGCGGTAGATCCAGTCGAGCATGCCCAGCTCGCGCACCAGCTGGATGCCCTCCTCCATGGTGGTCCAGGGGCGGAAGGGGAGCTCGGTGGCCTCAAAGTGCAGGAAGGACTCCCAGCGCTGGCGCCAGGCCAGCAGCAGCCAGGTGAGCAGCGTCTGGCAGCCACCCCGCAGCGTCTTGCAGTGGTAGTTGAAGATGGCATCGCCGGTCAGGTCGCCCAGGAGCGCCAGCTCTCCAGAGTTCAGGGACAGGGCCGGGCCCCCCTGGTCATACACTCGCAGGATCCAGGTGATCATGAGCTCGTTGGGGTTCTGCTTGAAGCGCCGCGAGATGGCCAGGAGCTCGGTGTACGTGTAGTAACGGTCCCCCCGCCCCATCTGGGTGGGGGCCAGCGCTCGCTCGGCCATGACGATGGCTGTCCCCTGCCAAGGAGCAGCAGGAAGCCAGGAGGGGTGCTGCTGGGCAGGAGCTTCAGGGAAGGGGAGAGGCCGTCAGGTGGGAAAAGAGCCACACCCCCCAGCACCTCCCCCCCACCGGGACCCCTCAGATCCCCGGGTGTCAAAGGTCCCGGGGGGCACCATGTCCTCAGGGGAGGTCAGAGCCCAGTGCTAGACATCATGGGGGTCCCAAGCCAGCCCCTTCAGGAGCGCTGACAGGGTCGCTGCAATGTCTCCCGTGTCCTCCCCCTCACCGCCCCACACTTCATCCAGTGCTTAGCACGGGGCCCAGCTCTGGGCAACCACTCGGCATTTGCTTTTGTATTATTACCATAATCTACGTATTTCACGATAGATTTTATTGCTATGGTACGGCCAGTAAGGAGCCTCTTCTGTTCTTACCAAGGGCAGGGACAGCGGCGCCGTTTGACTCTGGAGGAACCACCTGCAGACAGGAAGGAGCCGGAGGGGAAGAGCTGGTCAGGAGGACACAGGCAACCACGGCCCCCAGCCCTCTGTCCCCAGAGTGGGGCCCCTCAGACCCCCTGGGTGTCAAAGGTCGCGGGGGGGGGGCACCATGTCCTCAAGGGAGGTCAGAGCCCAGTGCTGGACATCATGGGGGCCCTGGTGCCCTTGCCCTCCTCACTCAGGTCACAGAGCCACTTGGCTCCAGTCCTAAGGGGGAGGACAGACGAGAGCTCACCCAGGCAGGACAAATGACCACAATACCCGGCCACTGGGGTGCCAAGAAGCCCTGATCACGTGCCTTTTGATGCCCCTTGACCAAGCCTCACTGTGGCTTATCCTTGGCCGTCACCTTGTACGATCCGCCACAACTGACTTTGGCACCACCAACCCCCACCCCGCCCAGCTCAAAGCAGTGCCCCACTGAAGACACCCCCACACCTGCTCAGCCTGCACCCCAGGTCTGTCTTCCCTAGCTGCCTCCCAGAGCCTCCAGCTCTGCTCTCCCCTCACACGTCCCTCCACAAACGGCAACTTCCTACCCCATCTTCCCGGAAACGCCCTCTCCGCTGCAGCAAACATTCAGAGCTCCGCAGAGGACGCCTCAGGCGAAGAACACAGGCCCTCAGACTGAGCACCCCCCCCCAATCATGGAAAGGAGCTTCTCCCCCCAAAGTGCCAGCCAGCGAGAGCGGACACCCCTGAGCTCTCCCAGAGAACATGCCTGCATCCTACTGCACCACGGCCATCGTTCTGTCCACTCCCGACATCCAAGGACCAGGGACAAATCGCCCCAGACCAGAGAACACTGGCTTCTTTTCAGACAACAGGTCCCGTGCCCATTTTATGACTGGGCTCTTTGAAACATTTGTGCAACGTTCTCTAAACAATGGTTAGTGTGTAAAGTGGAGGGTAACTTTACTAACTGTATCAGTGTATCCATCCAAGGACGGCTGTCCAAGTTCAATCTACAAACCCCTCAGTGTGAACAGTGAGAAGTGCTGACAGCTTGTTTCTTTTCTTCTGCTGACTTTGAAAATCAGCTTTAATTGGTCCGTTTCCTTGAAACCCAGATACATGTTCAGTTTTTCCTGCCACAATCCGTGTATTCTCCATCTTGTCCGACCCTTACCTTTAGGTAGGAAGTATCACCACCACCCACCCCCAACCGTGCAGAGGATTCGGGCCCATATGCTGCTGGCTGTGCTGTGCCTGCTCTACGGATATAGAAACTGAGGCTCAGGAGACCAGCTCTCTGAGCCCATGAACAGCAGAGCTGGGATTTGGACCCGGCCCAATTCTGGCTGGATTTCCGCTGCTATAAATGAACAGGGATTTGCATGTAAATCTCCAGCACAAATGCTGGCACATAAATTAGGTCCCAGAGCTATCTGATGTGAAGTCATCCCAAATGAAGGTAAGGTTATTTTAGATGAGGGGGGGCGGGCGGAAGCAAGAGTTGTCACCGAGAGGGGATGTTAGTGGCCGGTCCCTCTGCTTGAAGACACATGTGCAACACAGGAAGGACTTGGTAAGGGTGGAGGAACAGTCTGGGAGGGTCCAGAGACCTCAAAACCAGGGCTCCTCAGATCCCCAGGTGTCAAAGGTCCTGTGGCGCACTGAATCCTCAGGGGTGATCAGAGCCCAGTGCCGGACATCACGGGAGCCCAGGTCCCCAAGGCCACTCACTTTCAGGAACAGAGAGGCCCAACTAACTGCACTTAGAGACTGGGAAGCACAAAATCCACCAGGAGGGTATCAAAGTCCACAATTCTTCCTGTGCAGACCCCAGGCGACCCCACCTCCCCAGTGTCACCGGTCCACAAGGGGACCGTCGTCAAACCCCCTACATGGAGAAAACCCAGTGTCTACCTCCCCTTGCCTAATTTTACAGACTTTTGGCACTGGCTACACCTGCTACTAACCCTTGACAGTGAAAGCTGCTAAGGTGCAAATCCCCTGAAGAACCTACCGGGGTGGCAGGAGGAGGGAGCTCTCCTAGGGGGAAAAAACCCCAACCCTAACATAGAAGCAGCACTCACGATGAGCAGAGACCCTTTTCTGCAACCATTTTGGAACAGACCAGAGGAAGACATTTTGGAGAGGGCTCAGGAACCACAGACACAAAGCACACAGGAGACCCCATTATTTCTGATGAAATTAAAAACGTGCTCTCAGAACACCAGGCAGAAATAAAGCAAGCATGGCAAAATGTTACACTTATATGTATTTCCCCGCACGTGTGAGGATTTTAACAAGTAAAAAAAAAAGGGATGAGAAAGGAATACATTGGAAAATGGCGAAAAGAGGGCGCGCCAGTGATGGAGGAAAAAAAAACAAATCCTTCCACTTGTGACAGGGCAACACTTGGGATGAAGTTCGACAGATTTTCAGGTGGCTGCCTGAAGTGAGAAACTCAGGGAGGATTTTTGCTGGGTCTTGGTGGGGACATAGAAAATCAGCTAGCTGCCCCGGGGCCGGGCTTCCTCGGCGATGGGGAAACGGATGTCCAAGACCTGAATTAAGGACCCATTAGCTCAGAAGTAACGTTTCCCGAAACTCGTGCATGGTGTGAATACAAAACTCTGGTATTTGGAGGGACCGTGTCCGAATGATTCCTGAGGCTAAAGGCCCCACTTGCTGTCTCCTAAGACCGCACCCATGTGGCTCTCAGAAACCCCGTAATTCATCTAGAGACTCCACACCCCCACTTACCTCTTGGTAAACCCTGAGATCCTGCCTCTACCTCCCCCATATCTTTATTGCAGGTTGCATAAAATGCCAGCCACGTGGAATGGAAAAAAACAGCGACTTCCTAAGGGAAGCTCATGTAGCCAGCACAGAAGTGGAAAACCTCAGCAAGAAAAACTCAGGGTCACACGCGCCCCCCCCCCCCCCCGCCCCCAAGAAAAACGGACAAAATGGCGGAATTCTGCGACGTGGGAAACAGAAATGGCGCAGCCCGGCTGCGGGGCCAAGGAGCGCTGGCCTTGAAAACCCTCATTCGCTCCGGGGGCAGGAGTCCTCCCCACCCCGAGGGCCCCTAAAGGGCCGCCAGCCTCTTCGGACGCCACTGCCCACCCCGCCAAGATCCCCAGGCTCGCCTCGGAGCGCGCGCTGGGGTCTCACAAGGGCCTGACCCCTTCCACGCGACGATGTGGCCGCCCCGCCGCAGCCCCGGGCACCTCACGACAGGAGCGACCCAGACCCCAACGCCCGGCCGCGCAGACAAAAAAAGAGCCATAAGACAAAGTCAGCTCACCCGACCCTCACTCTCTTCAAAGCGTGCGCGGGCGACCTCGCGTCCCGCTTTATAGTGCGCGCCGCTCGCAAGCCCCGCCACAAGCCCCTGCCCGGGCTCCGCCCCGAGGCGTCCAACACACGCGCCGGGGCCGGAAATCCAGCTTTGGTGCTTGGGGAAGCGAATAATGCCTGTTCCCTCCAAAAATCTTCCTAAACCGACGATACAGTGTTGTCCCTAGAGGCGGAGAAAAAAAAAACAGGGGAATATCAGGGCCCGTTGCCCTCTCATGAGCGTCAGGCAACTCTGAGGACAGCACCAAAGGCGGGCGGCAAAGGCGGGCGGCAAAGGGGAAGGACCCCGAGCCGGGACAGAGCCAGAAAGGGAGGCCCCTGGAATTGCCAGCGCGGCAGTGGCGCGAGCTTTGGCTGGAAGGGGCGGGGCCGACCCAGACTGAGTCCGCAGGCAGGAATGGGAGGCGGGGCCAGTGCGGAGATCGACGGGGGACGTTCTGGGGTAGCGGTAGCGTGGCGCAGAATGAGAGGCTCGTTCCGCGCAGCAAGAGGAGGGGTCGGTGCCTGGACGCCCGGGCGAAAGGCTGGGCTTCTGGATCTAAGGGAGGAGGAGGATGGGGGCCAGGACTCCTGGGCTGTGTGAGGGCCGGAAGTGCTCCCTCCACCCCCCAGTTTAGATGGTTTAAGACTGGGGGCTTGGGTTCTTGGTAGGGAGGGTTCAAGCTCTAAGGAGTGTCTTTCAGCTGACTTGATCGGAAACATTCTTTTCAGAGATAAAAAAGGAAACTCCTCTACTTCAAACCCACTCACCAGAGTCGCCACTGTCAACAGTGTGGTGTGGACTTTTTATTTTATGGCTGTATACGCACACATGTTACGGGTAGCGATTTTTTTTTTCATTCCAGTTTGTCCCCTAAATAGTCTCCCCCGGATCAGTACAGAGTGACCTCATTCCTTAAACAGGGGCCAAATATTCCCTTCTGTGAGTGGAACACACATTGTTTAGCTGGTCATTTGGGTTGTCTTCTTCCGGTGAGGAGACACCTCCCACGAAGCTTATAGTCTGATGTAAAAGGAACATATCCTTATATTAACAAAAGGAGACCTTTCTTCACTGGCTTTTGCCTCACCCAGAGTAAAAAGCAAAGTCTTCACTGTGGCCCACAAGGCCCCGAGGGACCTAGCCCCTGTTCCCCCTCTGTCCCTGTCTCCCTCTCCCTTGCTCAGGGTACACTAGTAATTGGCTTCCCTAATCTTCCTGGAACCTGCCAAAGACGTTTGTACCTCAGAACTTTTGCTGTTCCCTCTGCCGGGAATCCTTTCCCCCAACCTATCCCCATGGCTCTCCTCTCTTCAATCATGTCTCTGCTCAGATATTACCTTGACATAGAGCCCCTGCCCCTTCCCAGACCCATCTCTATTCCCCTCCTTTGTTTTTCCTCATGGCACTTATCCCTAACATATCTGTTTTGCCTCCCTGCGGAAATGTGAAGCCATAAAAACAAGGATGTGTGTCTAGTTTGATCACTGCTATGGATCCAGTCTCTGGCATATAGTTGCAGCTTATTTTCATTAAAGGTGAACAAATTTGAGAGCCTTTTGTGGGAGAGAAGCGGATTATTTTAGCAACCCTTAAAGAGCACAAACTAGGTGTTATGTTAAACTCTAAATTGAAGTACTATCATTACCCCCATTTTACAGATGAGGAAACTGAGACCCGGATGGGTCAATGCCTGGACACAGGTCACGGAGCTAGTAGGTGGCAGAGCCTAGACTCAACCCTTCCAGCTTAACCACTGTGTGAAAGGGAGGTAGAGGGGACCCCCCAGGTCAAGGGCCTGTAGGGGGACCCAGGTAGTGAGATAAATTTGTACTTGAGTTTCAACCGTGCCCTGTTCAACAAATGACTCTGATAGCAAAAATATGCTACATGGAACAGCCTTAAAAATGGATGCATAGATAGACAGATACACAGATAGACGATTTTTAAAAAGAACAGCCCTGTGTTGGAGGAGTTTGGTGAGAAGAAAGAGGAAGTGATGACAGGGGCTGCTGGTAAGGGCAGGAGGTGAGGTGTGGGTGCAGGGAGAATTTACCTCAGGAGGGGCACATTATTGGGGGTCTGGGAAGTAAAAGATGAAGCCCTAAGGGCTTGGAGAGAATCAGCTATTCAACGAATATTGATTGACACCATTTGTATGTATGCCAGGAACGATTGGCACAGCCTCTTTGTTGACCTTGTGCCTTGCGTCTCTTTCCTCTGAATCGCTTCCCTCACCTGTCCCTCTACCCCAGAGGGCCCAAGGGATGGCCCCCATGAGAGTTGGCATTTCCACAGAACACTTAGAAGGTACTGAGCTAAGAGAATATTCTGGGCAAAACGTACAGATTATTTAAATTATTAATCTGAGTGGGGGGATTAAGAGGGGACCGAAAAGGGCAAGACTCTCAGTGGGGGTGGGGGACTAGAGAGTAGGGTTGTCAAGTGCTTGGCAGGGAGCTGTGGGAGCAGGCCAGCGGTGGGGTCATTCCTGTGTCCTGGAGCGCCATCAAGTCCAGATGGCCTGGAGCGCCAGGATGGACCAGAAGTTCATGTAGTTCAGATAGGAAAGGAAACCTGAAGAAGGAAGAGAGCAGAGGGGGTGAGGTGCAGCATTCATAGCCTACTCCAGATCCTGATTCTTTTCCCGAGCCCAATCACACCCCTACCCTGTCCCCAATCCATTTCCCAACCCAAACCCAACCCCATCCCCTCATCCAGCCCTATGCCCAACCCCACCCTCCTCTCCCACCTCAATCCCAGCTTGTCCAGCCCTGTCCACAACCCATCCTCATCCCAAACTCTGTCCCACTCAGTCCCTATCCATATCCCTGAAGACCCATGCCCAAGCCCAACCCCAGCCCAGCCCAGACCACTCATCAGGAAGAGAAAGATGCCGGTCCACGCCAGGTAGAAGCTGAGCCCCAGAGTGTAGGTCATGCCTTCCTGCAGGTACTCATGGGCCTGCATCAGGTAGAACAGGATGCCCAGTATCATGCTGGCCCCTGCATGAGTACAGGTGTTAGGAAGCTGGGCATCAGGTGTGCGCAGACCCCTGCCCATAGTTGTATGGCTGCCTGGCTCTTGCTCAATATTCTCCCAGTTCCTTTTGCCTCCCTGTACCTCTGTGCGCAGGCAGGAAAACAGGCTCTTGATAATGTCATGGTAGAGCACGTTGGGACCATTGGGTTGTGTCTAAAACCATAGGCTTTGCGGCCAACCAGAACAGAGCTCTTGTCCTGCCTCTCCCTCCCACCTTAGGGTTAACTACTCCGTCTCTCTGAGCCTCACTTCCTTCATATGTAAAATGGGCATAATCATAGGACTCATCTCCTTGGGCTGTCATGAGGAGTTGTTGAGATTGGCACAATTCCTGGCACACAGTGAGCCCACAAGAATTGAGATGATGATGATGATTATTATTGTATTGGGTCTTTAATTTTGGGCTTCTGAAGAAGTAGACTAGGAACCCACTCATTCTGCATATTTCAACCTAAAAAAAATTCAGGTAGTGAAGACCTGGGTCATTTTTTCTTTATGTTGTTGAAAAATAATATAAGAGGTGTTTCTCATTTAATTAAAAAGACTGAGCAGATTTTTTTTTGTAGAAAAATGTCTTATATTAAATGACATAAAACTGAGGTGTTTTCTACCCTTTGTACCTTATATGTAAACAATTGGGAAGAGCTACCAGACAAATTGGATAAATACTATTTGCAAACAAGGAAATAGGAAGTTGAATGTTTCCTACTCTTGACTTTGCTATCATTGTCCAAAAATGTTTTCCTGATAAAACTAAAAGCTGTGGTCAACCATTACAAATGATAGGAACGTAATATCCTTCATTTCCAAATTAATGTGCCAACCCAGCTCCTTTTCTAAAAAGTGTGATTTGGCAATGCAAATTGAAAACTAGACTAATTCTAATCAGTTAGAATTAGCATATCAATTTTGAGACATTTGGGTCAAGTGGAAGGATTATCATGGTAAGGAATTGTGCAAGGTTAAATAGCTCCATCAGGTGCCAACCTTTTCTAATCCAATCCTCACTACATCTCCACGTGATAGGAAATTTCACCCCCACCCTACAGAAAGCTGTAGGCTCAGAAAGATTAAGTAACTTGAACAAAATCACAGAGCCGGGGCAGGGGGCAGGGGGTGGGGGGGAGAAAGGATTTGGGCTGGGTCAGAACTGGAAATGGGTATTGGGTAGAGGTTGAAGTTTGAGTGGTGAGGACAGAGGGTGCGGTGGGGGACGGGTTTTGGTTGAGTTTGAAAGTGAGGTTCACAGGTGATAGAGTTGGGTTGGATTCGGAATGAGTGCTGAGATTTGGAAAGGGGTTGGGGATGGTAGTGGGGATGGTTTGGAGATGGGAAAGAGATACAATGGGAATGGGGGGTGGGGATGTGGAGAGGTGGCAGGTGACCTGGAGGCTGGTATTGGGGCTGGAGATGAGGTTGTGTTGTTGGAAGTTCATATTTTTTATTGGGATTGATCAGAGATTTGGAGGGAGATAGAACTGGGATGGGCAATGTATGTGAGGATGAGGATGGTGTTGGAATGTGGTGGGGAGGGGGTTGGATATCATCATGGGCACTGGGCAAGGTACTCCTCGCCTTGGTTCCTGAGGGATAAATCTCTCTGCCATGCCTGTCAGGATGCTGATGATGACGTTGGAGAAGTCCAGCACAGATAAGTTGGAGCTGGTGAAGAAGACGATGTTTATGAGCATGATGCAGAGGCAGAAGCCGGCAATACTGGAAAGGATGAGAAAGGCCCAGGCAAAGTCCAACAAGTCTGGGGAAGGAAGAAAAGCAGAACACCAAGAGGCCCTCCGACTGAGCATGGGGGACAGGGTCCCCCATGAGGCTAGGAGTATTCCTGAACCCTCTCCCTTGCAAATTTTTCTTTCTCATTTTAAGAAAATTGAAATTGGGCTGTAGAGAAGGGATATTAAGGCAGATGCCTTTAGCATTGAGGGCACACCTCTGGGTCAGTGAGAACAGTGTCTTGGGCAGTGAGAAGAGGGGTGGGAATTGAGGAACCAGTTCTGTGTGATGAGGAAAGATTCCTTGGGGTGAAAAAGTCTCAGGATAATGTGTAAGATCCTAGGGTTAAGAGGACTGTGGGGATGGGTATTATGTAATTGAAGGTGAGCATAGGGCAATGGGGATGATCCTGGGGCAATGAGGACCATCTGGAGGAAGGGATGACTATCCGGGGGTAGTGAGAACTATCCCAGAGAAGGGAAGACTAACCCTGGGCAGTGAAGACCATCCTAGAGAGGGCAGAGAAGGGTCCCTGGGACAAAGAAGAGAGATGAGTCCCAGGAAGGGTGAGTATAGGGCAGGCCTTACAAGCATTCTGGTCGTACTCATGAAGGCAGGAGATGTCAGGGCACTGCACAAAGAAGATGGTGTTGATGGGGATGGTCGAGGGGCCATCAGGATCCCCAGGGGGTGTCAATGGAACCTGGAAGTGGATCCAGGGCTGGCCCAGGGTGATGAGACCGATGATCACCATGCCAGCCAGGCTCAGTGCCAGGCTCACCTGACGGCTGATCTTCTTGGCTCCATGCAGCAGCCGCCAGCCCATGGGCAGCTGTGAATAGCTGCATTTACTCCTTCTCTGACACCTGTAGCAGATCGCCCACCACCAGTGTCAGCACTGAGTCCAGCCACCCAGCCCAGCCACCCCAGTCCAACTGCCAGACCAGACCATGACCCACCCAGTGTAGCCTTCAGACTATCTTCTCTACGTCCATTCTCCCTGGCCTGTATCCTTCAGGTCCTGCCTCTAGATGTTTAGCCTCTAGGCTCCCTTGCCTCCAGATCTAACTTCCAGACCCTGCCACCCCCAAGTTCAGTTCCTAGGTTGAGTTACAGGTCCAGCCTTTATGGTATGCCCTACCCAGGGTCAGCCTCACTTGGGTCCAACCTCTAGTTTCCAGTAGACTGGCTTTGCTTCTGGTCGCTGACCTTTGACTACTGCCCCTCCCCCAGAATCCTAGCCCAGAACCTGGCCCACTGCCTGGACCCCTGCCTCTCACCCGCCAGAATCCATCTCAGCAGATCTGCTTGATCGTATGCTCTGGATATTGTTGTCTAGAGTACTTGGGTTGTATAGGGAGCTGTCCATAGAGTCTTTGAAATTCTCCTGGGTGGTCCAGATGATTGAATCAGTGCTTTTGACACTGGCCGTGGGGCTGTGAGTAATTGAAGGGGGGACATCAACTTTGGCCCGGATTGGCAATGTGAGGCATTGAGTACTCAAACCAGGACTCTGACTCGTTGGAAGGTGGTCTTGGCTACTGACTTGACTACTATTGTAGTTAAGGGACTCTACATTGTTCAGGGAGACGTGAGGAAGTAATAGAGAGTTTTGGATGCTGAAGTGGCGAGTTTGGAAAATTGGTGGAACATCTTGGGTCTTCAAACGGTGACTGTAGGTAACTGATGGTGTATCTTGGATACTGAGCCGATGACCACTCACAGTGGATGGCATGTCCTCAGTACTGACCCAGCAACTGTTGATAATGGGTGGCGCATCTTGGATAGTGGCCCAGCGACTGTGGACTACTGGAGGGTCTTGGATGCTGACCCGGCGATTGTGGATAATGGACAAGGGTTCTTGGATGCTGACCCGGTGACTGTTGATAATGGGTGGGGGCCCTTGGATGCTGGTCCGGCGATTATGGATAATGAGCGGGGGCTCTTGGATGCTGACCCGGCGATTATGGATAATGGGCGGGGGCTCTTGGATGCTGACCCGGCCACTGTTGATAATGGGCTGAGAGTCTTGGATTCTGACCTGGGGCCTGTAAGTAATTGGTGGAGAGACTTCGGTCTCATTTTGAGTATTACTGGGAGCTCCTGGAAGGAAACCTGGCTGGGTGCTCTGGGGTCCAGACTGGGGCCTCTGGGACATGTGGGAATGCAGCGTAAGACCAGTCCCCAGATGCACTAAACAGTCACCAACTGCTTTTAGCCCCTCTTTCCAGGCACCTCCATGGCCACCTGGAAGTCTGTTGGTCTCCCTCCCAGGTTCAGGCTTGGCCCTTGGCGGTTTGGATCTCTCTGACCCTTCTTCTGTGTTCTCTGGTCTCTCCTGCTGTCCACAGGCAGGCCTCAGGGCTTCAGTCTGGCCTGCATCTGGGGTTGGGGGGGAGGTTCCATGACAGTTGGAGAGATTCCAGGCGGTTGGGACATTGGCCATGGACTCATGCTCTACCCTGTGTGAGTGACATGGGGGCTGGGGCTGGGTCAGAGTGGGTTCCATGTGAGGTATGGGCAGGGTCAGGATTGGGTCAAGAAGAGGTCATGGCTGGGTCTGAGAGATGTCAGGACTGGGCAAAGGTGGGGGAGGGGGGAGAGAATGATCAGGGTAGAGAAAGCGCAGGGTCAGAGAGGGGCCAGAATAGGGCCAGGGTTGGGCAGGGCTGAACCAGCACTGGGGCACCAGCATTTCTGAGATCAGTTCTTACAGTTTCTGGAAGGCCTGAGGTCTGAATTTATAATTCCCTCCTTCTACCTGCCCCTACCCCACCCCACTCCCAGGGCTTTCCTGAATTGATTTCCTCCTTTTATTCCCTTTTCAAGTTCAGTATCTCTCTCCACTGTCTCTGTCTTTCTTCACCTTTTCCTGAGACCTCTTCTCTGACCTCAAAGACCTCCAATCCAGGCTTGCGTTCTCTCCATCCTTTCTTTTGGCTCGTGTGGTAGACTTTTGAGAAACAAACAAACAAGCAAACAAATAAAAAAGAAAGAAAGGAAAAGAAAAGAAAAAAGAAACAAGGAAACCCGCAAACTTTTATGTCTTTAATTCCACAAATATCCATCTAACTCCCTCAACTGTCAAAGGAGATAATGATAATTCACAGGATTGTCATAAAGACGAAGTGTAAAAGCATCGAGAACCCATTGTAATAGAAACCTGTTGAATTTTTTGCACTTCACAGATACTGATTTTGACTCTCAAAGACACTTTCTCCATCCTCCAAAGCTCGTGCCTGAGTCCTAGACCCAACCTTCTCTGAAACCCAAATTGAGAGATGCCACAGGACAGGAAGGAATTACTATACATAGATAACCATGGATGTGTCTACCAGTTCATACGCCCATGCATTCAATCGTTACCATTTAAAAAAATGTTGATTTATTTTCATTTTTGAGGAGGGGGAGGGGCAGAGAGAGAGGGAGAGAGAGAGAGAATCCCAAGCAGGCTCCGCACCAGCAGCGCTGAGCCTGATGCGGGGCTTGAACCCACGAACAGTGATCATGACCTGAGCTGAAATCAAGAGTGGGATGCTTGGGGCGCCTGGGTGGTTCGGTCGGTTAGGCGTCCGACTTCGGTTCAGGTCACGATCTCCTGCTTTGTGAGTTTGAGCCCCGCGTCGGGCTCTGTGCTTACAGCTCAGAGCCTGGAACCCACTTTGGATTCTGTGTCTCCCTTTGTGCTCCTCCCCTGCTCATGCTCTGTCTCTCTGTCTCCTTCAAACATAATAAACATTCAAATAAAAAATTAAAAAAAAAAAAGAGTGGGACGCTTAACCAACCGAGTCACCCGGGTGCCCCTCAATTGTTACCTTTTTACTTTAACAACCAGCAAAGGCTCTGTGCCAGGTGATGGAGGTGCAGTGGGAAAAAGAAGAGATCTGTTCTCTACCTTCAAGGGGGTCTGTTCGGTAAGATGGGTAGGGAAAAAGTAGTGAGATAAGGGATGCCAGTGAAGGAGACTTGCGTGTTGCACTGATAAGGGAGCACTTGGTGGGCGACCTGGCCAAGAACTGAAGTTGGGCTGGGCTGGGCGGCTCAGGATGGGAGATGTGGGTGGAGTGACGTGGGAGGTGAGATCTAAAGGGTGGCCAAGGCAGTCTGGGCACAGGTGGGAGAAGGGTGCCCCAGGCACCAGGTGCCCCAGGACTGCTTGAATCGCTGAGGTAGGAAAGCTCGCGGTGTGAGAGGAACCCTGTGAAGTCTCGTGTGGCTGGAGGTAAGTGAGTAGTGGGAGGGACACGATTTCCCTGCCAGTTGGGAAGTCTGGTAGGATCACAGGGGGCTTGGTGAACGCAGGGCACGCCACTGGCATTTCGCTCTGCTGGCACCATGGGTCTTGGCCTCATGAGCACACTGTGGAACCCACGTCGCAGTTGTCCGTGTCCCGGATGGGGATTTGTGACAGGGGTCTAGAGAAGCAGTTGAGGTCAAGGGCAGAGATGGAGCTGGGGTTTGGGGAACGGGGACTGGAGGATGGGGGTGGAGACAAAACACGTAGGTCTGGGCTCCGAATGGGGTTGTGGGCGAAGGCTGGGCTGGACGTCGGGGTTAGAGATGGGAGTGGGGGTGCGTTTGGGATCAGAGATGGGGATGAGGTTGGGATTGGGGTCTGGGTGGAGGTGGAGATGTGACTGTGGCTGGCTGCAGTGTGGTGCGGGTGGATGTGGACCCGAGGAACTCTACTCTTTCCCAGCGGACATGGTCCCTTCCTGGGAGGAGGACCGCAAGTTCATCCTGCGGGGCTGGTCTCTGGTCTTCAGCATCCTCGCAACCCTGCTGATGCTCAGCGTGGTGGATGGACGTCTGGCGTACTTGCAGGGCTCTTACACTGGCTACCTGGGCTTCTGGACAGACTGCAGGAAGTACAAGTGTGTCAGCCTGGGCCAAGTCACCGGTCAGTAGGAGGCTGGACAGACTATGGGGCACTCGAAGTGGGGCATCTTGGGAAATTATCAGGGGTGGGAATCTCTGGGGGAAGTTCTTTGCATGTTCTTGGGGATAAATGTTTAGAATTCTCAGGAGGGTCTCTGGAGGTTCTCTGAAGGGACTTGTGGAGAAGTCTCCTGGAGTTATACGTGGCTTTTGAGGAGACAGGGAAACGGGACTAAAATAGGCTTTTTTTAAACGTATCGTTTACTTTTGAGAGAGGGAGCGCAAGTGGGGGAGGGGCAGAGAGAGCGTGGGGGACAGAGGATCCGAAGCGGGCTCCGTGCTAACAGCAGTGAACCTGATGTGGGGCTCGAACTCACAAACCACGAGAACGTGACCTGAGCTGAAGTCAGACACTCAACCACTGAGCCACCCAGATGCCCCGAAAATGGTTCCTTTAAAAAGATGATTTTTTTAAAAAGAAATTTCCAGCTCCTTCGGAAACATTTTGCTTTATCTTATGTCTCTCTGTGTGTTTCCAGTGCTTTTGAGCATTGCAACAGGAGGCAGTCCAGAACCTGGAGCCAGAGTGCCTGGGTTTGGATCCTGGCTCAACCCTTTGGTCGCTGGGCGATCTTAGGCACATTCTCTCACCTCTCTGTGCCTCAGTTTCCTCATTTCTAAAATGGCAGTGGTGGGGCGCCTGGGTGGCTCAGTCGGTTAAGCGTCCGACTTCAGCTCAGGTCACGGTCTCACGGTTCGTGGGTTCGAGCCCCGCGTCGGGCTCTGTGCTGACAGCTCGGAGCCCGGAGCCCGTTTCCGATTCTGTGTCTCCCTCTCTCTCTGCCCCTCCCCTGTTCATGCTCTGTCTCTCTCTGTCTCAAAAATAAATAAACGTTAAAAAAATTAAAAAAATAAAATAAAATGGTAGTGGTAGTAATCCCTATTCACGGGCTGTTGGAAGAATTAGCAAGTTAAAACATGTAGGGGAATTAGAACAGCGCCTGGCACATATTAAGTGCTACACCAGGGTGGGCTATTATTCTCCTAGGGAATTCGTTTTTCAGCCAATGCACCTATCTTCGCTTCGGATCTCAAATAAGTTTATGAAACTTCCAGAACACTGTGTGGTATTAATCTTACTTATTTATTTTCAATATCTCTTTCTTGTATACCTCCCAAACTCAAGTCGGTGTAAGCAAGACAAATATGGTTTCAAGTTATGGTAAAGTCCAGAGGCATAGATCTATGGAGTTCAGGTACTGCTGGATCCAGGTGCTCAAAGCCTGTCATTAGGGAATCTGTCTATGAAGGCTTCCTCTGTGTAGGGCCCTCAGGCAAGCTGTGGTAATGGGGCATCAGCAGCACCCAGATTCTGTCCTTTCTGTGAACGACCGTGGGGGAAAAGAGAGCAAGTTGTCTTCTGTAGCCCTCAAGCAAAGATCTCAGGATGAGCTCTGATGGGATCAGATTTACTTCCCTGGGATTCTCACTCCTCCCGCACCCACCCACCCGCACCAAACAGGAAGATGTCATGCTGCGATTGGCTGGGTCTGGATCACACACTTTTCTTAAGAGTCAGTGGGGGGGTCATTTCTGTCTGAAAGCACAAGGACAGAGGGTGGGCACAGAGTTCCTCTGAACAAAGTCAAGTTGCTGTTGTCAGAAGAATGGGAATGGATGCTGGGTGGACAACTTTCTTCCATGTTTATGATACATTAATGGAGCAAAATTATCCTGGGGTAGACGCCCAAGGGTGGAATAGCAGGGTTTCTAAAGGCCTGAGGAGACTTTGTAAGGATTCTCATGACAAGCAACAGAAGCCAATTAAACCTAGTGTAAGCAGGAAATGGATTTAAATTTTTTTTTTTTTCCAACGTTTATTTATTTTTGGGACAGAGAGAGACAGAGCATGAACGGGGGAGGGGCAGAGAGAGAGGGAGACACAGAATCGGAAACAGGCTCCGGGCTCCGA
This sequence comes from Lynx canadensis, assembly GCF_007474595.2. NCBI lineage: Eukaryota > Metazoa > Chordata > Mammalia > Carnivora > Felidae > Lynx > Lynx canadensis. The sequence continues at coordinate 54,354,132 of NC_044317.1, forward strand.
GCCATCAGCCCAGAGCCCGACGCGGGGCTCGAACTCACGGACCGCGAGATCGTGACCTGAGCTGAAGTCGGACGCTCAACCGACTGCGCCGCCCAGGCGCCCCAGGAAATGGATTTATAAACAATGTTGCGGGAGCTTGAAGAATCTCTGTGTGGCCAGAGAATTGGGCTCCAGGGGCCAAGTGATCGGGAACATGCCCAAAAAATTCCCTGGAGGACTGGCTGGCTGGGCATTCATACTACAGCTTGCTCTCTAGACCTGGACTCCGCTGGGGAACCTCTTTCTCGGATGCCCTGCGACTCTGGAGGTAGCAGTGGCCACACCTACCAGAAGAGAGTCCATGCCTACCTCTGGCTGTGAATTCCAAGTCTAGCGTGGCTCTTCTTTATTGGTGGATCCTGGTCACGTGCCGAGGTCTTCGCCTTAAGGGAGGCTGGTTTCCTTACTGGAAAGTGTGGATGCATACATTGGGGAAAATTCCCCAAACGTGGACTGGTTTCCAAAGGTGCTGGGAAGACAAAAGAGAGAGGTGAATGTTCATTACATTTCCCATTTGTTCCTAAATGTTAACTTTGTGTGATTTAAAATTTTTTCTTTATTTTAAGATTTAAGTTACTTTTATTTTATTTGAACGAGGAATATATTTATATGGTTGGTTCAGCACTTTAACAAGTGCAAGAGTCTCCCTTACATTTCTGTCTCCCATCCCACCCGTTCCCCTTCCTGGGGGGGTGACTGATGCTACTAAGCCATTAAAAAAAATTTTTTTTAAAACGCTTATTTAGAGAGAGAGAATGACAGAGTGTGAGCAGGGGAGGGGAGGAGAGAGAGAGGGAGACACATAATCCGAAGCAGGCTCCAGGCTCCAAGCTGTCAGCACAGACCCTGACACAGAGCTTGAACAGAGGAACCTCGAGGTCATGATCTGAGACAAAGTCGGTCACTTAGTCTACTGAGCCACCCAGGGCCCTGCTACTAAGCCATTTTTAAGCTCTTATGTGTTCCGCCAGTTATATTTTCTACACATATGAGAAAGTGGCTATTCTTAAACGGTATGACCATATAAACATATACAAACACATACATATACACACACACAGAAGCATGTCTCTGTATATACTGTGTATGTTTATCACTTTAAAAGCACACAAGGCAGTATTATAGTTCTCTTTTTATTTTTATTTATTTACTTTTTTAAATGTTTATTTATTTTTGACACAGAGAGAGACAGAGCATGAGCGGGGGAGGGGCAGAGAGAGAGGGAGACACAGAATCGGAAGCAGGCTCCAAGCTGACAGCACAGAGCCCGACGCGGGGCTCGAACTCACAGACCGTGAGATCATCACCTGAGCCGAAGTCGGCACTCAACCGACCGAGCCACCCAGGCGCCCCTATAGTTCTCTTTTTAAAAGTAAACCAGCATTTACTGAATGCTCAGAATGTACAATGCTTTATGGTTGGCATAAAGACACAACATACAGGTTATGAGGGTCTTTTGTTAAGGTGTAGAAACTTAGAGTTTTTATGTTCTTATTTACCCAGCTTTGCCTCTGTGACTTTACCAATTGCTTCTCAGCTTGAGGAGTCCTTCTCCCTCTAGATTGTTGATGAACATTCGATTCTGGTTGTGTGTGTGTGTGTGTGTGTGTGTGTGTGTGTGTGTGTGTGTGTTAGAGTTTGTGATTTTAGTGGGTGGTATGTAGGCAGCATTGAATCGTGCACTCCTTGCCAACTTACGGAAGGGATTTGAATTAGCCAGGAGTCTTTGGATCACAAGTAACAGAAGCTCTAACGTGAAGTAGCTTGAGTGAAGGAACTTATGGTCTCACCCAAATGAAAAAGAGTGGGAGTAGGAATACTTTCAGGCATGGCTGAATTCAAGAGTCCAAGTGATAGTATCAGACACATTACTATCTGTTTCTTGGCTACTTGGATTGGCTTCATTCTCAAGGCTCCCCCTAGTGGCAAGTCAGGATCTAGTTAGGAAAATAAATCATTCTAGGTGCTTTAGAGGGTAGTAAATATAGGGGATTGATTTCATGGGTAACAGAGTAGCTGAGAAGCTGAGTAGGTAATGGTGAGGCAAAGCAGACATTAGCAACTCAAGAAGCTGCTACACCCTTTAGCCCAGAAGAACAAAGAAAAGAGGTGGTATTACCAGAGCCTGGAAGCTGGAGCCATCGGGAAGGCAGAGACTCGTAGTGCTATTTGCTTAGAGGTGGCTAGAATCACAGAAAAAAAAAAAAAATGAATCTACTGCTAAAGACACCAGCTGAGGTGGGGGTTGGGGGGAGGGAAATAAATACACTGGGTTGTTCTCGTCTTCCAGAGCCAGTCTTCTGCCAATGCCTCCCATTAGCCAAACGTACTGATAAGCCAGTGATCAAAGGAGGTTGGGAAATGTAGCCTTTGCAACACAGAATAGGGAAGCATGGGCAATGGATCTGAGAGAAGGCAAACAGCTGGCAGAACTGCTAACAATGTGGGCTCAAGCCTGGCAGGAAAAAGAACACAGAACGTTCCTGCAAAAGTCTTGTGTGGCTGGGTCACATGAGCACCTCAAACCAAGTATAGCGGCCAGAGCGATGCAATGCACTGATTAGCTTATAACTGGGGCTGAGAGTGGGGAACAGGCAGGAGGGTGAGTCGGAGAGGTAAGCCACAAATGTCTACTTCTGACCAAACCACAAAGTGGGCTCATCTCTGGGTTGACAAGAGCCAGGGGCTTGAATGTCATCTCAACTCCCTTTCTCCTCTCGTCTGCTTTCCTTTCTTAGTTTTACCCTATCAGATCTCCTATCCCCCATGAGGCTAGGTCCAAGGCCAGGAAGCTCCAAGCTCATAAACCTCCTGACTAGAGGAACGAGAGCTCTTGGCAGCTTCAGTCAGAGAAAGTCCCAGGGCAGAGCTTGACTGGTTGATTTTGGTCATATGCCCATCTTTGGGCCAATCACCGTGGTCTGGGGTATGGGGCACTGTGATTGACTCAGGTGGAGTCATATGACTATTTTGGTGGCCCCCAGAAAGCAGGGTATGTCATGAGAATCCCTCAACCAGGATTATGTGATTGATCCCCAGAGCACTATTGCTATTCTGTATATATGTCCCAGCTTTTGCTTTCTGATTATGTGTTAGAGATACGCAGTTTGCCAGAAACAAAGCGGATGGAGTCTTAGCTCATTTGGCTGAGACAGTCTTGCACTGTTCAAAAGTAGGCAATGTAGAGAAGGGCTAAAAAGAGATGTAATTCTCAGAAGGGGCCAAAACTCTTGTTCTGAAATGTACATTGGATAAATATTCACTGAAACTGAGTGTGGTTCTGTGGTTTTCAAGTATCTGGAAGTTTTTCTTGTGTGTACATCAGAGTGTGTACGCTCTGGGGATCGAGGTGGGTGATTTGGAGAATGTCTGTGGGAGGGCTCTGCGGTGTGAATGGGGGTGATGATGGGGGGAGGTTCTGGGTGTAAAAATGGGATCACTAGAGGACCTTGGGATGTGAATGGGAGACGCCTGAGCAGAAGCAGGGTGTTTTTGGAGACCAGGGGAACTAAAGTGTCTTGGACAATTTTGAGGGTGCTATTGGGGGTGTCTGGGTGTGATACTGAGGGCATTACTGTGAGATGCTGTGGGATGCCTTCTGGGAGTATGAGTGGGATGACTTTGGAGGTGTCTGTGGGGATGACTCTAGAAAAGATTGAGATGATTCTGTGGGGTGACTTTGAGGATGTGAGTGGGGATGGCTTAAGGGTCATCTGTGGAGTCACCTTGGAAGTATGGGTGGGGTTGATTACGAGGGTGGACTTTGGAGCAGGTGGGGGTGATTGGGACAACTTTGAGGGTATCATTGGGGATGATTTGGACTTTACAGGTGCCTGGGGGTGACTCTGAGAGAGAGAGATTTTAGGATTTCTTAGAAGGGACTTTGGTGGTGGAAGTGGGGTGATGTTGAGGTTGTCTGCAGCCAAACTTTGGGGGTGTCTGTTGGGCTGCCCATGGGCTGTCGGTAGGGTGAGTTTGGAGGGTGACCTTGGAGAGCATCTGGGGATGACTCTGCAGCATTTCCTCTCCCTCCAGTTCTCATCCATATGAGCATGGGCTTCATGATGCTGGCCCTGACCCTGTGTCTCATCCTCCTCCCCTTCATGTGCCTCTCCTTCTGGCCAGTCTGCCGACGCCTTACTAAGATCGACCTTGTCTTCGGTTTTCTCAGCTTCAGCACTGGTAAGTGTCGGCCTGGGGGAAGGGAAGATACCCCCAGTGTCTTGCCCCAGGACTCTCTTTTTGGCTTTGGGGAGGTGTATCTCAAGACTTCTGTCCTGCTGACTCTGTCTTTGAACGTCTCTTGGGATCTCTGCCCCACTCTTTCAGCTCTATTTTTAAATTTCTCAGTCGGGGTGAGTGTCGGGGGCATCTGTCTCTCCTTCCTGCTTCCCTCTTTTTCTTTCTGCTTCTCTCCGGGTGTCTTTGTGTCTGCACAGGAGTTTGTGTGCCTGTGTATGCACACACACCTGCTTGTCACGGAGGGTGGGAGGGGAGAGGCTGTCTCTGTCTCTCTTCTCTTTATGGGGGTATCCTGGGGTTCCTGTCCAGCCTTTGTGTCCGTCTCTCCGGCCCCACCCCAGTGCAGGGTTCCTGATCGTTCTCAGTCTGACGCTCTTTGTAGTCAACTGTGAGACGCTACACCCGAGGCCACAGGTATCCTACCTGGTGACCACCTACCTGTGCTGGGGCGCCGGCGCCTTGATGCTGTTGGCCGGTGAGGGCGGGACCTCGGGAGAAGGGGGCGGTGCCTCGGTAGGGCAGGGGTCGGGGCCCGGGAGAGAACTCGGGGCAGGGCCTGGGGCCGGATAAGGGCGGACCGGAGGGGAGGCCGCCTCGAGGGGTGGCGCGGGGCCTGCGGCGGGGCTCGGCGTTCAGCCGCTCACCAGCCCCCGGCCCCCAGGAGTGCTGAACTACTTAAACCACTTGGGCATGTGGGGCAGAAGTTCGCCCTTCATGGAGCGGCGTCTGAGCTGCCGTCGGTGGGTCTCGCAGCAGAACGCTCGGAGGCGCGCGTCCGAACTGCAGTCCGACGCGGACCGCAAGCCCAGCCGGGACCTGTCCAGTGCACTCACCCCCGAGGGGCGCCCCCTCGAGCCTCTCTAAACAGTTGCACCCGAGCTTCGCAGGAAACTGACCGGTAACCGCAGCCAACCTACCGGGCCCGCCCCCTCCGTCGTGGCCCCGCTGCCAAAGAACAGGCCGTGCCTTCTGAGGACAGGCGACAAACCCCCACCCCTCGAGCTTGGGGTTTCCCTTTTCGGCTCTGTTCCCGCCCACGGAGTCCTCAACCTGCCTTCGCTCCTACAGCGCGACACCGCCCCCTTCAGTTCTGTGCGCGGCGTGCCGCGCCACCGGCTGGTGTGGCCCCGCCCCTGGGCCTAGCTAGGGCCCGCCCCTGGATGGTGGGCCCTCTTAGGCCACGCCCCGAAGTTGCACTCCGCGGTCTCGACACCTACCCCTCAGAGGGGGAGCCCCGCCCCTGGATACCCAGTCGGGACCCCGGGCCCGTCACAACGCTCATCGCCTCTGGATGTAGCTCCGCCCTTCTGCGGAACAGGCCCCTCCCCGGAAAGGCGTGGCCTGCAAACACATTCCCCTCCCCCCCACTTCCGGACTTCTCTGCCACAATAAAGCCTGGGTGCCTCACAACCTCCACGTGTGACCCTCCGTGGCGTCCTCTCTCCCCGGGGCAGGGTCGGGCCCAGCGTGTGTGAACCGGCGTGCGAACCGCTCTTGAGTCCCTGCCTGGCCCTTTAGGGTCTGAGCCTCTCTCTGTGCCGGTTTGTCTACACCTGTCTTTACTCCTTCCTTTCCCCCAGCTCATAAGCTTCCTGGCGACAGACTGAGAGGACTGGGCTCTAGACTGGGCGGGGTGGGTCCCCAGCTTCCAGGTGCGCAGGGCCTGGAGGGCCAGAGGACAGCAAACGTGAGGTGAATCTGATGCGTATTGAGTTTACTGGGGTAGGAAACACGATGGGGGCATTCAAGGGTTGGCTGTCATGGTTTCTCTGATCCACTCCAGGTGCGAAATCACTTTGGTGAAGACAGCAGGCATATTGGGGCTGCCACATGGGCTGTGGCCCCAGGACGTGATTCCTTGAAACATGCCATTGCAGATCAGTGGCCCCCCGGAGTCCCCCTGCAGCACAAGGGGGAGAGAATGACAAAGGTCAGCCGTGGCGGGCGGGGTTCTGCCTGTGGAGCCCCAGCTCTCACACCTGGGCTCACAGAGCTCGAGACGGTGACTCCCCAGCCCCGGGAGAGGACACGGTTCTCTCCACAGTCCACTGCCAGAGGGCCGGCGGGATTCCAACAGAGGAGACAGCGGCTGGAGTCATGGCCAGCGGGGATGGGACTTCAGGGTTCAGTTTCTGCACAGGGGGCAGGGTCCAGAACAGTCCCAGCCGACAGGTCAGTGGGAGAGGAGCGGAATCCATCTACCGGACCCTTCTACCTTCAGGACTCCCCTCTGATGTCACCTCTCCCAAACAGCTTTCTCTGACTAGACAGTAAATATGAGGGAGGGACAGGTGAACTCTGATGTGGTGGAGGGAGGTGCCTGTGATACCAGGATGGGGGTGTGGGAAGGAAAGGGGTCAGGGAGAGGGCGCTGAGGCTTGGTTGGGGGGAGATACAGTCCGGAAGCCGCGGAGACAGATGCCCAGTTAGCTCTCAGCAGCAGTCCAGAGCCCGAGTCCCCTCCCCCAGCACCTTGAGGCCCAGGAGGGAGGGGAAGGGGGGACAGACTGGCTCACCACACAGGTGTCCTTGCCGCCCTCCAAGTATCCAGCACACAGCATGAACTCTGTCACCTTCTGGGAGTGGGCTTTGGCACACACATCGTTGGACAGGAGTTTGAGGTCCACGCACTGGAGATCGTCTGGGTATGTGACTACCGAACAGAGATGAAAAGACCCCAAGTGGCTCCTCGGCCCCTCCTCCCTCAGAGCCTGGAGTCCGGGTCCCCAGCCCCTCCTCCCTACACCCAAGGGTCTGGGCTCCAGGCTGCAGGGTCTGGCCCCGGCATACACTCATCTGGTTCGATGCTGCCCCAGCCGGAGGCGTAGCAGGTGCTCCCCACTTGGGGTTCCTGGGTGGGCAGGTCCAGGACCCTGACAGCATCGGTTATCTGGGCGGGCTCTGCCAGGCGAAGCAGCATGAGGTCGTGGCTGTAGTCCTCTCCCGGGAGGCGGGTGTGGTTCTCCAGGAGACTCAGGTTGAATCCAGGGTGTGGGAAGCTACCGCTGACCTGGACAAACTGGGCTGTGTCTTCGTGCTCAAACAGGTTGTAGCGACCCAGCCACAGCTGATAATTGCTGGGGAGAGAGGGGGCCCCAGGGAATGAGGAGAGAGGAGGGGGAAAGGGCGATGGGGAGCCTGGGGGGGGGTGTCGTGGGCAGAGAGAGAGAGAGAAACAAGGAGTAACCATGGAGAGAGAGACAGTTGGGAAGGTAAAGAGCTATGAAGAAAAGACAGTGAGTGAAAGACAGAAGGATGTGACAAGATCAAAGCCAGAGAAAAAGACAGAGTGAAAAGGAGAGAGCAGAAAAGGAGAGAGGGAATGAGAGGCAGAGGGAAGACAGAAACAGAGCCCAAAGGAGACAGAGACAGAAGGAAGGGTCCCAGGGAAGAAGAAGAAGTGAAGGAACAGACTTGGAAGGAGCAGGGGCAGCAGGCAACGTGACTGAGGGAAGAGGAAGCAAAGGGAGAGAGTGAGGAACACAGGCAGTGGGGGGGGGGAGCGGGAACGAGAGAGAACAGGAAGGGAGCATGGGAGGGGGGGGAGGGCCTGGGACCTGCTCAGCTGCAGCGGGGGCTGTGGAGCTGGCTCCCCAGGAGCGGGTGGCCTGGCCCCCAGCCCAAGGACGGCGTCCCCCTCCCTCCCCAGACCTTCCCACCCTTTCCTCCTCCTTCTCCCCCTCCTCCTCCTCCTCTTTCTCCTCCTCCTTCCTCCAGGGCTCCCATTAGGCTCTAGCTGAAACCAGCCCTTCCCTGTGTCCCCCTGGAGTGGATCATTGTCCTGGAGGGAGGGGCTGAGCACGTGAGACGACCCCTCACACAGAGACATATGGGGATAATCCCTTCCTCTTTCTGGGGTCCCATCCTGGGGGGTGCTCAGCAGCACTGGGAGTGAGGCAGAGACCCAGGGGCAGAGGTGGAGAGTGAGACATACAGTGACAGGGATGCGGCAGAGGGACCCAGAGATGGACAGAGACCTGGAGAGACGTGGAGGCGCTGAGACCAAAGAGAGGGAGACCGAGAAGAATCTTAGTCACACAGACAGACACGCAACAGAGCCAGTTACGGAGAGACACAGGGAGGCAGGAGGGGGAGACACAGGAAGACATTTACAAGGAGAGATGAAAAGACACAGGTACCAGTGGAGGGCTTTCCTGGGGTGGTCCCTGCCACTCTCCATGACCTAGACCAGGAATGTCTTTCTTTCTCTCAGTCCTCCAGCCTCCCCTGAGGTTAACCCGGGACAGTGCCCACTGTTTATTCCTGTGGGAGCACAGACCACCCCCCCCAGACCCTCTGCCCCCACTCACTCATTTATGCAGTGGGCAGCTGTGAGCACCCACTGGGGGTGCACCAGGACGCCCCCGCACTGGAATTTGCTGTAATGGTACAAAGCTGCCTGCCAGGGCTGGGAATTCTTCTTACAGTCCCAGCCTCCTATGATCCGGGACTGGATGGGGGGCGCAGCACCTGTAGAGAGGGTGCCGGGTCACAGCAGGTGGGGAGGTGGCACCAGGAAGGCCTGGGCTAGGAGAGAGGGCTGTGCGGTGGGGCTGGGGGGACACGGGTCCAGAGGAGCAGGGCTGGAGGTCTGGGGAGACGGGCAAGGGGTATGGGAAGGGCCTGGAAGTCTGGAGCCTGCCCTGGGATGGTGGGTTGGTGGCGGGTCCTGGCGGGGGAGACTGCTGAGAGCAGAGCCAACCACACGGATCAGGCAGGAGACAAGAAGGCAGCATCTGGGGCAGCATGTGGTGTGGGGGTCAGGCGATACAGGGGTGATTTGGTGCCTCTTGACTGGGACTGGGAGAGGGTCCTCTGGGGGTCTGGGGTCCTGGAACTAGGGTTGGGGTCAGGACTGGGATGGGGCTCAGGAGAAGGGAGAGCCAGATGATAGTTCTTCTGGGATTGGGTGATTCTCACGGAGATTGGGGTCACGGTCTGAGGGTGTTGGAGGGATCTGGGGTTCTTCTCCTGGGGGTGGTGTTGGAGAGGAAGGAAGGTGGAGATGTGTTGGGGCCAAGCAGCTGTGGGTCCTCCCTGCGTCCCCACTTGGCGTGGGGTTTTAGAATCACATTTTGGGGTCCTGTGGGAGGTAGGGGAGGACAGCTGGGCTCTGAAGGTACTTGGGATCCTGGAGAAAACCAGAGTTGCACAGGAGGGGTGCATTTGGGGAGGGCTGGAGCGTGGGCTGGAGAAGGAAATTCCACAAGGAAAGGAGTGTGCGGTTAGGGGTTCTGGGTGTTCTTCCTCAGGGAGAAGGCTGGGGGTGCTGGACTGGGGTTCAGCGGCAAAGAGGTGGGGAAGGAAGAGACATCTGTAGAATCCTCATACCAGGAGGGGAAGCGGGTCCACCTGGAGTCATGGAGTCTGTTTGGGGAGAAGTATAGGTGTCTGATGGAATTTAGGGAGTCTCGGGAAGATTTGAGGGAAACCAGATGCCAGGGACTGGAGGACCCAGCTGAGAGCTGACAGCTGGATGGGAAAAGTCACCAGGGTATGGAAGGATGTGGGGACTCAGGAGCTACAGACAGAGAACCACTAAGGACTAGAAGGGGGCTGTCGGGGTCCCAGGATCTGCTGGGACTGGGGGCACTCCTTGCAAGAGCAGGAGTCCCCCAAAGAGAGAGACAGATGGCCCAGCCTCTGCCCCTTTGGTAAAGTGGCTCAGGGCAGGGGTCGGAGTGGGGAGGAGGAGAAAATTTGGGGGGTTCCTGGGAGGGAGCAGGACCTAGCACAATAGTGGGAACTGTGACCACAGAAGAGGGGCTGGGAGAGAGCCTGGGACCCGGCCTGGGATGGACTGTGGGAGAGGAAGAAGTTATTGGGGGTGAGGGCAGCATGAAAGTGGGGTCCACTCTCCCCCTCCCCCTCCCATCCCTCTGTCTCACCAGCCCCCGCCAGGGACAGGGCAAGGCACAGAACCAGGAACCACATGGTGACCACAGGCAGGCAGGTGGTGAGCTTGGAGCTCAGGAGCCTCCCCAAGGAGCATTTTAAAGCCTTCATCCACCCCCTCCCCACCCTGAGGACCCGCCCCTGCCCTGCTGGCATCCAGATGCTGGCCAAGGCCCTGCCCCCGCTGCCTCCTGGGGGCTGGACACCTCCTCCCACCCCAGAGCTGTGGAAGGGGCGGGAGAGCAAGCACCTGTTGTTCTGCGGGCCCTGATTGTGCTGGAAGCATTCCTGGGGCCTGAGGCCAGACAGGGCAGGGCCTGGAGCTCCTAGGCCCCTGCTCTTGGAGACAGAGCCGGTGAGGGGAGTTGGGGGGGTGGTGAGAAGAAACAGGAGCACGGAGGAATCAATGACCTCCAATACAAAGTCCGATATATACCTGAACCCCAAGGAAGGTCACACACCTGAAGACCCAGGGTATCCTCAGACACCAGCTGAGGGGCTCCGATTCCCTTCTCCCCGCACCACTTGGAGCCAACACGCCAGTTTCCCGGCTTCAGCTGCCTCCGAAATGTAAGGCTTTCAGAACACCCTGATTCTTGCACTCCCAGACTCAGGATCTAGGTCCAAATCCATTTATTGTTTCTCTCCGAATAAAATCTCAGGGTACCTACCACCACCAGCCTAGTGCCCCCAGATCCAGAAACGAGGTGTCAGTGGTCTCCCTAAATAAGTCCCCTAAGCATTCCAAAGTCCAATGTCCCCCCCCCCCCAGAACAACACTGGGATCTCATCACACCCCACCACTACTCCTTGAGCGTCCAAGCCTGGACGCTCAAGTTTAGGTCCTTTAAAGTCCCAGGAATTCCAGATTATCTGCCTCCCAAGGTCAAGAGAGACCTCTCTACAAACTGTAATTCCCCTTCCCCCGGTAGAATATTTAGATCTCAAGAGCCAGGTTTATGTGGTTCAACATTCAGTGACCTTGAAGACCACATTTTGGGAGGAATCTCTGTTGAGAATCAGGAACGAGATTTCTGCAACCTCAATGGTAAACTCATGGGCTTCTGGCACATTCTCTGAGCTCTTCAGCAAAATCAAAGTAGGCCACAGGGTAGCCCAGCCTCCGCTGCATGTCGGGAGACTGCCTAAGGAAAAGGAGAGCATTTGCCTTTTTGCCTGGCTGCCAGGAGGCCCACAACTGAATCTCGAAGAAAATGAAGTCATTCTTGATCATCTAGCGTGCGCTGGGGGTCTTTTCCGCTGGGGTCCAGAGATATATTTGCCCTGTGCCGGGCACTATTGGAATGAGTTCATATAACCTTCCTCATTTAACCCTTACAACGCTGTGAGGTAAGCAACATGAAGATCTCTGTTTCACACCTGGGGGAACCGGAGCTGAGTGGCATCGAGTCTTTTCCTCAAGACTGCACAGCTAATCCTGTGTGTATGTGAATGAAGAGCCCTGCTTCAAGCTATTTCTTTTCACCTAGGCATCAGGGCAGCGAGTGAAATGGAGCAACGTACAGTGGCCTTGGGTTCCCCACCCAGTCTCTGGCTCCCACTTCCCTTCATCCCCAGAAGAAAGTCACAGCAACTCCTACAGAGAAACTTGCATCAGCACTGTTATCTCAGTGTTTAAACAGGTGACCTTGAGCACCAGCTCTGGCTTGACATGGGACAAATCCGTGGCCAACATGTGCGTCTTGGACAGATGGGGTGTTAAGGGATGGCTCAGTTCTGTCCCAGGTCAGGGTGGGGTGGCTGGCCAGCTACAGGAGTTTCTGCTCAGTCAGAGACACAGGTGGTAGACCAAAACAGTCAGTTCCTCTTCATGGTGTCCCTGATCCACCCCAAGTAGCTGCAGACTTTGGTATAAACACCAGGCTTGTTCGTAGTGTCACAGGGGACGTCACCCCAGGGCACGATTCCCTGCAGGACTCCCCCACAGACCAGCCACGCTGTGTGGGGTTCCCCAGAGTCACCCTGTGTGGGGAAGAGAAAGTTTGAGTGGGAAACTTCTGGATCCAGTGCGCCCATCCTTATCCTAATCACCGGGCACCATCTCAGTCAAAACCCAATCCGACCCCACCCCATGCAATCCCTCTCCAACTCAACTCAATACAACCCAGTTTAACCCAATCTAATCCAACTCAACCCCAACCTAACACAAGTCAATACAACTCAGCCAATCCATGTTCAATCCCCGCCATGTAGCGCCAACCCAACCCAACCCCCACGTCGTCTCCATTCAAACCAGGCCTGTGTCCATCCTTACTGCCAACACAGCCAATCCCAGCTGTTACGGCTTTCACATCCCAGACAAAACTTACCCCATCCGCATTTCAACCCAACGTATTTTCCTTCTAAAATCAAACCAAGCCCATTCCTATTCTCAAATCACAGCCAGGCCATTCCAAACGAACCACCACATCATCCACCCCAAATACAACGCACCCCTACCCGCATCTCCACCCCCGTTCTAACTGCTCTTCCTTCTCCACCCCCACATCTATCCCTAGCATCTTCTCTGGCCCAAAGCAAGCACAACCCGACCCCATCCCAACACCCAAGCCTGTTCCCCTCCCCCATGGCTCTGACCTCACCGGAGTCCGTGCCTCCGCCTTCTACTCCTGCACACACCATAGTGCTCATAAGGCGCCCTGGGTAGTCCTTGCTACAAGATGTGGCCGGGATAACACTGATGTTGGCACAATGCAGCGGATCTGGGAGACTCACTGGGGAGGACAGTGGGCTTGGAGTGAATCCATACTTTCAGGCCCTTGTGTCCTTCACCCACGAACCCTGGAGAATAGGGTCCCTGGAGGCCTGACACCCAGAGCCATCCTTTCACGCACCTTGTGACCTTGCGCTCCCTTTGGTCCCAGGCTTGTCATCAGCCACCAGGCCCCAGCCGGACACCACGCAGGCCTCGCCTGGTTGGGGACAACGCGTGGGCAGCGCCACGGGACGCACTTGCGGGGAGAGGCACGCGGGCCGGGTTAGACGTGGCAACATGACGTCGTGGCGATGGCTGCGCGCTTCGTGGCACGGGTGTGGGACGAGGCGGGCCACAGTGCACAGCACTTCCGGGCCATCGCGCTTGCGCAGATCGTGCTCGCCTAGGTGCACGCTCATGAAGCTGTGCGCGTGCGCGGGTGATTATCCGCAAGGGCAGTGAGGAGCGGACAGAAAGACCAAAGAGCCGGCTGGCTGGGGTCCTTCACCCCTCGGGGAATCTGGAGATGCCATTACCCTCTGTGTCCGAGGCGCTGAAGCCAATAGTTCTAGCCCCTGCCCCTCCGGGGCCACGGAGGTGCGCACACTTGGAACTCAGCCCCCAGGCTCCAGCTCTCTCCTTCTCAGAATCCAAGATTCTCAGACCCCTAGGCCCTTGGCATCCTGCCCCTGAGGACCCTGAGCCCTGACTTCATACCCGGTGTGGCGGTGGGCAGCAGACAGCATCCGGCGTGCAGAGTGAGGGAAACACCGCAGTTAAAGCGTCCACGCTCCAAGAGGGCCGCTTGCCTCGGCTGGGAGTGGGGCTCACACGCCTCACCTTTCAGCGTCTTGGCGGAGTGGCGCTGGGCCGCTGGGAGAGGAAGCAGAGGAGGATCCCTCACAACACAGTCTTTTCTCTTGTCGCACCTTGCCGACACCCTGCCCATAGTATGTATTTCTCACCTGTGCTTTCCCCCAATGTCTTAGGACGTCCCCGTCTTTGAATTTCAAGTACTGTCTTCTCTCAGGCTTTGACAACTGCTGCTTGTTTTCTCCAGGACTGTCCCCTTGCCCTTCGCCCTCACCCGTTTACTACAGGATTCTGGGAGAGCGGGTATGTGGGGAAGGACCAGAAGGCAAGAAGTCCTCTGAGGTTAGAAGTGGAGACAGGGACACTGGATAAGGATCCAGAAAGATGGTCACCACGCCGTCACAGGCATCAGATGGATGGGACGTGGCCACTCAGTGTATGACACCCAGTCTTGGCTCGAGAGTCCGGACATCTCAGCCAAATGCAGATGTGGCCACACAAGGTCATGGGCAAACATACAGCTGCAGCTGCAGCTTCAAGGATCACAGCACAGAGATTCATAGGTATATATGAGTCTGGACAGTTCCAGTGTGGGTGTGCATGTGGATACACACACACACACACGCACACGCACACGCACGCACGCACGCACATGCACAGACACTGATTTGGACATACAAGCTCACATCTAAATTTACAGTCTCCTGTGTGGGTCTGAACGTACTAGGTCACAGACTTGCACGCTAGCACCCAGGGGCTGGACAACAAGGTGGGGTCCTTAATAAGGGTACATGGGGAGAGACATGGATATGCACTCGGTCCCCCAAAGACTTGTGCACAGACGTGAGTCTGAGTATAGTGGTTATATCGGAATGTTAGAGTAAAACCCCCGTGTCCATGTTATCTGTGAGCCTTTGAGCAAATTATTTGACCTCTCTGAGCCTACATTTCCTCATCTGTAAGATGGGATTGTTGTAAGGAATGAATAAGAGAGACAGAGAGAGAGATGTCTGGCTTATTATAGCTGCTTAATAAATACTACTTATTTTAAACAAAGGACATGTAGACTTATTTATGCAGATATGCATGTGGATGTTCAGGTTCTGGACAGAAATTTAGCCAAAGTAAGTCAGCCATACGACCAGGCTCAAATGAAGATAATCAAGGTCAAAACTATGATTCATCCTCAAGTCACTTTGTGGGGATTCAGAGTAATAGACACCGACCCAGAGGGCCAACACTTAGATGTGGCCCCACTAGATCACACCCCAGGGAAACAAAGGACACAGGACTAGGCATCCAAGGTCAAAGACATAGCCAGAGGCACAAGACAGGACATGTTTTCCCATCTCTAGACCTGTCGCCTGGTCAGTCACTTGGTGTTCAAGGTCACTCATTGCGTTTCACATAGGGGACCTGGTTCACACATGTGGGCAGGATGTGGACACACAGGGCCTTGCAAACCCACCACACACACACACACACACACACACACACACACACGCAGGGCACTGCAGCAGTGTACCATGCACAAGGACATAAACAGCGATGTTTCAAAGTCACAAAACCGTGACCTGCTACTGGGCAATGGGGATATGAGCCCTCAAGATCACAGCCAAACACACAGACACCCACACTGGGGCAGGAATTTGCGCAGCTAGACAAAATACCCACATTCTGCCTGCCAGGGTCAAGAACTGGGCCAAGGGCCCTGGCAAGGTTGGGGGAATGCGGATGTGGTAGACAGGGGGCTTAACAAGGGAAGGGTGGGGTTGTCCTGCAAAGAAGGACAGAGGGTGCGGGCTGAACAGCTGGGCATCGAGGCTGCATCTGGCCAGTCCAAGCCGGAGGAGGGTGGAGGCCCTGGCTGGGTGCAGCGGCAGGCGGGAGGCAGGGAGGAGAGAGCACAGAGAAAGCCTGAGGGGAGGCTGGCAGCAGGGGGGAGCTTCAAGGGGCCCCCAGAGGCGAGGGTCACGTGGGGACATAATGAAAGTCCACCCTCAACTTCTCCAGGTAGAGGCGTCAGGTTACAGTTAAGTTCTCCATGGGTGGTAGCTGAACATGGTTTGGAGTTTTCCTGCTACCCAGGGTCACCTTGACATTGTGGCCACCCCTCTCCAGCCTCAGCCCTCTTCCCTGTCAAGTGAGGCCAGTAGAGCCCACCCTCCAGAGATGTTTTGAGAATTAGATGAGCTGTAGCATGTACCCAGGACTCAGCAGTGCTAACAACACCCTCACGGGGTACTGCCCTGGGCTAAGTCCCTTCTCTTGCCCCACACACAGGACCACATTCAATCCTGCCCTGGGGGCATCAGTTCCTATGTCCACGGTACAGTTGGGGATCTCGAGTCGCAGAGATGTTCAGTAACTGCAAAATGGTGAGCTGGAATTCAAACCTGGAGTCTGTGCTCTTGACCTTGCTAACACTTGTTGAATGCTTATTATAAGCTTTATCTACATTGTGCTATTGAAACCTCACCGTGGTGGTCATGGGTAGGTGCTGTCTTCTAGAGAAGGCACTCCAGGTGGAGAGAGGTGAAGTCATTTCCTCAAGGTCACACAGCAAGGAAGGGGCAGCCCCAGACCTTGAACTCAGGTCTGTGTCATCCCCAGAGCTGGTTTGCCGTCGGGAGCAGCGAGAGACCCAGTTGGCTTGGGGACTCCAGAGCAGCCCCGGGTTTCTGAAAGTTCTTGGGGTAGGGTGAGCACTCAGGAGCATTGGGTGGCTGGGTGGGGTGGGGTGGAGCAGGGCTGGGGGTGCTGGCAGATCGCAGGCCCTGGCTTTGCTCCTGATGGAGCGGAGAGGTACCGCACCCCCACAGACCCAGACCTGACCTGGGCCCACCTCACCTGCAGGCGTCAGCAGGAAGGAGAAGGTGAGAAGCCACATTATGGAGAAGGGATGAGGGTTCTGCTGAAGTCTGGGGAGGGGAGAGAGTGAATGGAGTTGAGCCTGGACACTTCCGGCCTCCCCTCAATCCCTCTAGACACAAACACATCCATCCCACCTGCTGCTTGAGAAACTTCTTTCACCATCTTGGTCCCCCCTTCCCCCACCCCAGACTGCTCTCCCCCCCACCCCGCCCAGGTTCTCCATCTCTGAGGGTTCCTGTTGTTTCTCCAGGCACCAGAACAGGCCCTCAGGTGTCCCACAGCCCGTCAGCCCCCAGCACCGTCCCACTTGGCCCTGGATCTCTCTCCAACCCTGAAGCTCTGGTTCAGGATACATTCTCCCCCCAGACCCTAATCCCAGCCTCCTGTCTGGCCTCCTGGGGGTGTGTCTTCCCCCCATTTGTCCCTCCAGTCAAGTTCCCACTCCCCTAGCTCGTTCCCCTACATGCCCCCTCAGGGCCTTTCCATGCCCCGAGTTGACCCTGTCCGACTCCTGCCTATAGCCCTCATAGATCCCCAGCGCCCTGAGGATAAAGTCCTCGCTCCCCAGCCTCACTTTTGAGGATATGGGGGTTTCTCCCTTTCCAGCCCCTCTGACCAGGTGTCTCATGACCTTGCCTTTCTAGGCATAGCTCATTCTCCCATTTTCCTTCCTGCGATTTCATGCCTCCCTGCCTTTGCTCAGGCTGTTCCTCCTGGCAGGTATGCCATTCCCTTCAAGGTCCACTTCCTCCTTGAGGCCTTTTCTGACCTTCTCTGGTCCATGGTGTCTACCTTACCCACCAGACTGGGAACTCACTGAGGGCAGGCCTGGCCTGACTGGACTGTGGATCCCCAGCACTGCCCAGTGTAGGGTCTTGTCCATGGGAGGCCCCAGCAAGCTTAGGGAGTGGAAGAAAGCCTTCCTCTCATCTTCCAAATTCATATTCCGCCCCCAAGGCTCAGCCCCCACCTCTTCTGGGAGGCCCTGGGACCTAACAGGTATCCTTTCTGGGCCGCTCAGCCCTGGTTCTGCCTCCATCACATCACAGATCCCCAGACATGCTCAGGCAAGGTCTTCTCTGTGTCCCCAGCACTGCCCAGCCTGGAGCCTGTCACACGGGACACCTCGGGGAGGTTGAGCTGAGTTGACCTGAACCCCTGATGACTCCTGACTTTGTTCTTGGCTCTGATACAAGTGTCTCTGGGGACATCCTCCTGATTCACTCCACCCCCACCCCTTCCCCCCCCCCCCCCCCCCACTCCCCGCAGCTCCTTCTTTCATCTCCGGGACATTTTCTTGGTTCAGGTTCAACTTGGAGCCTCAGTAAAGGACACATGAAATTACACAGGTGCCCTTGAAACTCAGCTCCCTCAGGGCAGTCCACGTCTGTTCCCGGGGATGGGGCACCCAGTGTCTCTTCTAGATCAGGGCAGACCTGTGTCTCCTCTAGTGTCTCTCACCTCCCCCCCACCCTGACTTTTGTCTCAAAAGAGCTCACCCCCTCCAGATCCCCCTGCTTCATCTGGGGCAGCTTGGATGCCAGAAGAAAGGGGCCCGGGTCTAGGGGGTAGGGTGGGGTGGGAGGTGGTTGGGATTCAGGTTTACAGGCGGGGATGCCTAGGCGGCTAGTGGGGTGGGGGACAAGGCCTAATGAGCATTTATTAGGTTGAAGTTTTTGTCTGAGTCTGTAAGGAAGAATTCCCTGCCAGGGACAGTTCCTCAAGGGAGAGGAAGTAGGAGGGCAAGAGCCCCAAATCAGAGATCAACACATAGGACCAGGAGTCTGGAACCTGGAATTTGGGGTCTAGAGTGTGGAAACTGGATTCTAGAGTCATGCTTCTTGTGCCTGGAGTTGGGTTCTGGATCTCGGATTCTGGATCTTGGTGCCTGGGCCTCCTAACTCTGGATTCTGGATATTAGATTCTGGATCTTGGGTTTTGCAGTTTTTGCTGTGGCTCTCCAACTCTGGACTCTGAGTTTGGAGGTCTAGAGTCAGGCATTTATGACTTGAAGTGTAGAGTGTGGACTTTAGAGTCCGCATTCTGGAGTTTGGGTCTGGAATCTGGATCCTAGAGTCTGGTCTTTGAGGGACAGGTCTTAGTCACTCTGGATCCTAGAAGCCTTTGAATCTGGAGTCCAGACTAGGAATCTGGAATTTGGTGTTTGGAATCTAAGACTTGAGGCCTTGAGCCACCTTCCTTGGTGGGACCTGAGTGGGTGGTGGCGAGGGGAAGGAGGTGAACCCCTGGGGATTTTAATCATCATGAGACCTTCCCTGGTGCCAGGCTAAGCGCTTTCCATCGTGATCGCATGTGTTCCTCCCACTAAGTCACGCCGGCATGTGAGACAGATGGGGACCCCGAGGGAACTGACACCTAGCTCAGCCCAAGCTCGCGGGCTCACTGGGAGGGCGCCTGGCTCCGCCTCCGACGCGGTGACGTCTGCGCCCCTCCTCCCGCCCACTCTGACCGCGGCAGACCTGGGCTATCGATCGTAGTCCTCCTGGGCATCTTTCCAGTTGTCCTTCACCTCCAAAGGCAGGCCGAGTCCCGCCCTCTGCCTTGCTCCTCCTCCTCCTCCTCCTGCGAACTCTCCCCGGAGCCTTTCTTTCCTCGACTCCTGTGGATCAACCGCCAACCATCCAGGTCTCTTTCATCTGACCCTGAACTCCAGCCTCTGGAGGCACACGCTCCTTGGCATCCTCCCGCCCCCAGTGTCCCCAGGCCCTTCTCACTCGCGTCCTAACTCCTTTGTCTCTCCCCACACTCCTCCTCCCTTGTTTCCCAGCTCAGGGACAGCTCCACCCACCACCCAGTACCCCCAGGCACTGTCCCAGCCCCTCCCTCTCCCTTAGGCCCGGCAGCTCTGCTCCGCGGTCCCCAGCCCCACCCCTTCTCTCTATTTCCTTGGCCTGGGTGCAGCTTCTAGATCCTTGCCTCCAGCCTCCCTCCCATCCATCTCCAGGTGGCCTCAGAAGGTCTCACTACACTGAAGGTCTCTTTAACACTCAGAGTTGACCCCTTTCTCCTCCTGCTCACAAGCCCTTCTGTGGTGACTCCGCATCCCGCTGGACAAGGTTCCTGCCCTCAGTGGGACGTTCGAGGCTGGGACCCCCTTGTCTGAACAAGACTCACCTTGAATCCCTCCCCTCGGGAGACAGTCCCTGTGTGCTGACCACCCTGGAATAAGCCTGGATTCCTGGTGCTGGAAGCTCCCCCTTCCCCTTCATTATGGGACCACTCGAAGGTGGTGTTTCAGGGTGCTGGCCCTAAAGTCAGACAGCCTGGGCTCAGGCCCCTGCTCCCCCATTTGCTAATTTGGGAGATCCTGTTATGTATTTTCGCTTCTTTGTGCTTCTGAGTCTCGTCCTTAAAATCAGGTCATCAGAGGACCCCATCATAGAGTTTTCCAAGGAGTATCTAAGAGCTAGTGCATGTGAGGCGCTAAGAGCACATAGCAAACCATGACTGTTCATTTCGCCCCATTTCACACAGGAACAGATAGGGGGAAGGGGAGGGCCCCACTGGTTCAAGATCACCCAGGCTGTAGAAGTTGGGAGGGGGGCAAGAGAATGGTCCAAGGGACCCTGTTACCTCTTGGGTGCAAAGCGTCACTTCTCTGGTTATCAGGGTCTTAGTGTGGGGTAGGAGTAGAAAAGGGATGGGGATGGTCTCTGGGTTGGATGAATACGCATGCAGCAGGTGTGAAATCACAAAATTAGGTTGGCGTTTGAAAGACTGGTTAACACAGGGTGTGATTCAGATGTGGACTCCAGAACCAGGGGGCCTGGGTGGGAATCTTGCCTCGAACACATAACACATCCTTGGGAAAGTCGCTTGGCCTCTCTGTGCCTCAGTTTCCTTATCTGTAAGACGAGAATAATTGCTTCTGCCTCACAGGAATGTTTTGAGGCATGAATGCCTGAAACCCGTGCCTGGCGACTTTTGAAAACGTTGCCTCTTTTCTTCTTGTCCTGGGAGGCTCTCGCCGCTAGGTGGCGCCAATGTGCACTTGTCCGCCGGAGGGTTTGCTCCTGGGTCTGAGGGAGGAGGGTTTGGGTGAAGGACCCAGAATCTTGGAACTCTGACTGAAGAACGAGGTGAATCTTGGCGGCTGCAGGGGCAGGTATGGAGGTGGGTGGGGGGTGGAGACCTGTCCCGGGATTTGTCCCTAATTGGTCTACAGGAGTTTTGGGATCCAATCAGTGATGGGACGGGTTTGTGTAGGCAGTTGGTTTCCCACAGGGGTGGACTGCCGTCGTCGGTGGACGCAAGGCCGTGTCCCTCCACCCAGACCAGAGAGCTCCCACCGTCCTTCATGGACAGAGGGGGAGGGACCAACATGCAGTCCAGCAGAACATCAAAGGTGGTGGGGATGGTGGGGAAGAGAGAGAATATGGCAGGGAGAAGAAGGGAGAGAGAGAGAGAGAACAGGATAAAAGACAAAGGAAGGCGGGACAGACCTTTTCCCCAAACCCGCCTCCTTCCCATCTGCCCCCAGCAACACCTGTGTCAGAGCTTTGCCCCCCCCCCCCACCCCGCCCTGCTGCCTTGTCTTTTCACTTTTTAAAAATGTTTGTTTGTTTATTTCTTCCATATTTATTCTTTTCCTGAGAGGGAGAGAAGGACAGAGTGCGAGCAGGGGAGGGGTAGACAGAGAAGGAGACACAGAATTGGAAGAAGGCTCCAGGCTCTGAGCTGTCAGCATAGAGCCTGACATGGGGCTCGAACTCATGAACTGCAAGATTGTGACCTGACCCAAAGTCGGATGCTTAACTGACTGAGGCACTTAGGTGCCCCTTTTTCTTTCTTTCTTTCTTTCTTTCTTTCTTTCTTTCTTTCTTTCTTTTCTTTTCTTTTCTTTTCTTTTCTTTTCTTTTCTTTTCTTTAATGTTTATTCACTTTTGAGAGAGAGAGAGACAGAGCGCAAACGGGATAGGGGCAGAGAGAGAGGGAGACACAGAATCTGAAGCAGGCTCCAGGCTCGGAGCTGTCAGCGTAGAGCCCGACGCAGGACTCGAACTCACGAACCAAACTGTGAGATCATGACCTGAGCCCAAGTCAGATGCTCGGCTCAATCGATTGAGTCACCAGGGCGCCCCTTGCTGCCTTTTCTTGCCACATCCCTGGTGCTGTTTGTTTGCCACATCCTCTTTGTGCTTGTCCTTGCTCCTCCCTAATTTTTGCCCTTCTGGGTTCCCCCAGCCTGCCTCTCTCTCCATCTATCCCTCTTCCTCTCTCTTCCCCTCTGGTTCCCTCTATTTCTTTGTTTTCTTTAC
Organism: Lynx canadensis; assembly: GCF_007474595.2. Lineage (NCBI taxonomy): Eukaryota > Metazoa > Chordata > Mammalia > Carnivora > Felidae > Lynx > Lynx canadensis. The sequence goes on from NC_044317.1 coordinate 54,375,990, forward strand.
TCTTTTTTCTTGCCTTTCTGAGTGCTTCCCTTCCTCCCCCATCTTCATCTCAATTTGGGCATCTCCTTCCTCCTTTTCTGTCACCTTCCCTCCTTTCTGCATGGCCCGCTCGCTCCCATCTTGTTCTCTTTGCGCCTCGGGCCCCACTGGAACAGAATGTGCGTGCGGGGGGGGGGTACGGCAACCAGCAGAGGGCTTTGCTGACCTCCTCAGTCACCTCCTGCACATTGCCACGCTACAGCACTGGAGGACTGGCTTGGGACACACGACGAGAGCAGAGACAGTCAAGGATGGAGACACAGCGACACTTAAAGGTAGGGCTCATTTTCCCTCCTCCAGACCCAGCTGGAGGTGAGGCAGGGTTACCTGGGCTGGCACACTTGGGGCGCTGCCGGTGGGGCTGGTGGCGTCGGAGTTGCTGGTTGGTGCTTTCGGCTTGAGTAGCGTGAGGCTGTTACTGCTGGAACGGCTTTCTCTGGTGTGGCACAGAGAAGGACCAGTGGGCAGGTCAGCTTCTGGGCAACTGCTTCATCACGTCCGTCCCCATTGCTAATCTGGCTCCGCCCTCAATCCCAGACTCATCTTCAATTGCCTTTCCATCCTGGACCCCCAGGATGAGGACCCGGGCTCAAAGACAACCTTCCTGATCTCACGCACTGCCTGAGAGGCTGATTTGGGATTCGGATCCAGAGCTGAAGGAATCTCCCATCACAGCAGACTCCTCTCTCTGCCGTACCCTTTAGGTCCTCTTGTCCAGCTTCTAATCATCCCTCCATGCTAAGTCTCCATAGCCGGGCGACCAGCCCTCTCCCGCATAGAGATTTTAACTTAATTCCACGGCCCTCTCCTAGGCCTGCCCGGATAACATCCGGCCTAGGCCCCGCCCCGCCCCCCCGGAGGTGAGGCCACGCCCCCATCCAGGTCCCTCCCCCGCCCCCCCCAGGAGCAGAGAGACCACGCCCCAAATCCTGGCCGTGTCCAACTCTTGGAGGGCAGCTCCTAGAGTGAGCTCAAGTTCCTAGAGCAAGGGGCTCACTGCTTGTAGCACTGCCCTGAAGTGAGCGCGCAAGGGCAAGGTCAGTTCTGAGTTTAGAATGACCTACTGGGGCAGGATGGGGATGGGATAGAGGGGGAGAATGAGGGACAGAGGCGGGTGAAGAAGTCTGGAGGTGCTAAAAGGCCTGATCTGGGCTGGGGCATAGGAACAGAGAAGGGGACAGTCAGTGACAGCCGGGAGGCAGGAGGGACCAGGCTTGGGGAGGGATGGGTTGGGGGAGGGGAAGTTAGGGGTGTGCCCCAGAGACTGGGGGACTCACGGACCCAGGGGGTGGGAGAGGAAGAGCAGGGCTCCTGGTGGAAAATGCTGGGCTCAAGTGGGGCTTGAGGAGGTGAGAGGCTGGGCTCCCACCTGCGTGTTGTGAGGGGGGGACGTCGTGAGTGTAGATGTGTCCTTGGAGCTGCTCAGCTGAGAGACTGGGGCCAGAGCTCAGATCATCCTGAGTCCCGTCTGCCCCTCTCCTCACTCGCGCTCGCTCAGCACACCCTGAGGGCTCCCTTTAGAGGTATCAGGAGTGGACCCCTTCTCCCTCCCTGCCTGCACCCCGGCTAGCCCAGTCCTCACTCCGCCTCTCCTCAGCCCTGTGGTCTGACCCCCGCACAGATGCCTGAGGGACCCGTGAGGTGAGGCCCTGTCCTGCTTCTGCTCAACATCGCCCACGGCCCCTGGGTCCCTCAGAGGAACGGCCGCGTCCTCCCCGTGGTGCCAGGTGAGGCCCCTTTCTTCCCTCTGGCGTCACCTTCCCCCCTCCCCTTGCTCCCTGGGCTCCATCCACACTGGCCCCGCTGACACCCTCACACACACCAGGCCCGCCTCCCCGGCCTCCCTCTTCCCCCACGTTCCGCACGGCTCACCCTCACCTGCTGCAGGCGTTTCCTCCCCGTCTCCCCTTCTGCACGCCTTCTCCTCCCCCGTCACACCTGCTGTCGCCCCCAGCTCCACTGGGTCGCCTCCTGACATGCGCTATCCCTTCTGGGTCGGGTTCACTGTTTCTGCCTGTGTCCCCTGGCACAGTGGGGCCCCAGGAGGGGCGCTGTTCTCTGTCCGGTCCCGGCGGGCTTCTCAGGGGCTAGGTTGGTGTTGGGCACGTGATGGATGCTGAGCTGATACGTGCTGCACGGAGAAGGGGGTGGACTGTGGTGTGGACGGAGGTGCGGGTGGTGCCGGATGGGGCGTGGGGTAGGGTAGGGCAGGCGGGGAGGCCCTGGGGGGCGGGGCTACAGCTGGGCCCGGTGAACCCTCCACCCCGGCTCTGAATCTGGTCCCCTCCCCCAGCCCAGGTGGCCAGCAGGCAGGCGTCTTTGCAGTGTTGTGTGCTCTCTTTTGTTGTGTCTCTGGTTGCTTCATGTCACTACTCAGAGTGGTGGTTTGGACCTTCCACTAGGTGTGCTTTGATTTGTTCATTGAAGAAATCCTCTGTCCCGCCAAGCTGTCTCCGTGGACCCCTGGAGACGTTTCTGTCACTCTGTAGCCCGGATTCCTGGAATTCCAAGTGCTCTGACCTCAATACTGCCGAGTTTGAGGGAGGAGGGAAATTCGCGCCCCCCCCCCCGCCCCCCGACTTCTCCGCCATCTTGACTCCTTTTATTTTAACCATTTTTCCAGGCAGGTGTCCTTACTATCCTCTTACTCCCCGCCACACGGCATGAAGTCTGTCACCCTCTGGGCGAGGTATCTGGCACACAAGTCGTTAGACAGGCTTGAGGTCCACACAGTGGAGATCATTTGGCTTTCTGGCTACGGGCAATGGAGGGACAGGGGTGCGGGCGACATCATCTGGCTCCTCAGCCCCTCCTCCCGAGGACCGAGAGGCGTCAGTTTCCAGCCTCCTCCTCCTTCAGACTCAGGTGTCCTGGATGCAGTCGGCGAGGTCGCCCTGGCATGTATTATTTGGGTCGATGATGCCCCCAGCCCGTGATACGGGTTGGCACAATGCACCATGGAAGAGAGTCGCTGGGGAGGCCGGTGGACTTGCAGTGGACCCATTAAGGTCGGGTCCCTCCGCCCAGAAGCCGAGGAGTCTAGGCTTCATAAACTGTGGCCATCTGGCTCTTCTCAACGTCTTCCAACTCAGGGTTCCCTGTGGCCCCGGGCTCTTCGTCAGCTCAGCCAGCTGCCACGCGGCGGGCGTCCACAAGGGGGCAGGCGTGAGCAGCACGCCGGAGGCCACCAAAGAAGGAGCCGCGCGGTCAGGCTAGTGGCTGCGAGGGACGTCGTGCGCGCACCTCAGCGCGGTTGTGGCCGACGCCTGGAGCCCCCCACTGGTGCTTTCAGTCATTGCCTTTGCGCTGATGATGCTTGCCCAGGGGCACCGGCATGGAGGCGTGCGCCCGCGTGGTTACCCGCACACCGAGTGAGGAGAGAGGACAGAACGATCAACCAGTGGGCGACCTGGAGCCCTCTGACCCTTCGGGAATCTGGAGATCCCATTACCTCTCCCCAGACCCCGGGGCACCATCCCTGACTCTGCCTCTCAGCCACCTAAAAGTCCCAAACCGCTCACGATGGCTCGAGCGGCAGTCAGACCCGCCGTTTTCTTCCCCTCTCCGACCAGGAATCCAGAACCCCGTCCGTCACTTCCCACGAGATCCAAGAGGGCAAACCCTCCGGCCCCCCATTCCCTCAGGTCCCCTATCCGAGCGTTTTGGCGTCCTAGCCCTACCGCCTTGGGACGCGGGAGCCTTTTATACCGTAACGGCAGTGGGCCGCAGGCAGCGAGGGAGACACAGAATCCAGCTCCGAGCTGTCAGCACAGAGCCCGATGCGGGGCTCGAACCCATGAACCTCCAGATCATGACCTGAGCCGAAGTCGGACGTCTAACCGGCTGAGCTACTCAGGTGCCTCGAGATGATTTGAAACATGTCATTTGCTGTTACTCTTTTTATCCCGTAGATTTGCTATTTATATTTTGTATTTCTTTTCTCATTAGAATAATCAGGTTCATATATAAGTTTACACTGGTAATCTCGTATTTTTTATTAGTATTCTTTAGAAGCTGAAGACCTACAAAATCTTGTCCACCTGTCCCGCAGGGAGTCGGAGGGGGTGCTCTCTGGCCATTTCAGACTCTGTCCCTCCCTCCCTCCTCTCTGCCTCCATCCCTTCCTCCCCTCCCTCCTCCTCCCTCCTCCTTTCTCTGGGTTCCTCTCTCTTTTTTTTTTTCTTTTAATAACTTTATTTTATTTATTTTTTGAGAGAGAGCACAAGTGAGAGAGAGGCAGAGAGAGAGAGAGAGAGAGAGAATCCCATGAGGTGCAGAGAGACAGAGAGGGAGAAAGAGAGTTCGGAGCCTGGAGTGGGGCTTGAGCTCACCCAAAGCGGGGCTTGAACTCATGAGCAGTGAGATCATGCCCTTGGCCAAAGTCGGATGCTTAACTGGCTGAGTCACCCAGTTGCCCCTCTGCCTTTCTATGTCTGTTCCTTTCTTTCCTCGGGTCCTCCTTCCTCTGCCCAGCTCTGTTTCAGTTAGATCTCTCTCTCTGTCTTTCTGGTTCTGCCTCCTTTCTGACTCTTCCTTTGTCCATCTCTCTCTTTGATTTTCCACCCATGTCTCCACCCCTTTGCATATTAACAGACCTGCCTTACCCACCCCCTCCCTCGTGCCCTGGCACCAACAGGAGAGGCTGACAAAGAGCCCAAGGACTTGGTGGTGATGAGGGGCCAGGCCCCGAGATCCTGATGTTTTGCACACCTGGAAGTCAAAAGGCAGTAATGAGAGAGGCAGAGTTCCGAAGGAAGAAGTTGGGAATCACGGTGGATGGGTCAGAGTGACCAACATCCAGAAACAGCAGCTGGGCGCTTGCCACTGAAGTGTGGAGCCAGAAACTTGGGACCAACAATCTTGGGTTTGTAACCTGGATTCTGGAGTTTGTAGCATCAAGTCTGGAGTCCAGGGTCTGGGCCTGGGGTCTGAGTGTGGGAAGTGGATTCTGGAATTTGCTATTGGAATCTGAACTCAGAAAAGAGGACAAAGGGGGTGCCTGGCTCTGGCTGGCTCGCTCAGAAGAACATGCGACTCTTGATCTCGGGGTCCTGAGTTCGAGCCTCACAGTAGGCGTAGAGATTACTTAAATAGATAAAACTTTAAAAAAGAAAAGAAAATAGGGCTGTGGAAATGGACTGTGTTCTCCAGAGGCTAAGGTCTGAGTCTTGGGCCTGAAATCTGTATTCCAGAGTAGTGGTTCTCAAAGTGTAGTTAGTGGAACCTTGAAGGGGTTCCTGAGACTGTTATAGGGGGTCTTGTGAGGTCAAAAACTAGTTTCCTGTTAATCCTAACGCACTATTTACCTTTCTTGCTCTGACTTTCATGAGTGTATAGTGAAATTTTCTGGAGCCTACATGACAAGTGATAGCACAGCAAATTAAATGCAGAAGCAGATAGGAGAATCAACCCAGCTGTCTTCTGTTGCCACATTTTAAAGAAACTTGCAAAAATGTAAAAACATTGTTATCTTCTCAATAGTTTTTTTGTCTCAGAAAATAGAGTTATTTTTCATTAAGATACATTATTTATATTGACATATATTTGTTATTGTTTTATTTTTTAATTTTTATTAAAAAAAATTTTAATGTTTATTTATTTTTGAGACAGAGAGAGACAGAGCATGAATGCGGGGAGGGGCAGAGAGAGAGGGAGACACAGAATCCGAAGCAGGCTCCAGGCTCTGAGCTGTCAGCACAGAGCCCGACACGGTCCGTGAGATCATGACCTGAGTCGAAGTCAGATGCTTAACCCACTGAGCCACCCAGGCGCCCCTGTTATTTTTTTAAAATGAATCAATGAAGGGCATTTGGGTGGCTCAGTCGGTTAAGCGTCTGACCTGGTTCGGCTCAGGTCATGATGTCACGGTCTGTGAGTTCGAGCCCCGTATTGGGCTCTGTGCTGACAGCTCAGAGCCCGGAGCCTGCTTCGGATTCTGTGTCTCCCTCTCTCTCTGCCCCTCCCCCACTCATGCTCTGTCTCTCAAAAATAAATAAACATTGAAAAAATTTTTCTAAATGAATAAATATTTTAAAGATGTCTCCATTTTAATTCCTAATATGATAAATATTGGTACATACAATCCACATAAACTAAAATTTTAAGTGTGTTAAGGTGTTCTAAGATGAACATGTTTGCAAACCTCACCTGAAGCCTAGAGTGTGAGAGTTCTAGACCCAAAGGTTGGATTCTGGAGTCCAGAATCTGGGATTTGGAGTTAAGCTGTGAGGCTTGGCTTCAGTGCTGTGGGGCTGGATTCTGGAACACAGATCTGACATGCTGGGTCTGTGCTTTGAGGCTTGCTGTGTGCCTGGAGTTCTGGAATCTGGCCTCAAAGGGTCTGGAATCTGGAGTCTGTGGTCTGGTCTGAATTCTGTTATCTCTAGCTGAGTGTATCTATTCTGGGTTCTGCTTTCTAGAGCCTGTGATCAGAAGCCTGGTGTCTGCAATCCCAAGGCAGAATTGTGAGGCCTGGAGTCAGAGATCTGAGTCTGTAATCATGGGGTCTGGAATCTAAAGTCTGGAATTCTGAGCTTGGGACGTGGAAGACTAAAAAGTCATGCTTGGATTCTTCTCTCCCTCTCCCTCTGCCCTTCCTTCTCATATGCACATGCTCCCTCTCTCAAAATAAACAAACATTAAAATAAAATTTAAAAAAATACAGAAATAAAAGAGCAAACAACTATAATAGAATTCTTTTTAATCATAAAAATAGTAAAACAAATGTATCCAATAAATGGGAAAACATACATAAGGTCGCTACATGAAACACAAAATTTGAATGGATTACAATCATTAAAGATATTTAAATAAGAATCTGAAAAATGTTGTGACGAAACTCTCAAGCAACAGATAATTCTTGCTTATACAAGTTCTTCTAGAAAGAAGGAGAAAGGCAGGAAGCTGCAATTTATTTTTGAAGTTCGATTTATTTTTTGAAGTCTGGATAATGATAGAATATGACAACTATAGACTGGTTTCAATTTGCATATAGATGAGAAAAAAAATTAAATATAAGCTAACCAAATCCAACCGTGTGTCTTAAAATGAAACATCCTGGGGCGCGTGGGTGGCTCAGTTGGTTAAGTGCCCAACTTCTGCTCAGGTCATGATCTCGAGGTTTGTGGGTTCGAGCCCCACATCGAGCTCTCTGCTCCCAGCACAGAGCCTGCTTAGGATCCTCTGACCCCCTTCTCTCTGTCCCTCCCCTGCTAGTTCTGTCTCTTCCTCTCTCTCTCAAGATGAAAGAATAAGCTTAAAAAAATAAATAAAAAACAAAATGACACATTCTGATCAAGTAGAGCTTGAACTTGCGAACCGTGAGATCATGACCTGAGCTGAAATCATGAGCTGAAATCAGGAGTCTGATGCTTAACCGACTAGCCACCCAGGCGCACTGTTTCTGCCTTTTAAAATTAATGTTCTTGTGTCTTTGTCTTTATTATTTGCCTTTCATTAATCTTTTTAAGAGAGCTAATATTTGGTTGAGAGAATTATCTCAACATTTTTGCTGTTGTTCTCCGTATCCTCCTTGATTTCCACCCCTCTTTCGATTATTTGCTAACCTATTGGTTCTTTGGGTTTTTTCTATGCTGTCTTATGAACACTCAGCTCATTTCTTTTTTTTTTTAATTTTTTTAAGGTTTATTTATTTTTGAGACAGAGAGAGACAGAGCATGAATGCGGGGAGGGGCAGAGAGAGAGGGAGACACAGAATCGGAAGCAGGCTCCAGTCTCTGAGCTATCAGCACAGAGCCCGACGCGGGGCTCGAACTCCCGGACTGTGAGATCATGACCTGAGCCGAAGTCGGACGCTTAACCGACTGAGCCACCCAGGCGCCCCTCAGCTCATTTCTTTTAAGACTTCCTTCTAATTGTTACTTCCACTGTTTCCCACGAATTTTTACCTATTTTATTGTCATTCGTTTCTAGGAATTTCAAAATTCCTTTTCTGATTTATGTTTAACTGAATAGTTAATAAATAATATGCTTACCCATTTCCAGAATGTGAGATTTTTTTTTTTTTAAACCTAATATAAGGGATTGCCAGCAAACCTGCCTGACCTTTGCCCTGGAGAGAGATATTCTTTTTATCATCCTGGACCACAAACAGACTTGCTCTGGAGGAACATATTTGCTATTCTGACAGCAAACAAATCTGTTGTAAGGGAGACCTTATCTTCATTATCTAGGACAATAAGACAACCTGCTCTCAAGGAGATACTATCACACAAGCCTGCCTCTATCCAAACATCCTTGAAAAGAGTCCAGAAAAAAAAAAAAAGCGTGAATACCTTTGCCAAGAAGATGTGCACACACCTGAAAGGCCCTGGAAGGCCCACAGAGAATTGTCTGTCAACACTGGTCAGCCTCAGGACAACCACAACTTTCCATTGTTAAACACTGTCTACCACTCGCTGGTTCCCCCTGCCTAACCTGGTTCTCCCATCTCCCATCTAGTTCCTGAACATGTCAGAGATTGGTCTGGCCATATGCAAACACAGACACTTGAACTGAGATGCTTTCCCCAACACTGTGCTTTTTGTAGCATACCGTCAAATTGAGGATGAGGGCAAGGCTCAGGATCCTGAGGTGGTGTGGTTAGAGATCAAAAATCTTGGGTTTGAGTGGGGAAGGAACCCAGACTCCTGGGTTCTTTTTTTTTGTTTTGTTTTAATGTTTTTTTTTTTTTTTTGAGACAGAGAGAGACAGAACATGAGCAGGGGACGGGCAGAGAGAGAGGGAGACATAGAATCCGAAGCAGGCTCCAAGCTCCGAGCTGTCAGCACAGAGCCAGACACGGGGCTCGAACTCACAGACTGTGAGATCATGACCTGAGCCGAAGTCGGACGCTCAACCGACTGAGCCACCCAGGCACCCCTCTTTTTTTTTTAATTTTTATATTTATTTATTTTTGAGAGAGCGATAGAGTGTGAGTGGGAAGAGCAGAGAGAGAGGGAGACACAGAATCGGAAGCAGGCTCCAGGCTCTGAGCTGTCAGCCCGACGCGGGGCTCAAACCCATGAACTGTGAGATCATGACCGCAACCAAAGTCGGACGCTCAACCAACTGAGCTACCCAGGCACCCCCAGATTCCTGGGTTCTGATGGAGGATGAGGCTGGAGGTCAAGGTCCTGGGTGAAGAGGAGTGTGGGTTCCCTAATCTTAGGTCCCCAAGGGATGAGTGAAGAGACTGGGAAGGGCCCATCTCCTGAGGTTCTCATGTGGGAATGGCCTAGGGGGTCTCAGAATCTTGTATCCTGAGGAAGGAAAGGCTGGAACTTGGCAGTTGAGCTCCAGGTGTGTGTGGCTTAAGACTTGTTGGTCCCAGGAGGCTGGAACCATTGGCTCCAGGGTCAGGAGGAAAGGTAATGGGATATCCAGATTCCCAAAGGGTCAAGGGAATAAGAGTTGCCCATTCTTTGATCTTCCCATCTACTCCTCATTCCACTTGCAAACACTCACCCCCCTGCATGAGCAGACCCATGAGGGTCCACTTGGTTGAGTACAATCTGTGTGTGCGAGGTGTCCCAGCACAACTGTGGTCGGTATCCCACATCCTCCAGCAAATCCATTACAAGGGAGGGCGTAGCCACCGCCAAAATGTCATGCTGCTACCACTAGCCTGTGCACTTCTCCAGTCATGTGCCCAGCACTGTGCACTACTCACATCCACCCCTTTGTGTGCATGGGACCTTAGGGAGCTGAGGGTTGCCACGTGCTTTAGATTTGGGCCTTTCAGGATGTCTCAAGGGCTTCTGGACAGAGTGGGCAAGGGCCTGATCTTATGAGTTTGCTCCAAGTCTATGTCCTCCCCTGTGAGTCTCCCAAATATGCTACATTGTGCCAACATCAGCATTATCTCAGCCACATCTTGTGCCTATCCAGGGCACCTGATGGACACCACAGTGTGTGCATGTGTGGAAGGTGGAGGCACGGATTCTTGTGAAGTCAGAGAAGAGTGGATCATGGTGGGGAGGGGAAGAGGAATATGGGAGGTTTTAAGAGTTGGAATGCAATTGGGTTTGCCTACATTGGGCAGAGAAAATGCTAGGTGTAGGTTTGGAGATAGAATATGACAATCACTTAGAACAGAGGGTGGGGCTGGAGTTGAGTTAGACATGGGGATAAGATTGTGCTTGGGTTGGGTTTGGGATTGACAGAGTCGGGGTAGTTTAGGAGTAGCATGAGTTGGACTGCGATCGGAAGTGGGTTTGGTTTGCAGATAGATGGAAAATACGTGCACACTGAATTGGGAATGTAGATAGGTTTGGTTTGGGATATGAAAAGCATGGAGCTAGGTATGGGGTTGTGTTGATTGTGACAATGGATAAGGGTTGGGTTTGGTTTTAAATGAGTGCAGATGTGGGGGTTGGCTTGGGTTAGGTTTAGTTGGGTTGGAGATGTCAGGTGCAGTTGGATTGGATAGTGTTAGGTTTGGGCTGGGGTTGGGTAGGCTGTGACTGGATCAGATGGTGTTAAATTGGATTGGGCTGAGTTGGGTTAGTTTAAGTTCGGTTGAGTTGAGTTGAGTTGAGTTGAGTTAGGCTGAGGGTTGTGTTGAGTTAGGTTGAACTGGGTCAGGCTAAGTTTGGGTTTTGGTTAGGTCAGGCTTTCATTGGGGTTGTGAACAGGGATGAGGGTGGTTTAGAGGTCTTTGGATCCAGTGGGTCCTCATGCAAGCTGAGGCAAACTTCCCTTCACAGGAGAGTCTCAGGGAATCTCTGTGTGGGAGAGGTCAGTCCACTGGCTTAGTATACATCTTAACTTAGACCTCATGGTCTTAAATTGTGTTTATTTGAGTTCAGTTATTTGAGCTCATTATACTGGAGTTTCTCTAGTTTCTCACCTAGGAAAGGGGGAAGATTTTATAAAATTCTATTTATTTATTTATTTATTTATTTATTTATATTAAAAAAGTTTTTTAATGTTTATTTATTTTTTTTTGAGAGAGAGATTGACAGAGTGTGAGCAGGGGAGGGGCAGAGAGAGCAAGGAAGACACAGAATCTGAAGCAGGCTCCAGGCTCCGAACTGTCAGCACAGAGCCTGACGCGGGGCTCGAACCCACGAACCGTGAGATCATGACCTGAGCTGAAGTTGGGTGCTCAACCAACTGAGCCACCCAGGCGCCCCATAAAATTCTTTTTTTTAATGCTTATTTATTTGAGAGAGAGAGAGAGAGGTTGAGAATCCCAAGCAGGCTTCATCTTGTCAGAGGAGAGCCCAAAGGGGGCTTGATCTCATGAATCATGTGATCATGACCTGAGCTTAAATTAAGAGTCTGACACTTAACCAGCTGAGCCACCCAGGTGGCTCATTTTTATCAAATTCTTGAGACACAGTTAGAGGTGGACTTATGTTAACTGCTGTGGTTACTGAATATTTGAAATAACCTACTTCTTGGAAATAAATGGAATCTTATAGGGTTAATAGTGGATGCTGCAAGGGTCTCATTCCTGATTCACTTCTGAAACTCAAAAAATAATTTCCAATGCCACTGAATCTTGAATTGTCTGATTCTGGTTCGTGAGATCTAAATAGCTTCATTGGGGAGGGGGAATTGGATTTTGTGTGAGGATGTTTTTGATTTGGAAAGGGCACATCAACAGGAATCATTCCTGGAGCGTTGAGTGCATACATCTGGAGAATGAGGACTGGGGGGGGGGGTCACTGTAATCTCACATTATTTGAAGGACATTGGATTTTGAAATGCTAAAGAACTAAATGAAATAGTTTTGGTGGATTCCTGGACTGTCATGGGTTAGGAGGTGCTAGGCATGTGGATCTCTGGGACTACAACAGGATTTTATTATGGGAGGAACAAGAGATTTGGGGAACTAGATTCTGGGTGTAAGAGTGCCAGAATCAGGGAGTTCTGAATGCCAGAGCTTTGGTATCAGGAACTTGAGAAGTTAAAGTGCTGACAGCTTGGCTCATAGTTGTGCAGGGATTTGGGAGTCTCCTAGCCCAGTGGTGCTGGCATTTCAGAACACAACACACTAGGTCTTGGGGTGCGAAGGACTTACTTGGAGTTTAGGCATTTGAAGCTTTGTATTGAGAATCAGCGATTATCCTACCCTCTTTTCCTGTTTATGCTGGGCCTCTCCTCTCGGGCTCTGTCCCCTATATCAAGGCTCATGAGCTCTCCCCCATCTGCCCTAATTCCCTGGGAATGCATCCAGGGTGATCTACTAGTGACAGAACAACTTTCACAGCTCTGGGATTGGGAGGAGGTTGTTCAGTCTCCGGCAGCAAAGGCATGGTCTTGGCCAGCATCTGGGTACCAGGGGGGCAGAAGTGGAGCCTCCAGTGGATGAAGGCTTTAAAAGCCTCCTCAGGGAGGCTCCTCAGCTCCAAGCTCACCACCTGCCTGCCTCTGGACACTTCTGTCACCATGTGGTTCCTGGTTCTGTGCCTTGCCCTGTCCTTGGTTAAGATTGGTGAGACAGAGGGGTGGGGGATGCAGAAAGGGGAGTGCGCTGTGACTTTCATGCTGCTCTCACGTCCCCAATAAGCCCTTTCCCTCCCATCCAGCACCCCAGCTTATGCCACTCCAACCCACAGTCCACCCCAGACTAGGTTACCAGTCTCTCTTATATCTCTCCTAGCCCCTCCTCGTTGTCATGTTCCCCAGCAGAGGACTGTGTGTCTCTCCATGTCTCTGTCCATCTCTGGGTCCCTCTGCCGTATCCCTGTCACTGTATGTCTCACCCTCCACCTCTGTCTCTGGGTCTCTGCCTCACTCCCTCTCCATCACTGCCGAGCACCCCCCAGGATGGGACTGAGGGAGACCCTGGAGAAAAGGAAGTGATTGTCATGACATGTCTCTGTGTGAGGGGGTCTTCTCACGTGCTCAGTCTCTCCCTCCAGGACAGTGATCCACTCTAGGGGGACACAGGGAAGGGCTGGTTTCAGCCGGAGCGTAGTGTGAGCCCTGGAGGAAGGAGGAGGTGGGGGGAGGAGGAGGAAGAGGTGAAGGAGGAGGAGGAAAAGGAAGAGGAGGAGGAAGTATAGGAAGAGGGGGATGAAAAGGAAAAGGAGGGGGAGAAAAAGGAGATGTAGGAGGAGGGGGGAGGAGAAAGAGGAGGAAGGGGAAGGAGTGGGAGGAGGGGAGAGGGAGGGAGGGGGATGCTGACTTTGGGCTTGGGACCAGGCCACCTTCTTCTGGGGACCCCACCCCACAGCCCCAGCTGCACCTGAGCAGGTCCCAGTCCCCTCCCCCGCCCTTCCTGTCCTCCCTCCCTGTTCTCTCTCTTGCTGCCTCCCCACCCCCACCGCCTGTATTCCTCACTATCTTCCTTTGCTTCTTTGTCTTTCTGTCACTTCACCTGCTGCTCCTTCTCCTTCCCTGTCTGTTCCCTCACGCCTGCTTCTTCCCTGGGACCCTTTCTCAGGGTTGCTGCCTTTTCTCTTCCTCTCCTGTCTCCTTTGTGCTCCTTCTGGCTCACTGTTCTTCCCTCTGCCTCATTCCCGCTTCTGTTTCAAGCTCTCTCTTTTTCACTGCTTCTCTTTGTCTCTGAATCTGCCCTTCATGCTGTTACAACCTTCTGTTCTCTCAAGGTCTCTATTTCTCCATGACTCTAAGTCTTTCTTGCACACGGCCTCTCTCCGTGTTTACTCCTTGTTTCTTTCTCTCTCTGGGACCCTTCCCCATGCTCCCTGGCCCCATCTCCCTTTTCCCCTCCTCTCTCCTCATCCCCTGGGCCCCCTCTCTCCCCAGTCATTACCAGCTCTGGCTGGGTCGCCGCAACCTGTTCAAAAGGTAAGACACGGGCCAGCTTGTCCGGGTCCGTAACAGCTCCCTACTTGCACTCTGCAACTTGAGCCATGTGAACCACATCCTCAGCCTAGGGGATGGTCGAAGTCACGACCTCATGCTGCTCTGCCTGGCAGAGCCCGCCCAGATAACAGAAGCTGTGAGGGTCCTGGACCTGCCCACCCAGGAACCCCAAGTGGGGGGGGGCACCTGCTATGCCTATGGCTGGGGCAGCATCGAACCAGATGAGTGTATGCCGGGGCCAGACCCTGCAGCCTGGAGCCCAGACCCTTGAGTGTAGGGAGGAAGGGACTAGGGACAACCGGACTCTGGCCACAGCCCTTTTTCTCTCTGGCATGTAGTTATACACTCAAGGAATCTCCAGTGTGTGGACCTCAAACTCCTATCCAATGATGTATGTGACGAACTTTACCTTCGGAAGGTGACAGACTTCATGCTGTGTGTTGGGTTCTTGGAAGGTAAAAAGAACACCTGCCTGGTGAGCCAGCCTTTCACTTCAAGGTTTTGAGGTGAAAGAAGGGAGGTGACCACGGTTCAGGGCTGGAACCTGAAAGCTAATCCATCCCCTTCCTTGTGACTTATGCAATATGCCATGTTGACCTTATTCCTCTCTTGATCACCTCCCTTCCATGACTCCTCAGGGGGGGAGTGTCTGGTCAGAGAAAGCTTCCTGAAGAGGTGACATCTGAGATGACCCCTGCTGGTAGGGGTCCTGTAGTATGGTCCTAGTCTTCCTTCCTGCTGACCCATCTGTTGGGACTGTCCTTCTGGACTCTGAAGTCCCACCTCTAGTAGCCAGGACTCGAGTCATTGTCTTCTGTGTTGGAATTCCCACCTGCCTTCTGAGAAAGGACTCAGGCAATTGTTTCTTTCCCCATTGCTGGGAGTCGCTGTGGGTAATATGCAAACCCAGGTTTGAAAGCTTGGGTTCCCCAGGCAGAAATTAGGCTGACCTCTGTCACTCTCTGTCTTTCCCTCTTTTACTTTCAGGGTGATTCAGGGGGTCCCCTGGTATGTAATGGCATGTTTCAAGGTATCACATCATGGGGCAGTAAGCCATGTGCCAGATGTAAAAAGCCCACCTTGTACAGCAAGCTGATGCCTCATCTGAAGTAGATCAAGGATGCTACGAGGGCCAACACCCGAATGTTCTTTTCCAACCCTCTACCCCTAATAAAATTGAGTATACATCAATTTCTGGCATCATCTGGTCTTTTCTGGACACAGGGCACCTGGAAGTTCAGGACCCACGTGGCAGAAGCTAGAACTTTCCCAGTCCCCCTGACTTGTGTCCTGAGGTGTGAAGTCAAGGACTAGGAGGGGAAGGAAGGGACAGAGACAGATGTAGTCCAGGGATTGTCAAGTGGGGGCAGTTTTGCACCCACCTGCCCAGAAATGTTGGCAATGTCTGAAGACATCTCCCATAGGTTCTGCAAGGACACACACAAGGAGATGGATGTCTGCGTTCTCTGTGGTGACGCTGAGATGGAAGAGGGCTGTGTGTCCGCCTTGAGAGAGAGACAGTGACACGTGGTAGATGCTGTCCATGGAGCAAGAAACAGAAGGTGGAAGCACAGCGCACCAGATACACATCATGGATGAGCTTAGATTAAACAACCCACTTTGTCCTGGGGGCCCTGGGAAACCCTAGAGAAATCGTGACTAGAGGAGAGGTAGGGTCAGCATTGTTTCTTGTTTATGTTTTTTAAATGTTTATTTTTGAGAGAGAGAAAGAGAGAGAGAGCAAGCAGGGGAGATGCGGGGGGGGGGGGGGAGACAGAGGATCCAAAGTAGGCTCCATGCTGACAGCAGACAGCCCCATATGGGGTTCAAACTCACAAACTGTGAGATCATGACCTGAGCCAAAGTTGGATGCTCAACCAACTGAGCCACCTGGGCACCCAGTAGGGGCAGCATTGTGTTGTGAGGGGACAGACTAGGGGAAGAGGCTGGAGTCCCTGGAAGCTGCCTTACTATGGGGAGTCTGCTGGGGGTCCCCCAAAACACCCTCAGATTTAATGATTTGCTAGAGGATTCAGGAACTCGGAAAGGCTGTTATACTGTGGTTTATATGGTTTATTACAGTGACAGGACACACATTAAAATCAGCCAAGGAGGCAGGTATATTGATTGAAGTGTGGAGAAACCAGGGACTGACCTGCAGTTCTCTCTCCCGGTGGAGTCATATGGGCAGCACTTGATTCTCCCCAGAAACAATGTGGGACAAGTACAAAGTATTTCTCACCCAAGCCTTGGTGTCCAGAGTTTAGAGTGGAGGTCAGTAGAATTGGAGTGCTTGCACAACTGACCTTAACTACTCAGTCACCAGTCTTTCCAGAGGTCCAACTGATACAGCGTGGCCCAGGCCCCAGGTGTACAAAAACATTTATGTTCACCATAAATCACATTTGTTAGCACAAACTCTCTGGCATGACTCAAGACGCCAGGTATGCTAAGGCACTCTTCCCAGGCAGGATATTCCAAGACATCAGGTATTACCTCCCAGAAGCCACTCAAGGGCCAGTCCTTTCTTTGGACTATGTGTGGTTTGAGCACCACAGGCCTGCTAAATTAATGTAGTAGTTGTAAAAAGTAAAAACAATTACAGATGAGTAGCAGAGTGGAATACAGCTGAAGAACACAATAATGACTTATCAGACCGGAAGGAAAGAGAAAGAAAAATTTTAAAGAAATGCTAAAAGAAATGGAGGCTGGAGGTACAGATGCTGACATTAAGGTCTCAGAAAGAGAAAAAAAAAAAGCAAAAGGAAAAATGTGGCAAAATGTGGGAGATAGGGCTTATAGAATTTAAAATGGTGGAAAGAGGGGCGCCTGGCTGGCCTCAAAACTCTAAACCTGGCTATCCTGGGTGTTTTGCCTTTCCATATAAAGTTTAACATTTTTTTTAACGTTTATTTATTTTTGAGAGAGAGACAGAGCGTGAGTGGGGTCGGGGCAGAGAGAGAGGGAGACACAGAATCCGAAGCAGACTCCAGACTCTGAGCTGTCAGCACAGAGCCCGACGCGGGCCTCGAACTCACAAACCATGAGATCACGATCTGAGCTGAAGTCGGCCGCTTAACTGACTGAACCACCCCTTTCCGTATAAAGTTTAAAATCAGTTTGTCATTATCCACAAAGTAACCTTCTGGGATGTTGATTGGGATTTCACTGACTCTGGAAATCAAGTTGGGAAAAACTGACATCTTAAAATATTGAATGTCTCTATCTGTGAACATGGAATATCTCTCCAGTTATTTAGACCTTCTTTGGTTTCTTTCATCAAAGTGTGGTAGTTGCCTTATGTGGACCTTACACACATTTTGTTAGATTTGTTCCTAAGATCCCCATTTTTGTGAGTGCTAATGTAAATGGGATTGTGTTTTTAATCCCAAATTCCAAATGTTCATTGCTGGTATATAAAAAGACAATTAACTCCTATATTTTATCCTTGCATCTTGCCACTGCAAAAATTAATAAAAGGATATTTACAATAGTGTCTGGGTCCAGAAAGTGGAGCTCTTATGCTCTACCATTTGTCAGTTGCAGATCCCAACAAAAAGAGATATTCCTTGCACTTTAAGTAGGAAGAAGCCTAGGGGCGCCTGGGTGGCGCAGTCGGTTAAGCGTCCGACTTCAGCCAGGTCACGATCTCGCGGTCTGTGAGTTCGAGCCCCGCGTCGGGCTCTGGGCTGATGGCTCGGAGCCTGGAACCTGTTTCCGATTCTGTGTCTCCCTCTCTCTCTGCCCCTCCCCCGTTCATGCTCTGTCTCTCTCTGTCCCAAAAATAAATAAACATTGAAAAAAAAAATTTAAGTAGGAAGAAGCCTATACTTTAATGGCACAGTAGGAGAAAGAAATATTTTCGCCTTTCCAGGTAACAGTCCCACCAGTGAGAGACTGTCACAACTCAGCCAATGAAAAGCCACTACACTCCAAACTCCCAGTCACTCCAACGGGCTTTTTGTTTATAACAGACCCTCTCACTCTTTCATTTCCTCTATAAAAGACTGTTTCCCTTTCGTTCTCTGGATTTGCATATGGTTGTGCCATAGCTCTCTTATCTTGAATTGTTCTCTGCTGCTCTTGAATAAACCCATCTTGCTGGTAACATGACTGACAGTTTTATTTTTAGGGTTAACACAGCCTTATTATCATTGCTTATCAATTCCAGGAGTTTTTGTAAAAAAAAAATTTTTTTTGTGACTTTACAAAGACAGTTATGTCATCTAGGAGCAAAGATCATCTTATTTTTTTCTTTTCTAATTTGCATACCTTTAGTTTAGTTTAGTGGGGTTTTTGTTTTTGTTTTCATTTTTTTTGTCTCATTGCATTAGCTAAGACTTCCAATATAATGCTGAATAAGAGTAGTTGAAAAAGACACCCTTTCCTTGTTTCCACTCATAGGGGGAAAGCATCTAGTCTCTCACTATTAACCAGTGTGATCCGTGAGATTTTTGTTCTTTATCGAGTTGAGGGAGTCAACCATCTCTAGGCTTATGCTGCAGACATAGTATTTTGTACCATAACTGAGGAAACCGAGCTTAGAAATCCACAATCTTACCAGCGGACTGGAAGGAAATCTTCTCAATCTTTGCTCAGGAGAGAGATATTATCTTTATTAATCTGGGCTACAAACAGATATGCCCTGGAGACATATTTATTGTTTGGACAGCAAATAAATCTTTGTGAGGGTGGGGCATTATATTTATTAGCTAGGACAATAAACAGATTTTTCTGGAGAGAAGCTTTTATTGTCCTGGAGAGTAAACAAACTGCTCTGAGGGAAATAACCATTTAAGACTGCTTGCTACACCAACATCCTATCCAAGCAAAATATGTTAATTCCATTGCTCACAAGACATGCAGAAGCATGAGGGTCCATGGAGAATTCTACCCCAGCACTGTTCACAGCACACCCTCCATCATTACTTCAGGATAACCTTGTCCATTCTTCCATATGTCTTACTTACCACATCCATGTTTCCCCAAGCTGCCCAGACAGAATGTGGTCATTTGATCTGTATGTGCAAATCCTGCCTAATGTATATGTCTGTGTGTATGGCTGTGATCTTAGGAATATATCTGTGGACACTGAAGCCATGACACATATACATACACACACACACACACACACACACACACACACACGCATGCACACACAAGTCTATAGCAAATGAGGTCAGAGGAGGTGGGGGTAAATTCTGGAAAAATAAGCAGCAGTTGTAAAACCTAAAGAAAGAATATTGCTTAAAACAACCCAGGGGCTTCTGGAGAAGTTGCAGGAAAAGCATACGTGAATAATATGTAGGTAGAGCAGGGCACAGGGAAGTGGTAACAGTAGAGGGGAAGTTTCCTGTCCTCAGGGATTTTCCACTTACTTGCCCAGAAACCCAGTAAGGTGACAAGTTCCTGGAAGGTGAGGAGGGTGAGCTCCACTCCCAGCCCTGGCAAGTGACCCTCAGTGTGTGGACATTTAACTGGGTTGCTTCCCTCCTCTCCCCACACAATAGGCTACATGGGGCCCACTGACAAAGGCTGTGACAATGCAGGGCTTATGGTCCTGATGAGGCATGACTGAATAACTCAGAAAAACAGGATTCTGGATCCGGGGATGGAGAGGTCTGGGAGTTGGCTCCTGGATGTTGTGAGAAGTAGTCTAGAGACCTGGACTCCAGGGTTGGGGAAAAGGATACGGGACATTTCCCAACTCCCATACTATGTGGAAGGATGTACTGGAGTTAGGAGGCTGGACTGTGTGTGCCTTGGGACTCCAAGGAACCTGAGACACAGGGCTTGGACCCTGGCTCTAGGATGTTACCAGTGGATAACTGGAACTCTAGCACCCCACAGTGTTGAGAGAGCCCAGCTTGCTAGCACTTCAGTCTTTCTGTGTACCCTGCACTCTCCTTGTGCATAGCCCCTCCCTACACAGCCCCACATGGGTGCTTGTGGTGAGCACACTCTGTGTAAACACAATACCCAAGAGATACTGTGGGCTGTTTCATACATCATCCAGCAAGAGTTGTGGGACACAAGGTTGCCACCATGACACCATGTTGCTGCAACTGGCCCCACCTGTGCCGCCTCACCCACCACTTGCACTGCCCATGGTGCGGCCCATGCTTTCCCCTTCGTGGGTGGGGCCCACATGGCATCTGGCTGAATCCTGGTGTCTGACAAGGAGCCCAGGATCACAGGGAGCCATGGTGGAAAGGAGTATGAGAGAGGCTGGATGTCAGCTGTCCAAGAATCTTAGACTTCAAGGCTTCACTGTAGAAGGGCCATTGGCCAGAACTTGGATTGGGTTGAAATGAGTTGAGTTGGAGTTGTATGGGGTTGGGCTGGATTGAGTTGCATTGGGTCAGGTGAGATTTTGGTTGGGGTTGTGGATGAGGGTTAGGATGGGGATGGGCTGCTGGATCCAGAAGGGTGACTTGGGAGAAACCCTGATCTACACGTGAGGGATCAAGCCTTTGGCTGGCTATCTTCATCTTCTGTAGTCTTGATGGTCTTAAAATGGGTTTATCTCTGCCCACTTTTTTTGTTGCTGTTGATTCCAGTATTTTTAAATTTTTTTTAACGTTTATTCATTTTTAACACAGAGAGAGACAGAGCATGAATGGGGGAAGGTCGGAGAGAGAGGGAGGCACAGAATCTGAAACAGGCTCCAGGCTCTGAGCTGTCAGCACAGAGCTTGACGCGGGGCTCGAACTCACGGACCGCGAGATCATGACCTGAGCCGAAGTCGGACGCCCAACTGCCTGAGCCACCCAGGCGCCCCTGATTCCAGTATATTTAACATACAGTGTTGTATTAGTTTCAGATGTTCAACGCACACTTTTTTTAAAAAAAAGATTTTTAAAGTTCATTTATTTTGAGAGAGAGAGAGAAAGAGCACACAGGGGAGGGGCAGAGAGAGAGAGGGAGAGAGAGAATCCCTCTGTGCTTTCAGTGTGAAGCCAGATGTGGGGCTCGAACTTGTGAATCGTGAGATCGTGACCTGAGCCAAAACCAAGAGTTCGACACTTAACTGACTGAGCCACCCACGTGCCCCTAATTTATTTTTTTAAGGAAGAGATTTTATTATATTTTTTAAAAAGTAACACTGCCCCAATGTGGCCTCAAAACTCACCTGCACCACTACTCTGAGATCAAGAATCTCATGCTCTACTGACTGATCCAGGAGGGCACCCCTCAGCGCCCACTTATTTTTTATTCATTATCTTGACAGTTTCTCTGGTTGCTTAACTAAGAAAGGAGGAAGATTTTCTATCAAGTTTTTAACACGTATCTTAGGTTGGACCTCATGAGTTGGTTTGGTTTTCCTGAACAGCCTTGGCCATCAAAATTGTGGAAAACTAGAGAACCTTCCTATTTTACCTCTGAGACGCTCCAAAGACTAACCTTGAGGTGCATAAATCTAGCTCCTGAGACCTACATAGTCTATTGCAGGGGGTGCTGGATTTTGCATGAGAATAGTCTTGATTTGGGTAGCCAAGTGAACCAGGATCCCTAGGCCTTTAAGTGTTTTGCCGCCTTTTCCATACTTGCCCTGAGACCACCCTTAAGAGAATCCCAAGTCCCTCCATTACCTCAGTCCATGACTTCCATTGTCTTCAGAAACAAAAGGCCATCCTCACTCCATCCCAGGATGACTGTCGCTCACCTCTCTCCTCCTGAGTGCAGTCCACCTTGACCCCAGCCCTGTCCTTGGGACTCCTACTCCCTCTTAGAATACCAGCAGCTCATAGGAGACACTCCCAGCCTTGACCCTCACTCTCTCTATTATGCCGTGACCCGGGAATACCCAATTCTCTCAGCCCTCAGCCAAGCTGACTGTTTCCAACCTCAGTCCTGGAACCCTGCTCCCAAACACCCTAAGCCCATCCAAGATGCTCTTCTCAGCCCACCAGAACTATCACCTAAGTCAGTGATCTTCTACAACCTCCAAAGCTCACTCCAGGCCTTATAAGTTTCTCCAGCATGGGACTCACTAAAACTTTCCTCTCTCAGCCTCTCACACTCTGGGCCCCTTATCCTGGGTTTCTGGAAGCTCTTAATACTCCAGACCCCACAGCCTCCCATCCCCTAGTGTGAGACCTCAAATCACCCAACCCTTAGACCACTCGCCTTCTTGTCTACTGCCTGATCCTTGTGGTTGGCTCTGCTCTCAACATAGTCTTCCCACCCAGGACATGCCACTAACCCACAATACCAGGGATAGTTCTAGAATTCCAGACGCTTCCCAACAACCCTCACACATTTCCCCAGAACCCCCTCTGCTCCTCTGCCCCTATGACCTGAGCCAAAATCGAGTGGGATGCTCAACCAACTGAGCCACCCAGGGGCCCATGAGATTCTTGATCAGAAGCAATGTTGTGTGGGATACCATGGCAGTGGGTAAGGCTTTCTGTAAGTTCATAGACGGCTCTTTTGGCAGAGTCATTGTATGTAGTGATGGGAACTCCATAACCAGAGTAAATGACTCTTCCAGTAAGAAGAAAACACTTGCCCTTTTATGATGAGAGTGGCCTAATGTCATCAACCTGCCAACAGGAGGCTGGGTGGTCACCCCTAAAAATGGTGCCTTATGTGTTGGTTTTTGTTGCTGGCAGATTTAACCCTCAACAGTGACTGAGTGAGGAAACCTTTGGATCTCTTGGTTCACACAGACCGAATGACAGTGCAGCTTGTATGGCTGACTGGACCTGTCGCTGAGCCTTCATTTGTTCTGAGGTCCACTGCCAGCTAATGGCTTTTCTGTTCACCCGTTAAATGGACCAGAGTAGCAATCCTAGATAAAGAATATGTTACCACGTGGGGGCACCTGGATGGCTTTGCCAGTTGAGCATCCAACTCTTGATTTTGGCTCAGGTCATGATCTCACGGTTCGTGGGATGGAGCCCCTCATCAGGCTCTGCGGTGACGGTGTGGAACCTGCTTGAGAGTCTCTCTCCCTCTCTCTCTGCCCATCCCCCCATGAGTGGCCAAATTACAATGCCAAATGAAATCAGCCATCTGGGTGATTGTTGCTAAAAGGAAGGCATGATTGGGAAGGAAGAACATCCTGAAGTCAGAAAGGCTGCATATGGGGAAACCCTGACTAAAGGGAGGATAATGTGGAGAGGGTCCAAATAGAGATGTGGTGTGAGTTACAGCCTCGGGCATGGAGAAGATCCAGGGAGCAAGTGTGATATGGCCTGTGTTTTCAAGGCTGTGAAGC
Source organism: Lynx canadensis (assembly GCF_007474595.2). NCBI lineage: Eukaryota > Metazoa > Chordata > Mammalia > Carnivora > Felidae > Lynx > Lynx canadensis. Next base: position 54,399,034 of record NC_044317.1, read on the forward strand.
ACCTGGGGTCTGTCCTCATGCCTCAGGGAACAGTATACTCGCCCCAGATAGAGAACCTGGAAGCAAGAGCTCTTTGCAGGATGGGGAGGGACATGAGATGTGAAAGGAATTTTCTCAAGCAGCAGGTGGAATGAATTTGTGTCTGGAGGGATCCATCTGGGAGAAGGGTCCGGCTTCTCCACAGCTTACAACTCTCCCCCAGAATTCAGCTCAGTCCTGGTCTGTCCTCCACCATGTTGCTTCATGCAGTAGGTTCCCTATCTACCCCAGCTCCATCTGACCAGGTGGTGCCTCAGTGCCTAGCTGTTTGTCAAGAACTCTGAAGAGTGTGTGATTTTATTGACTTGCAAACAAACATTAGCTGGCCAGTTTCATGAGTCCTGGCAGAACACGCCAGATCCTGGGTCAGAGGCAGGATTTTACTCTTCATGGCGCACCAGGTAGCATGAGTTTTATATTCGCCTCAGTTTGCCTTGTCCCCCAAGTCCCATGGGGGTGATCGGAGGAGCATAGGTGGATTCTGTGCACACAGTGGTTTGTGCCACAGCCAAGGAAGGACTGGAGCTTAGAAACTTTTTTTTTTTTAATTTTGAGATAGACCAGAGACAGCGCTAGTGGGAGAGGGGCAGAGAGAGAGGGAGACAGAGAATCCCAAGCAGGTTCTGCACTGTCAGTGCGGCCCGACGCAGGGCTCAAACTCATGAAACCATGAGATCATGATCTGAGCTGAAACCAAGAGTTGGAAGCTTAACTGACTGAGCCACCCAGATGCCTTTGGAGCTTAGGAATCCTTAATCTTAATGATAAGGGGTCTGCAGGCAAACCTGCCCAAAATTTGTCCCTGATGGAGATATTATCTTTATAATTCTGGGCCATATGCAAACATGCTTGGAGGGACATACTTTGTTTAATGTCCTTGGCCGTAAACAGATATTATCTTGGTTATCATGGACAGTAAACAAACCTTCTCTGAGGGAGATACTATCTTGAAAGGCTGCATGATGGACAAACTTGATAGACAGTCTAGAGTATAAAATGTATTTATTCCTTTGCTCTGAAGACATGTGACATACCACTGGAGAATTTCTCCCAACATGAGCCAATTCTCACCCTGTACCTTTCCCTGTAAGACAACATCACTCTGTTTTCCTCAAGCACTTCATCCACTACATCTGCTGCCCTGTGGTCACCAGAGTTCCAGATCCAGATCCCAACAACAGGGGGATTAGCGTGGTCATTGGATCTGTAGGATCTATATCAAATCCTGCCCCAGTGTTGGCACCTGTGTGTGTGTGTGTGTGTGTGTGTGTGTGTGTGTGTATCTATATGTGGCAAGAGTGCAAAGCCCTACCTGTCTCCTACTTGCCTGCAATTGTGAACCTTGTCATCATATGTGAAACCCAATGAGAGACCTTGAATACCAAGCATCTGGCTTGGAGGCTGATGTAGATATGGGTAAATATGTCCGGTCCTGGCTGCCTGTATCTCCGGCTATGTCTCTTACATCTTCAATGCCCAGCCCTGTGTCCAGGTGATGCCCTGGGGTCTGATTCACTAAGGCCACATCTGAATGCTTGGCCTCTGTGTTTGTGCCTGCAACTTTGAATCACCACTAAGTGGTTTGCAGATTCATCAAGTATTTGACCTTGGCTATCTTTTTGGGGTCTGCACATATGTTTGACTTTGACCATATTTGTGTCCACAACTTGAATATCCAAATATATGCCCCACATATATCATGTATCCTTGATTAAAGGAACTAATATTTATTAAGCAGTCGCTATGTTCTAAGCATTGTGAAACACACACACACACACACACACGCACACACACACACGCACACCTATTTAACCTTACAACAACCCTCATTTAACAGATGAGGAAATGGAAACACACCTAGGTAAAATTCTGGATATAATACCATTTTACAGATGCATGTTTGTGAACATGTCTTTAGGGGCCTGAGTGCATATGGATGCCTCTGCCCTGTGTATCCTTATCAGGACCCCAGCTTGTATGTCTAGACCCTGTGTACAAGTGTGTGCATGTCTGACACTGGATGTCCAGAGCTCCATTGGAGACTGTGAATTTAGGTCTGAGTTTGTACATCCAAAGCTTTGCATATGTGTGCATATGCACTTACGTCTTAACTACCTACATCCATATGCACATATGAACACCTGCCATGATTCTGGCATCACATGTATACGTCAAGTGAATTTCAGCTTCAAGTGCTGTCCATATCAGTCCTGAAGTCTAAACGTCTGATTCTCATGTGTGCACATTCCTGAAATAGTATGACCACATTCATAACCTTGTATGACATAGGGTTTGGCCAAGTCATGTGGCCCCATTAGTCACCTGTACTGCACGGCACTGCCCATGACTGCCCCCTTGTAGATATGGCCTGCTTGGGTCTGACTTAGGCCTTTGTGGGATAAGGAGCTCAGAAACCCTGGAAGGCAGGGGGTAGCAAGGTGCTTGAGAAGGGTCACAAGGCTGCTATCCAAAAGCCAGGACTCGGGTTTGTTGGCAGAGGGATCAGAGGCCTGATCTTATGGGTCCACTCTAAACTCACTTACCTCCCCAGTGAGTCTCCCTGACACATTGCATTGTGCAAGGACAGTGCTATCTTGGCCACATCTTGTAACAAGTACTCCCCAGGACCCCTGCTGGACACCATGTTGTGTGCAGGCAGGGAGAGTGGGAGCACAGACTCCTGTGAGGTCATAGCCTAGAGGGGATCATGGGTGGAGGAGGGATGTGGGCCGGCTTAGGAGTGGGATGGGGTTAGGTAGGGTTTCCCTTGCCCCAGAGAAAATGCTTTGGATAGGGTTGGGGATGGAGTAGGAAAAGTTAGAATGGAGGTGGAGTCGTGGTTATGGTTTGTACTGGGAACAGGGTTGGATTGGGTTGGATAAGCTTTGAGCTGGATATTGTGAGGGTTGGTTTTATTTTTATTATTATTATTATTTTTAAATGTTTTTTTAACATTTATTTATTTTTGAGACAGAGAGAGACAGAGCATGAATGGGGGAGGGGCAGAGAGAGAGGGAGACACAGAATCAGAAGCAGGCTCCAGGCTCTGAGCCATCAGCCCAGAGCCCTACGTGGGGCTCGAACTCACGGACCGTGAGATCGTGACCTGAGTCGAAGTCGGACGCCCAACCGACTGAGCCACCCAGGCGCCCGAGGGTTGGTTTTAGATGGCATTGTTAGCGTTTGGAATGGTTTTGGTTTGATTTGGATGGGAAAGATGTGGGGGTTGAATTGGGGATGGTGGGAGATGTACTGGGGATGTAGAAGATCTGGAGGTTAAGATTGGGTTGTGCTGGATGTGAGGACGATGTGGGTTTGGTTTGATTTTGAATGGAGAAGATGTGGGGGCTGTGTTTGGCTAGGCTAAATTGGGTGGGTTCGTTTGCCTCGGGTTGGGCCTGTGTGGGGTTGGGGCTGGTTGGGTTCGGCTGTACCGGGATTGGGTTGAGATTGTGTATGGGGATTAGGATGGGGACTGGGGCCTGTATCCAGAGGTTCCTCACTCAGTCTGAGGCATACTTCTCCCGTAGGGTGACACTGATCTGTGTGGGGGGGAGGTCAGATCACTAAGTATATTCTTTTACCCCAGCTTTTATGGTCTTAATTTGTGAGTGTCTGAGACCACTTCTCTCACTTTCTATCTTGGGAGCTTCTCATGTTCCTCAGCTCAGAGAGGGGGAAGATTTGATCAAGTGCTTGACATGGCAGGGGTTGGACCTACATGTGTCCCACGGTTGAGAGCCTGCTTCATGGCTCATAGATGGCTGTCTTTTCGCTGTGTTTTAACATGGCAAAGGGGCAAGGGGTCACCTTTATGACATAATACTTCCCCAAAGCTCCATTTCCTCCAACTGTCACACTGGGGAGAAGTTCTGTATATGAATTTGAGGGGACACAGATATTCTTTCTATAGCCCCGAGGAAACCTTGCAGGTCAACATTGGAGGTCATGAGGCTCTACCTTTTCTTCTTTTCTGAGACTCCAAAATGTGATTTTCTTTTTTTTAATGTTTATTTATTTTTGAGAGAGAGACACAGAGTGTTAGTGGGGGAGGGGCAGAGAGAGAGGTGGACACAGAATCTGAAGTAGGCTCCACGCTCTGAGCTGTCAGCACAGAGCCCAAGGCAGGGCTTGAACTCACAAGCTGTGAGATCATGACCTGAGCTGAAGTTGGACACTCAACCAACCAAGCCACCCAGGCACCCCCCCCCCCAAATGTGATTTTCAATGCCACTTAATCCTGAGGTTCACTAGCTCGGTGTCCCCCGAGATCTAAAAATTTACTGGAACGGGGCCACTGGATTTCCTAGAGGATACTCTTGACCTGGAAGGTCAGGTAATCTGGGTGTCCTGGGTCATCAGGTGCCCAGGGAGAGGTTTGGGGAGTTGAGACGGGTTGTGATGTTGGGACCCCAGCATTTGCAGAACGTTGGATTTTGAGATGCTAGGAAACTCGCCCCAGGAGGCCTTTGGGATTTCATATCTCAGTCTGGTAAGCCCTGGGATTGTGGAGCTCTGAGATCCCAAGAATTGATTTTTAGGGGAACAATGTAATAGGGGAAGCAGTTCCTGCATCTGGAAGTATAGGAATCAGGGAGTTCTGAAAGCCAAAGCTCATAGTTCAGGGATGCGGGAAGTTGGGGGAACAGGCATCTTGGCTCAAGGGAGGTGCAGAGATCAGAGAGCTCCAGAGACATAGTGCAACTATTTGAAGGTACAATGGGCTTTGGTGTGCAAAATCTCACTTGGGGTTTAGGCATCTGAGGCTTTGTAATGGGCATCAAGATTCTCCAAAGCTGTGGATTCTGTCTTTCTGGGCCTCCCCCTCACTGCGAGCAAGGCGACAGAGCCATAAGCCCTGGCCCCTCTGGTCTCAGACCCCGGAATACATCCAGCATGGTTAAGGATAAGCATGGTTAACCATAACCATGGATAACCATAAGCATGGTTGAGGACCTAAGAACAACAGGTGCTTACTCTGTCATCCCTTCCATAGGGCTGGGGGTGGGGGGCTGGGGCTGTCCACACCCAGAAGGAAGGGCAGGCCTTAGCCAGCTTCTGGGTGGCGGTAGAGTAGGGGCGGGGCCCTGGGGGTGTAGGTGTTTAAAGCCTCCCCGAGGTTGCTCCCCAGCTACTAGCTCACTGTCTGCCACCTCTTGGACACCCCTGCCACCATGTGGTTCTTGGTCCTGTGCCTGACAATGTCCCTGGGGCTGACCGGTGAGTATAGTGGATCTGGGAGAGGGAAAGGGGCCCTGACTCTCATGAAACCCTCACCCACCCCCTGCCCGCATAAGGCCTTCCCCTCTCACCAGGCAGTGCGGCCCATTTTTCCAGCCCTCAGTCCAGCCCCGACAGGGTACCAGGTGCCTCCTACCTCTCCCATTCTCACCCCAAAACCTTCCTTAGCTCTCCACACTGCTCATTCCTCACAGTCCTTACTGCCACACTGGCCTCCTGCTTCCTCAGACAGTTACCAGACAGGCACAGCCTGGGGCCATCTCTGTCTCTGTCTTTGGGGTTCCCCAATTCTTCCAAGGAGTGCCCCCTCCTCACCGGACCCTGGGATCCTAATCATCCCCTCCCTCCTCCTAGTTCTCTAGGGTTCAGTGCTGTGGTTCCTGACCCCCTGGGTGACCTTTGCCATCCAGCTGTTGGCTCTCCGCCCCATCCCTTAAATACTGAAACCTTCTCAGAACCTGAAAGTCCCATCCTAGGCATAGAAGTATCCAAGCCTGAGGCACCTTAAGACCCCCCAAATTCTTCCCTTCTAATCAGCGGCCCTCTCTTTTGGGGTCCTTAACACTGGTTCCTAGAACCCTTTCCTCCTCTCTGAGCCAACACCTCCACCAAGGCCACCTGTCCCCCAGGCCAAGACCTCCAAATCATTCCCAAACACCTGGCCTCCACATCACAAGTTGTTCCGGATGCTGCCTTGTCTCCTACCTGATCCATGGGATGGGTCTATCTCAGAAGAAAGTCTCCCCACCTGGGACCAGCCGCCAACACAATTAAGGGATTGATGGAGAATTCCAGACCCTTCCCACACCCCTTGCCATGTCCCCAGCCCCCCAGTCTGCTCCTTTACGACCAAGGTCCCTTTGTCCTCAGAGCACTGCTCTGTCTTTTAGCCCAGGGCCTCCCAGCCCCAGTGTCCCCTCCCACCTGCCCTGACCTAGCACCCCTTCCACAGGTACTGTGCCCCAGATTCATCCCCAGGCCATGGGATACTGGGGCTGTGAGAAGAATTTCCAACCCTGGCAGACGCTTGTGTACAATTTCACCGATAACAGGTGTGGGGGCATCCTAGTGCACCCCCAGTGGGTGCTCACAGCGGCCCACTGCATAAACGAGTAAGTGGGGCAGAGGGTCTGGGGGGGGGGCAGGAATGAAAACCAAGCACTGTCCCGGGTTAACCCCAGGGGAGGCTGGGGGGCTCAGGGAAAGAAAGACGTTAATGGTCTATGTCATGGAGAGTGACAGGGACAACCCCAGGAAAGCCCTCTATTGGTACCTGTGTCTCTCTGTCTCTCCTTGTCACAGTGCTCCTATGTCTCCCCCTCCAGTCTCTCTGTGTCTCTCCGTAACTGGCTTTGTTGTGTATCTGTGTGACTAAGATTCTTCTCTGTCTCCCTGTCTTTGGTCTCTGGGCCACTGTGTCTCTCCGTGTCTCTGTCCATCTCTGGGTTCCTCTACTGCATCCCTGTCACTGTATGTCTCACCCTCCATCTCTGTGTCTCCTGGTCTCTGCCTCACTCCCTCTCCCCCTTCACTGCTGAGCACCCCCCCAGGATGGGACTGAGGGGGACCCCAGAGGAAAGGAAGGGATTGTCCTACCCTGTCTCTGTGTGAGGGGGGTCTTCTCACGTACCCAGCCCCTCCTTCCAGGATAGTGATCCACTCCAGGGGGATACAGGGAAAGGCTGGTTTCAGCTGGAGCCTAATGGGAACCCTAGAGGAAGGATGGGGGGGGGAGAGGAAGGAAGCAGAGGAGGAAAACGAAGAGGAAAAGGAGGGGGAGGTGTAGGAGGAGGGGGGTGGAGAAAGAGGAGGAAGAGGAAGGAGTGGGAGGAGGGGAGAGGGAGGGAGGGGAACTCCATCCTTGGGCTTGGGACCAGGTCACCCTCTGCTGGGGACTCCACCCCACAGCCCCAGCTACACCTGAGCAGGTCCCAGGCCCCTCCCCCGTCCCTCCCGTCCTCCCTCCCTGTTCTCTCTCTTGCTGCCTCTCCTCCCCAAACCCCCCCCCCCCACCTTTTCTCTTCCTCTCCTGTCTCCTTTGTGCTCCTTCCGGCTCACTGTTCTCCCCTCTGCCTCATTCCCGCTTCTGTTTCAAGCTCTCTCTTTTTCACTGCTTCTCTTTGTCTCTGGGTCTGCCCTTCATGCTGTTACAACCTTCTGTTCTCTCAAGGTCTCTATTTCTCCATGACTCTAAATCCTTCCTGCATGGCCTCTCTCCGTGTTTACTCCTCGCTTCTCTCTCTCTCTCCGGGACCCTCCCCCATGCTCCCTGGCCCCATCTCCTCCCCCTCCTCTCTCCTCATTCCCTGGGACCCTCTCTCTCCCCCAGCTATTACCAGCTCTGGGTGGGTGGCCGCAACCTGTTTGAGAGGGAAGGCACAGCCCAATTATTCGACCGAGTTACAAGCTTCCCCCACCCTGGATTCAACCTGAGTCTCCTGGAGAACCACACCCGCCTTCCGGGAGAGCACTACAGCCGTGACCTCACGCTGTTCCGCCTGGCAGAGCCCGTCCAGAAAAGAGAAACTGTGAGGATCCTGAACCTGCCCGTCCAGGAACCCAAACTGCAGAGCATCTGCTACAGTTTTGGCTGGGGCGGCATCCAACCTGGTAAGCATACTCCAGGGCCAGACTGTGCAGCCTGGAGCCCAGACACTTGGGTGAAAGGAAGAGAGGGCTGGGGACCCGGACTCCACGGTCTGAGGTAGGAGGGGCTGAGGAGCCACCAGGAGTCTGGCCACAGCCCTTTTCCCCCCGGGGCCTAGTCACATACATAGGCGATGTCCAGTGTGTGGACCTCAGACTCCTGCCCAGTGATGAATGTGCCAAGGCCCGCTCCCAGAAGGTGACAGGTCACATGTTATGCGCCAGACCCTGGGAGGGCAACAGCGACAATTGTCTGGTGAGCCAGCCTGTACCCTTGGGGCCATCCATGGCTTGGCGGGGGGGGGGGGGGGTACCAGATTCAGAACTGGGGTGGGAGGGTTCACCAGGCATCTGTCCCACCGCGCGGCCCAGCTGTAGCCCCGCCCCCCAGGGCCTCCGCGCCTGCCCTACCCTACCCCACCCCCCATCCGGCACCACCCGCACCTCCGTCCACACCACAGTCCACCCCCTTCTCCGTGCAGCACGTATCAGCTCAGCATCCATCACGTGCCCAACACCAACCTAGCCCCTGAGAAGCCCGCAGGGACCGGACAGAGAACAGCGCCCCTCCTGGGGCCCCACTGTGCCAGGGGACACAGGCAGAAACAGTGAACCCGACCCAGAAGGGATAGTGCATGTCAGGAGGCGACCCAGTGGAGCTGGGGGCGACAGCAGGTGTGACGGGGGAGGAGAAGGCGTGCAGAAGACGGGGAGGAAACGCCTGCAGCAGGTGAGGGTGAGCCGTGCGGAACGTGGGGGAAGAGGGAGGCCGGGGAGGCGGGCCTGGTGTGTGTGAGGGTGTCAGCGGGGCCAGTGTGGATGGAGCCCAGGGAGCAAGGGGAGGGGGGAAGGTGACGCCAGAGGGAAGAAAGGGGCCTCACCTGGCACCACGGGGAGGACGCGGCCGTTCCTCTGAGGGACCCAGGGGCCGTGGGCGATGTTGAGCAGAAGCAGGACAGGGCCTCACCTCACGGGTCCCTCAGGCATCTGTGCGGGGGTCAGACCACAGGGCTGAGGAGAGGCGGAGTGAGGACCGGGCTAGCCGGGGTGCAGGCAGGGAGGGAGAAGGGGTCCACTCCTGATACCTCTAAAGGGAGCCCTCAGGGTGTGCTGAGCGAGCGCGAGTGAGGAGAGGGGCAGACGGGACTCAGGATGATCTGAGCTCTGGCCCCAGTCTCTCAGCTGAGCAGCTCCAAGGACACATCTACACTCACGACGTCCCCCCCTCACAACACGCAGGTGGGAGCCCAGCCTCTCACCTCCTCAAGCCCCACTTGAGCCCCGCATTTTCCACCAGGAGCCCTGCTCTTCCTCTCCCACCCCCTGGGTCCGTGAGTCCCCCAGTCTCTGGGGCACACCCCTAACTTCCCCTCCCCCAACCCATCCCTCCCCACGCCTGGCCCCTTCTGCTACCTGTCTCACCCAGTGTCCCTCTGTGTCCATTACCTAGTTCAACCTATGTTTGTCCTTGTTCTTCTTTTTTTTTTTTTAAAGAAATTATTACTCTTCAACTACTCTTTTTTTTAAATTTTTTTTTCAACGTTTTTTTTTTTTATTTATTTTTGGGACAGAGAGAGACAGAGCATGAACGGGGCAGGGGCAGAGAGAGAGAGGGAGACACAGAATCGGAAACAGGCTCCAGGCTCTGAGCCGTCAGCCCAGAGCCCGACGCGGGGCTCGAACTCACGGACCGCGAGATCGTGACCTGGCTGAAGTCGGACGCTTAACCGACTGCGCCACCCAGGCGCCCCTGTTTGTCCTTGTTCTGACTGGACCCTCACCCCAGCCTTCTTCACCCGCCTCTGTCCCTCATTCTCCCCCTCTATTCCATCCCTGTCCTGCCCCAGTGGGTCATTCTCATCTCAGAACGGCTCCCCAGTGCCCTGTGGAGGGGTATCCTGTCAAAAAAAGCTGTTTCGGAGAAGTGACATCAGAGATGAGTCCTGAACGTAGAAGGTCCTGTAGATGGATTCCGCTCCTCTTCCCCACTGACCTGTCAGCTGGGACTATTCTCCTGGACCCTGCCCCCTGCACAGAAATTGGACCTTGAAGTCCCATCCCCATCGACCAGGACTTGAGCCACTGTCACCTTTGTTGGAATCCCGCTGGCCCTCTGGCAATGGACTCTGGATAGAACTGTGTCCTCTCCTGGGGCTGGGGAGTCGCCGTCTCGAGCTCTGTGAGCCCAGGTGTGAGAGCTGGGGCTCCACAGGCAGAACCCCGCCGCCACCGCTGACCTTTGTCATTCTCTCCCCCTTGTGCTGCAGGGGGGCTCAGGGACCCCACTGGTCTGTGATGGTATGCTTCAGGGAATCACGTCCTGGGGCCACATCCCATGTCGCTGCCCCACTACGCCTGCTGTCTACACCAAAGTGATGCCCTACGTGCAGTGGATAAAGAGGCCATATTGGCCAACAGTTGAATGCTCCTGCCCTCCCCCTCCCCTTACTCAAAAATTCTGGCATCCTCTGGCTTTTCCAGATGTGGAGGACCCACGCAGCCTGTGTCCCGAAGCGGAAGGGTGTGGGACACAGAACACCACAATGACCAGAGGCGCATATTCATTCAGGCTCCAAGGTCTGAGAAAACTCGAGATCGAGACTGTAAGGTTAAAAACGACCTGAGAGGACGTGAGTGAATCGCCCTTGGGAAATGTGGTCTGTTCTTTAGTACGCACATAAGGATGTTTTGCTCAAAGGAAGCCAGCTGTATATAGCACAGTGCGTTCACTCCCTTCTTTGTCTTTGCTTCTGTCGTAAAGATTCTTATCAGAACATACGTATCTGCTAGACTGCTCTCCTACGCAAGATATGTACAATAGCTGAATCAGATGTACATTGTGGACATGCTTTGCTAAGTTTCTGTTAATCATTGCTGATCTGTTTTTCCTGAAAACGTATAGAAGAAGATGTACAATAAACCTTGGTGCCTCGGGCTGTTGGCTCGGGGTCCCCTGTGCCTCGCTACACCGTCATCTCTTTTTCTCAGTTCCTTCGCCGCCCCAGGTCCACGGCCCTTTGAGGTCGACAGAAGGGGAAGACCAGTGGTTTTCCAATGGGGGCAATTCCCACCCACTACCACCTCCAGGGGACATTAGGCAATGTCTGGAGACATCAGGTTCGGCAGAGACACCCTTAAGGCAGGGATGGCCGTGTTCTTTGTGGGACATGTGCTAGACCATCCCCATGAGGCCCCGAGCAGAGTAGGAAGTACAAAGCAGACGCATGGACACCAAGGATGGAGTTTAAAAACAGCCATGAGTGAAAATGCGTGAACACACCATGAGTTATGGAGCATAATAGCTTTACGTAAATTACAACGTGTGCTCACAAATACTCATCCTGCAGAGCACAGTCAAGTCACGATGTCCAGTGAAAACACTAGCAGGGGTGCCTCTCAGGAGTGGGGAGTGGGAGTGGATTATGGGGACAAGAGGGAATGGTCAGTGGAGGGTGTGAGTCGGTGAAACGAATATAAACACAGTGGAGGGGCCGGTCATGGATTCTGAGTCAAAGGTCCGTGAACCAAGGAATACAGTTTCCTCAGCCCCCCCCCTGCCCATGAGGCCCCAAAGAGAGGGAATCAAGAGGGAACTGAGGTAGAGGGAGTGCCAGTGCACAGCACTTGAGGCAGACCCCCTCAGACACCACTGGGGGGTTCACGTGCTGCAGGACGCTTGGGCTGTCGCCTAGGGACAGGACCCAGGCTCAGAGACACAGACTGGGGACAGAGCTGTTAGGGAGAGACCCCCCCCCCAAGGGGAAAAGGGCGGCGACAGTGACTGAAAAGTTCACTCTGGGACGTAAGTGCCAGCCAGACATCAGGTGGCTGCTGCTGACCGAATCCTGCCCTGTGGTTGCTGAATTCCGTCTGTGGTTGGTGAGCATGAGGTCTGGCTGGCGGGCTCTCGGTGCGCACCAAGGCCGTGAGGACCCAGCCTGATGTTGTAGGCTGCTGTGGATGGGCACACCCCTCCCCCACACCCCCACCCAGCTCGTCAGGGCCCTGGCAGCCTCCCCCTCATCTGCGCTCCCACCCGAGATGGCCCATCTCAAGTCCATCCACAAGCAATTCCGCGGCAACCCATCCCCAGTCGCAACCCCTCTCCCCCTCTGACATCTTTCCCCAGCTGAGGAAAAGTGTTCCCTCTTCTTCTCAGGGCCCACCCCAGAGATGAAGCCCCGCCCCCAGCCCGACGCGCACAGCCAAGAGGACCCAACCCACCGCGGGGTGCAGTGGAGTCCTTCTCCCTGCAAGATGGCTCCCTTCCAGGGCGGTCTGCACTGTGTGCCATTAGAGATGGGGCGTTGGCCACCGTTGGCCTGGACTCCTGGAGGCGGGGTCAGAGCACAGCGGAGAGGAGTCAGGGCTCAGGGTGGGGCCAGAGCTCAGGGGGCGGGGTCAAGACCAAGGAAGGTTCTGGAGGGTGAAGCCTGGACAAGGTCTCCCGTGAAGAACATTAGAGGTTGGCCTGAAATCATTATTACACTGTATGTTAACTAACCTGGATTTAAATTAAAAAAAAAAAAAAGAAAGCTAGAGACTGGAACCCCTCTTCTGGACCCTTCTGACTCCACACTTCACCTCTCCCCAAGACACAACAGGTGCAAACCTACCTGGGTGCACACATCATCTCACATTTGTAGTCTCCCCCTGGCCAAGACTGGTCCTCTCTTGCCCATGCAAGAGTTGTGGGAAGTCTCCGGGTCCGTCGAGTCCTCCGGTGGGTCTGAAGCCATTAGCTGGGGTCTGCCCACCCTCCCTCTCACTCCGTTCTTCCACTGTCTCCCAGGAGATGTCTGGGCAGGGAAGGGCGGCAGAAAGGGCATTTCCTCCTGACCCTCAGACTTCAGCCCTGAGACGCAGAGCCTAGAGACATTGAGACAGGAGTGGGAGACAGCAGGGAGACAGAAAGAAAGTGTCAGCGACAGTTCTGAACAGTGGCAGCAGAGGGAAGATGGCATGAGAGTGACAAAAAAAATCGGAGAAAGAGAAACACAGCGTGAGATTCAGAAACATGGAGATGCGGGGGTGGGGGGCATAGAGAGAGAGAGAGAGAGAGAGAGAGAGAGAGAAGGCAAGAGTGTCAGAGCTGGACCGAATCAGGTGATGGAGATACAGAGCTGGACAGGAGAGCTGATGAATGCTGTATCTGGAGGATACAGAGATAGAGGGACAGAGGAGGGAAGAGGTTACGGAGCCAGAAATACAGACTCAGAGACTCACAGATGGAGAGACAGAGACATCAGAGACCCAAAGGTTGACATGGGGCCAGAGAGGCAGGATGCAGAAACCACCCATCACTCACTCACTCGGCTAATCTGGGCTGGACTGGCCTCGAGTCCGCCACTGTTTCCAGAAGCTACACTGAGGTTTACAAGCTCCCCTTTGCAGGGCTCTCCTACCCTTATGGCTGGGAAACAGGTGCCTTGGGGCCAGATACTGCCGTCTTACAGTCCACACCCCCCCAGCCCACCCACCTCCCAGACCCCAATCAGGGTGTTTAGAGCGTGATCCAGGGATGGTCACTTTGAGAGTGACTTCTGATCCAGAGCCCCAAGCTGCTTTCACCTCCAGCTAGCACCCCCTTCTTCATTCCTGCAGGTTTCCCTACCTCAGTTTCCTTTGAGTTAGGGCTATTCACTATTCTTTCTTTTTTTTTTTTTTTTTTTTTTTTTTTTTTCAACGTTTATTTATTTTCGGGACAGAGAGAGACACAGCACGAACGGGGGAGGGGCAGAGAGAGAGGGAGACACAGAATCGGAAGCAGGCTCCAGGCTCCGAGCCATCAGCCCAGAGCCCGACGCGGGGCTCGAACTCGCGGACCGCGAGATCGTGACCTGAGCTGAAGTCGGACGCTCAACCGACTGCGCCACCCAGGCGCCCCTATTCACTATTCTTTGTCAACACCTTGGGTCCTTTATATTCCCCCATTCCTCTTTTCCTTTCCTTTTCCTTTTCCTTTCCCTTTTTCTTTTTCCTTTCCTTCTTTTCTTTTCCTTTCCTTTCCTTTCCTTTCCTTTCCTTTCCTTTCCTTCCTTTCCTTTCTGTTCCTTTCCTTTCCCTCTCTTCCTTCCTTTTTTTCTTTATTTCTTATATTTTATTTTTAATTAAAAATTTTATTTTAGACATAGAGTTCAAATGGGAGAAAGGGCAGGAGAAGAGAGAGAGAGAAAGAGCGAGAGAGAATCTTAAGCAAGCTCCATACTCTGCACAGAGCTCTGAGGGCTCAGTCTCACCACTGGGAGCTCATGACCTGAGCCAAAATCAAGAATGGGAAGCTCAATTGACTGAGCCACCCAGGCACTTAAAAGACTTTATTTTTAAATACTCTACACACCCAACATGGGGCTCAAACTCACAACTCCAAGATCAAGACACATGCTCTACTGACTGAGCCAGCCGGGTGCCCTTAATCTAATTATTTAAAGCTATAAATCTTCTGCTCCGCGCAAGTTTTCAGGTCATATTTTTTATTGCTTAAAGTTTGTTTATTTATTTTGAGAGAGAGAGTGTGTGTATGTTTGCATGAGAGAGAGCTGGAGAGGGGCAGAGAGAGAGGGAACGAGAGAATCCCAAGCAGGTTCCTTGCTGTCAGTGCAGAGCCCGATGTGGGACTTGATCTCATGGAGAGATTATGACTTCCTGAGCTGAGATCAAGAGTTGGACTGAGACATCCAGACGCCCTTCATATGTCATATTTAATTTATCATCCAGTTTTAAGGTGTAAAAATTTTCCACTATGACTTTTTCATCCATTTTTGTCCATTATGATTTCATTTTTATCATGAATTACTCAGATGAGTGGTTGAGTTTTAACTTCTGTTTGTATTGGTATTATGTTGATGTGTATACTGAATTGAAATTTTCTTTCGTCCTGGTTGGAGAATGTGATCTGTGTGATACCAAATCCTTTGCATGATAGTGATGTTGAAATCTCATACATCCATTTCTCCCTGTATACTTCTACTAATTTTTATAGTAAGTATTATGAAGCTATTTTATTAGAAATATTCAAATTTTGAATTGTTGCATTTGTTATATAAATTTTTATGAAGAATTATTACTCCGTAGTGACCTGCTCTGTTTAGTGATGGTTTTAGTATTAACGCCTAATATGACTGATGTCAGTAAAGCTATACTATCATTCTTAGGGGTAATATTTCTTGGAAAATCTTTCCTGATCTTTTGCTTTCAATTTTTCTATGAGCTTTTGGTGCGTCTCTAATAAACAGCACATAAAAACTTTTAAAATTTGTTTTTTTTTTAAATTTTTTATTTATTTTTGAGAGAGAGAGCGAGCACGCAAGCAGGGGAGGAACAGAGAGAAAGGGAGATACAGAATCTGAAGCAGGCTCCAGGCTCCCAGCCATTGGCACGAAGCCTGATGCAGGGCTCAAGCCCATGGACCGTGAGACCATGACCTGAGTCGAAGTTGGACACTCAACCGACTGAGCCCCCAGGTGCCCCAAGCTGTGGGTTATTTAGAAGCGTATTTCGAAAATCAAAACATGTGGGGATTTTCTGCATAATTATTTTGTCCCGATTTCTGCTGTAATTACCTTGCGGGGTCAGACAACATACTCTGTACATTATAACTTTGAAACTTGAGAGTTGAGACTTGCTTCATAGCTCAGTATCTGGTCACTTTTTGTAAATGCTGTGTCAAGTTTTTTATGAAGCTATAATTTTTTTATTGACATATATAGAGTGTAATATCCAGGTTTCAAGTGTATAGAGTTCAATGAGTTTTGACAAATGCATGAACCCTGTAGCCCTCACTCCTGTCAAGTTCTAGAAAACTTCCATCACCTCAGAAAGTTCTCTCACATCATTTCCCACTGTTTCCACATCTACCTCTCCTTCTCATCCCATGGTTAGTTTCATCTGTGCGAGAATTTCATGTATAAAAGGAATTATACAGTGTGTGGTATTTTGTATATGGCTTCTTTCACTCAGCATAACGATTGTGACAGGCACCTACGTTGTTGGGTATATCAATGGTTGATTTCTCTTTTATTAGTGAGTAGCATTCTATTGAGTGAAGATGTCATAGCTTGTCTATTCACCCTTTCATGGACATTTGGGCTGTTTCCACTTTGGCTATTATGAGGAAAGCTTCTATGAGCATTCTTGGCAAGTCTTTTTTTTTTTTTTTTTTTTTCATTGCTCTTACATAAATACCTAAGGGTGGACCTGCTGGTCATGAGGTAGACATACGCTCATCTTTCTCAGAAATTGTCAAACTGTCTTCCAAAGCAGCTTACCATTTACACCCCGTCATCAACGTATGAGAGTTACAGCCACTCTACACGTTAACCAACACTCGGTACTGCGATTCTTTTTAATTTTAGCCATTCTGGTAGATATGTGTGTTTTGGACGGATTGTGTATTCTTCAGATACTGGGTGCAATGTTCTATATGTAACAATTAAATCAAGTTTTTTTTTAAATGTTTATTTTTGAGAGGGGGGAGAGGGGCAGAGAGAAAGGGAGACACAGGATCCGAAGCAGGCTCCAGGCTCTGAGCTGTCAGCACAGAGCCCTACTCAGGGCTTGAACTCACGAACCATGAGATCATGACTTGAGCTGAAGTCTGATGCTTAACTAACTGAGCCACTCAGGTGCCCCTAAATAAAGTTTGTTAATCCTATTGTTCAGATCACCTGTGTCCTTATTCATTTTTATCTTGTTTGTTATATTTGCTTGCTTGCTTCCTTCCTTCTTCCCTCCCTCCCCCTCTCTCTTTCTTTCCTCCCTTCCTTCTTTCTTTTTTTTTAATTTTTTTTCAACGTTTATTTATTTTTGGGACAGAGAGAAACAGAGCATGAACGGGGGAGGGGCAGAGAGAGAGGGAGACACAGAATCGGAAACAGGCTCCAGGCTCCGAGCCATCAGCCCAGAGCCTGACGCGGGGCTCGAACTCACGGACCGTGAGATCGTGACCTGGCTGAAGTCGGACGCTTAACCGACTGCGCCACCCAGGCGCCCCTCCTTCCTTCTTTCTAAGGCTCCATGTCCAATGTAGGGCTTGAACTCACAACCCTGAGATCAAGAGTCACATCCTCTACCAACTGAGCCAGCCAGCCCCCATTCTATTATTTTCTAAGAGCCATCTTTATTTTTTTATTTTTACTTTTTTTAGAGAGAGAGCAAGAGAGAGAGCGAGCATGTGAGCAGGGGAGAGGGGCAGAGGGACAGAGAGAGAGAGAGACAGAGAGAGACACAGAGAGAGAATCTTAAGCAGGCTTCACACTTAGTGTAGACCCCAGCATGGGGCTTGATGCAAGCCTTGGGATCCTGACCCAAGCTGCAACCAAGAGTCGGATGCTCAACTGATTGAGCCACTGAGGCACCCCTGAGAAACATCTTTAAGTCCTTTTTGATGAGTGGGGATGGTTTTTTTTCACTTTTAGTTATTTTACTCTTCACTCTGTATATTTTGAGGAATATCTCCAGATGAATAGATTCCCAAATAATATACTTATGAATATATTCTTGAATAGAAATTCTTAGTAGTATGTTCTTATTAATATAATTTATCAGGAAAGAGTATGATAACAATTCCTTGGGCCCTCAGTCTCCCCCCTCCCATCTCTGCCCTCAGTCTCCATATCTCTCCATGATTCTTCTCACCATCCCCTAGTTACAGCAGCAGGGTTCTGAGGCAGATACAAATGAAAACTTCTTAAAATGCACTTAGGAAGATAAAACCAAAAATAAGTCAACCATAGGTAAATAAACTAAGCAAGGAAAAAACCTCATTAATTTGCCATTTGCTGACTTGACTTTTTTGAAATTGGGTAACATCCACAGAATCAGATTCTCTTAACGTCTCAAACATTATCTCCTTCTTTGGGAATCCAATGGCCCTCCAATAGCCCAAGGAGGAAAAGCTATTTGCTAGAATCCTTTGAATTGGAATGGAAGCGAGGAGGACAGTCCAAACAGAGCCTGTGTTTCTCTTAGACTTTATTTTTGGGCTTAAGAGAAGGGACAAAAGTGAAACACCAACTTTCTCTGCTGCTGGTAAGGCTGGGTCAACATTGTGCCACTAGGGGGCACTGAGTACAGGAAAAGATTCTTGGTGGGATTGGATTCCTGGGGCTAAGGGAGAAGGGGGTTGGGAACCTAGACTCCTGGGCCCGAGGGAGGAAGGCACTGGGAATCCAAATTCCTGAATCCCTTCTGCAGCCTATATTTAGGGGTTGAGTTTCTTGGGTCCAAGTTCTAGAAGTTAATTGTCCTGAATGGTTTTCTGTATCCAGTCAGTGAACTTGCAGAGGTTGGTGTAGACGCTTGGCACATAGGGTTGGCCACACTGGACTTGTCCAAAAGACACGAGGCCCTGAAGGGACCCGTTGCAGACCAGGGGGCCCCCAGAGTCACCCTGTTGTTGGAGAGAGAGGGAGAATCCAAAACACGGAGAGGTGGAGACAGATTGAAGTCAGAAGGGAACTAGTGACACCAAGAGACTAAGATAGGGAAATAAAAGATAACCGCACACACCTCAGAGGTCCCTTCCAGAGCCCTGACCGTAGGGAATTCTGCTCCCCTAGGTCCCAACAGCCGCTCGATTCTCCTGGGTTTGTTGTTATTCTGTTTGTTTGTTTTTTAATCTCCCCCTATGGCTTGTTTTTCTGTCTCTGACTCCCAGAGTCTCTATGCCTCTCTGCATCTCTTTGCATATTCTCTTTTTTTTTTAAATCCCCTATTTCTCTTTGCATTTCATCTCTATGAGTCTATCTCTCTGTTTCTCCCTGAGGTATTTCTGTGTGTGTGTGTGTGTGTGTGTGTGTGTGTGTTTGCCTCCACTATCTCTGTCTCTATTTCTCATTCTCTCTTTGTTTATTTTTACTCTCATGTTTATTTCTGTTTCTCCATTCATCTCCCCGTGTCTGTTTCTCCCCTGTACCCCTGTGTGTCTCTGCCTCCCTCCCTGCTCCATCCCCCCCACCCGTCCCCTCCCCTCCTTCCCCTGTCCCCCATCTCTCACCCTGCAGGAGTCCTTCCGGTCCTGTCCTCCACCTGCACAGAACATGCTGGGGTGAAACACGGAGGCATAGAACGCGCTGCAGATCTCCTCGGGCACCACCGAGATGTTCACGCACTGGAGCACTTGGGGCTGCCTGCCTGCGACGCAGAGCCCGGGGTCAGCCCCTCTGGCCGGGAGGAGAACCCCTCAGAGAGGGCGGACACACGCACACTCGTGAGCTCACCATTCATCAGCTGACCCCAGCCAGAAACGAGGCAAGAATCCCCAGCGGTCGGGCACTGGGAGGCGATGCTGATGTTCTGGATGGCATCCGACCCAGGCACCGACTCTTTCAACTTGATAAGCATGAGGTCGTTGGCGATAAAAGGTTTGTTGTATTCTGGGTGCTGTATGGAGAAGGTGGCCTCCATCATCAGGCTGCCTGGCTCTTGGCTGGCCTCAAGACTGTGCAGTCCCAGACCGATGGTGTAGGACCTGAGGGCCATGGGGGACGGATTAGTTTTGTGGCAACACCGTTATCTCCACAACCCCATCTCCCCCCCCCCCCCCCCCCTTTATCCCAACCCCATCCTCCTCGCTAAGCGCGGCGCCTGGAGCTACCCATCTGTGATCTCAAATCCTCGCCCACACACCCAATTTATCCAGCGACAAGAATTTGTCTTAACTCACTAGTGACTCAGCGGCTGAGCTGGGATTTCGCTCTTGGGCTGCCTGAGTCTTTCCAAAGCCAACAGCCCCCACTTCCCTTGCAGAGTGTTGCTTTACAGAGGTTTCCGCTCTCAGCACCGAGGCTGAGCTAAAGTTACTTCCAGGCACCCCTCCCCCCCACCGCCGCCACTCCATCCACCCTGCCCCAGGCCCTTGCCTCCCCCCCACCCAGGCTGGCACTCACTTCTGGAAACAGTGTGCGGCTGACAGCACCCATTGCGGATGCACCAGGACGCCCCCGCAGAAAAATTCGTCTTCGGTGAACAGCGCCGCCTGCCAGGGCTGCGAGTGCGGGATGCAGTCCTCGCCGTTTATGATGTGGTTGCCGCCACCCGAGGCCTGGGATCCTGAGGGCGGATCAGGGATGGGGGCGGGGTCCGGGTGGAAACCCGGCTGCTGGGCACGTGGCCACGGGCTAGGGGCGTGGTCATGGCTTCAAGGGTCTGGTCAGGACCGGGGATGGTCTCAGGGTGGAAACAGGACTCCTAAGCGCAGGGATCGATGCGGGGGCGTGGGCCCGGCTGGCGGGCAGGCTCAAAAGGCAGGACTAGAGCTCTTGGGGGCGGGGGTCACAGTGCAGGGGGGCGTGGCCAGTGCCGCGGGGCGGGGACGAGGGCGGAGCCAGGACTTCATGGGTGGAGTCAGGGATCCCAGGGGCGGTGTGAGGAGTGCGGAGGCCGGCTCAGGAGGTGGGACTAGACCTCCCGGGGGCGGGGTCCTGGTGCAGGGATTTTCTGGGCCAGATCAGGCTTCTTGGGGTGGGATACGACTCCGGAAGCGGAGATCAGAGTAAAGGAGAAGGGTCTGTCTTCCAGGGGAGTTTCAGCTTTGAGCAAGCCACACCCATCTCCAAGACCCACTTGCCATCTCCTTGTCTCTCCCTCCCCCCCGCCCCCCGCTCCCCGACAAGTGCCACACCAGCCTCGTGCAGTACCCGGGGCCACAGTCCCCTAGCGTAAGCAGAACCCCTCATATAGGGTGCAGAGACAAGGATGACACAGTCAGACGCTCAAGGGAAGCAGTGTCGCTCTTGGTGGCCCTCAGAGTCACTCTCTCCCCGGCTCAGCCTCCTCCACAGTCGCACCAGCGACAAGCCGGCTCACACAGAAACCCCGGGGCGACGTGGGCCCCTGGGAGTCCGTGGATCAGAGACCCGGGAAATAGGCACAGGTTTCCGGCAATGGGCGACTCCCCCAGAAGCACGACCTCCCTGTCAGCGGCACCCTGGGCTTCCCGTGTCCTCACAGCATCATCCACCGTTGTCACTCCGCAGCATATTCCGAGGCCCAGACCGTCTGACCTTCACCCAGTAACACAGTGACTCTCACGGGTTTGACCACACAGCCCATCACACCGTGTCACACACAGAGGCGTGCAAACCACACACACACACACACACACACACACACACACAGAGTACACCAGTGGCACACACAGAAACTCCCTATGATACAAGGAATCCCATGTGTGTAACCAGAGAGCAACGGTCCCGGTTCTGTCACACAGGCAGCTTTAGTCATACCCAGGAGGACACTGAGTCATGCCTGCACAGTGACAAACACTGTGCCCTCAGGCACAGACAGCCACACCCACAACACACACTCAGATACCTGTGACACCAAGGACGAGGTACCCCAGGAACCAGCCCCAGGGGTTTCCTGCTGTGGTCATCACGTCAGCACCTGGGCACGAGGGTCAGTCTCTGGTGAGTCTGGGGGACTCACAGCCCAAATCTCTCCATCTTTCTCTGTCTCCCTCTCTTACTGTCCCCTTAAAGATATTATTGGTCAGACAAGGACCTATGTATGCCACTCCTGCCCTCCAACACCCGCATCGTGGTTTGGAGATCCCAGCCCAGAGCCCCAGAACCCAGAGAGATTTAGAGAGGGAGAGAGAAAGAGGGAGAGAAAGGTGGAAAGAGAGAGAATTAGGTGGAGAGGAAGGGACGGAGGAAGTGTCCCTCTGTCTCTAAACTGGAAGAGTAGGAGCATGGAGACGTGGCCCGCGGGTCGGACTTGGGACAGAGACAGAGCACTTGCGAGAGATAATCAGAGACAGACTGAGAGCCAGAGTCACGGCCAGAGATATTCAGAGAAACAGAAAGAGCAGAGCCAGAGAGAGTGATGAAGAGACATTCCTAACTAGAGAGCGCGAGAGACCTTTTTGGAGAGACCTAGAGACCCAGGGTCTGGGGGCTGAGGTTCACAGTGACGCGGAGCTGTAGGGAGCCTGCGCCCTTAGGGGCGGTGGGCGGGGCGGGCACCGCGAGGACGCTCACCTCGCTGCCTCTGGGCTCCGGGATCCTGTGCTGGGCTGTGCTCCCGCCTGCTGCCTCCTGAAGGGGCCCCCGTGGGACTTATAAGCATCCCCGGCTGGGCTGGCCTGCCCCCTGGGGACACATTCCTGGGGTCAGGTGCTGCAAGTTTCCATCTCAGAGCTCTCGGGGCTGCCCTGGTGTCAGGCTAAGGTCAGGGGGCTCGAGGGGTTGGGAGCAGCGACCCAGAGGGGACTCAGAGCCTTACTTCTTTCTTGGTTCTGTCTCTCATTCCTTCGTATTCGTATTCTCTCCTGTTCTCTCTCATTTGCTCTGTCTCATGTTCTCTTATTTTCCCTCTTACTATCTCTCTCTCTCTCTCTCTCTGTCACCTGCTGTGTTTCCCGAGCAAACCTTTCTGGGTTCAAATCCAGACTGCATCATGGTTTACCTTTGAAACCCTGGGGTGACTGAATCCCTCTAAGCCTCCATTTTCCCATCTGTAAAACAGGGGCACTGTTATTCCTCGCTCCCCAGATGCCTCCAAAGACATAGCGCAGGGAAAGTGCCTTGGCATCGTGTCAGGCATATCGTAGGTGCCCAGTAAGTGGGAGTAAGACGAAGCCCTCGCTCGGTAAAGAGCAATTGCACACCTGCCATGCTCTGAGCTCCTGCTGTCCCAACTTGAGATGCAGGACGGAGCAAGCAAATTCTGGTGCTCACGGGGCTCACATCCTAGTGGGGGAGACAGACAAGCAGAAAAAGTACAAGGCAATATCTGGCAGTCGTGTGTGTGCAGAGAACACAGGTGACCGTAGAGTGACGGGGGCGGGGGCGGGGGACCTTCGGCGGACAAGATGATGGTTGGGGAGACAGAAGAAGGGACATTTAGGTTGACAGCCGCCATGCCATGTGAGCCTTGCAGGAAAAAGAGAGAACTCGGGGTATGCGAGGCAGAGCAAGGAGAAGGAACGGGGCAGATGATGCAGGGGTGTAAATGCTGGGGAAGAAATTTGGGTTTATTTTAAGGGCAATGGGTTTTAAGCACAGGGGTAGAAGGGAGTGACACGATCTTATTTACTTTTAAGACACATCCTGCGTGGAGAAGAATGACCGTAGGGTGAGAAGGGAGCAGACGCCGACACGAAGGCGGAAGGTGACAGCAGCCCAGGTGGGCGATACTGTGGTCCAGGGAGAAGAGGAATGAATGGGCGCAGGGCTCATCCCGGAGGTAGAGTCCACATGCTGACCGACAGGTGGGAAATGGGCAGGGAGGGGAAAGGAGGCGCCAACGGTGTCTCCGAGGCTTGGTCTGACCACTTGTGGTGCCATTTGTGGCAGCGGGCAAGGAGGTGTGGGGGCAAGGGCTGAGCCGGGGGTGCCTGTCGGGAGCCAAGCGGTTGGATGCATGGGCAGGCAGAGGTCAGCGCTGGCGAGAAGCAGTGGGGAGTCATAGCGGAGAAGTGGTGTTTAGAGCCATGGGGTTGTGTGAGATCACCTAAGGAGCAGGTGTGGACAGCACTGATGAGGGGTTGGGCAACAGATGGTGGTGGTGATGAAGCATGAACGTCTGCACTTCTCTCTGTCTCTCTGACCCTGTCTCTCTCTGTCGCTCGCTTTTTCTTGGTGCCTGTCTGGTCCTCTAGCTCTGTCCCCAGTTGTCTGCTTGTGTTCAGTCTCCTGGTGGCACAGAGTCTTACTGGGCACAGAGAGAATTGTAGCCTGCTCCACCCCGGAGAGCCACAGGAGACGTATCCTGACCACACGCACAATAGCAGGATGGCTGCGGGCTGTAGGGACCACCACGGGGGGCATGTCCCAGCCCCTCTGCAGCAACAGGGTTTGAGAGGGACCTCAGCACATACCAAAGGAGCAGAAGTTAAGATGGAACCCCACGCACCAAAGGCCTGGCCCCCCCCCCCCCCCCCCATTTTTCTAGCGCCAACCAAGTTGAGTTTTCTGTCGCTACCTTGCAGGGGAGGACAGGAGACCCCGGAAGTGACTGAGACATTTCCTGCCAGGTGGATTTCGATCTCCCTGGGTTTTAGATCCGCTTCACTCAACACAGCAGCCACCAGCCACAGGTGGGCTATTGAGCACTTGAAACGTGGCAAGTGCGGTAGGGCAACGAGCTTTGAACTGTTATTCGATGTTAACTAGCGTATTTATTTTTGTTAATGTTTATCTCTTTTTGAGAGAGAGAGACAGAGACAGAGTGTGAGTGGGGGAGGGGCAGAGTGAGAGGGAGACCCAGAATCCGAAGCAGGCTCCAGGCTCCGAGCGGTCAGCACAGAGCCCGACGCGGGGCTCAGACCTACAAACGGTGAGATCATGACCTGAGCCAAAGGCAGACGCTTAACCGACTGAGCCACCCAGGCGCCCCCAAATTTTAACTAATTTAAGTGTAAGCATTGAATCCTGATTCAGTTTTTGAAAAGGTCTTAAGCACATCTGGAACCATCTGTTCCAGTTTTTGAAAAGGTCTTAAGCACATCTGGCTACAAGAACCTACTGTTTCAAATCTAAGTTTTATAGGCTCTGCGTAGACATCAATTATTTCTAAATTTTTTTTAAATGTATTTTTTGAGACAGAGAGAGACAGAGCATGAGCGGGGAGGGGCAGAGAGAGAAGGAGATACAGAATCCGAAACAGGCTCCAGGCTCTGAGCGGTCAGCACAGAGCCCGACGCGGGGCTTGAACTCAAACCGTGAGACCATGACCTGAGCCGAAGTCGGACGCTTAACCGACTGAGCCACGCAGGCGCCCCGACATCAATTATTTCTGAAGAAAACTTAGTATTTGGATGGGGTGCTGTTGCAGGTGTAAAGTATTCAGTGGATTTTGAAGACTTGGTATAAAAGATTGTAAGCTATCTTATTACTTTTGTATTGATTACATGTTGGAATGATCATAATTTGGATACGTTGGGTTAAGATAAAAATATTACTGGGGCGCCTGAGTGGCTCATTCAGTTGAGCATCTGACTCTTGATTTCTGCTCAGGTCATGATCCCAGGGTCATGCAATCAAGCCTCACATCAGGCTTTGCACTGAGCATAGAGTCTGCTTAAGATTCTCTCCATTCCCCCCCCCTCCCCTGCTTGCACTCTCTCTCTCTAAATTCAAAAAATATATATTACTAAAATTAAACTTTTGCTTGCTTTTTTTCCCCCCTTTTAGAATGTGACCACTAGAAAATTTTAAATTACATATTTGGTTCATGTTCTATTTTGATTGGACAGGGCTGATTTGGAGAACATAGGAACCACATCAAATAGATCAAAGCTTAAGTGGTAGTAAGTGATCTTTTTTTATTTTTTATTATTTTTTTAATGTGTTTTATATTTGAAAGAGAGAAAGGGAGAGAGGCAGAGAAAGGTGGAGACAGAATCCAAAGTAGGCTCCAGGCTCTGAGCTGTCAGTACAGAGCCCAATGTGGGGCTCGAACTCATGAGTTGTGAGATCAGATCATGACCAGAGCTGAAATTGGACGCTCCACCGACTCAACCACCCAGGCACCCTGGTATTAAATGATCTTAAGTGGAAACTGCCAGAAACACTTTGTAAACTGGTTGTGGAGGTAGGGGAGGGGACGCAGTGACATCCCCCCCCCCCCGTTTTTCTTGGTCCCCAGAAGAGTCACTGATCTCTAATAAAAAGTTCTATAAACGGCAGATCCTTGACTGGGCTGATCTACAATGGCGCTCAGCTGTAAAAGAAAACTATTTAATGTGCAAACTTGGTCTAAAAGACTTGTGATCACACTCAGAGTAGAAGCTAGACTTTTCACCATGATGCAAAGGCCCACACCCGCTCTGTCCCCCTTTGTTCTTGCTTTGACTTCATCTTCCTCCCTCTCCCCCTTGCCCATTCCAGCCACACCTGCCTCCTTGCTGCTTTTTAGATATGTAAATCATGTCCCCACCTCAGGACCTTTGCACTCGCTGCTGGCTGCTGCTTCTACCCAGAATGCTCTTTGTCCACCTATCTACCTGTCTCTGCCCTTATTCAAGTTTCTTCTTAAATATCCCCTCCCCAGAGGATCCTTCCCTGACGGCCCCGTGTCTCGAGTGGCCCCATTTCTTTATCCTTATTAACAGTATATATGCCCTGATTATCAGTATAAAACTTATCTATATATAAATCTATGTCAATTTCTTATTGCTGCTGTAACGAAACATCCCAAATTGACTAGTTTAAAACAACACCGATTTATTCTCTTACAGTTCAGAAGGCCAGAAGTCCAAAGGCAGTCTCACTGGACTGGTTCCTTCTGGAGGCTCTAAGGGTGACTCCATTTCCTTGTCTTTTCAGCTTCTGGGGACACCTGCATTCCTTAGCCCGTCTTGCCTCTTGCCTCTCTCTTGTAAGAACCTTTGTGGTTTCATTGTGCCCAGCAGCATAACCCGGGGTAACCGCCCCATCTCGAGATCTTTAATCAGACCCGCAAAGTCCCCAAGTAAGATCGCATATTCACAGGACACCCTTGTGATGGGGATTATTTTATCTGCCGCAAAATCACATGATGCGTTAATGTTTCACCTGCTCATGGTGTCTGTCTCCTCCACTGGAACACAGGCTCCTCCATGAGGATAAAACATCCCTGCCAAGGTCACCATTGTATCCCCAGGGCCAAGAACAATGCCTGGCGCGTGGTAGGTTGTTAGTAAAGATTCGCTGAGTGAACAAATGCCCTCGAGGAGGGAAGAATTAACGTCCTTACCAACAAATTGATTTACAGTCACAGAAACAATTTCCCAGCTGATTGCACACTGATGAAGAGACAGCCTTTCAAGGTTCAAATCTCAGGTCTGCCATTCACTAGGTCAGTGACCATGGGCAAATTACCAAGCCTCTCTGTGCCTCTGTTTCTCATCTGTGAAATGGGAATAAATATATTACTTGTCTCATGGAATATTGAGAACATTCACTTAGTTAATACCTGTAAAGCAGTTGGTGCGGAGTCTGGTGCACGTGGGAAGTACTTCGTAAGAATTCACTTTTGTTATTAATATTAATATTACTTTGCAAACACCTGAAACAGTGTTTCACGAGATGTGACGCTAACCTAACGTGAGACTCAGATTTCAATTCTTTTGACTCAGTAGCCAGAAGTGGGATTCCTGATCATATAGTAATTCTACTTTTGATTTTTTGAGAAACCCCCACACTGTTTTCCACAGTGGTAGCACCATTTTGTATATCCGCCAACAGTGAACAAGGATTCCAATATCTCCATAGTCTCACCAATGCTCCTTACTTACCTCTGCTGTCGTTGTTGGGTTTTTTGCTGTTGTGGGTTTTAAATTTTTTAAAAATTTTTATTAATTTTTTTTAACATTTATTTATTTTTTGAGAGAGAAAGACAGAGCATGAACAGGGGAGGGGCAGAGAGAGAAGGAGACATAGAATCCAAAACAGGCTCCAGGCTCTGAGCTGTCAGCACAGAGCCTGACACGGGGCTCGAACTCACAAATCGGGAGATCATGACCTGAGCCAAACTCGGACACTTAACTGACTGAGCCATTCAGGCGCCCCTTGGATTTTTTTTTTTTTTTAATTGCCATCCTAACAGGTGCAAGGTGATACTTCGTTGTGGTTTCGATCTCCGTTTCCCTGGTGATGAGTGGCATCATTGTTTCATATACCTGGTGGTCATTTCTGTGTCGTCTTTGGAGAAATGTCTGTTCGAGTCCTTCACTCATTTTTAAATCCGGTTATCTGGTTTTATAGGTTTTTTGTTTGTTTGTTTGTTTTGCTATTGAATTGAAGGAGTTCCTTATATAGTTTGGATATTAACCCCTTGTTGGTTATATGGTCTGCAAGTATTTTCTCAAACTCCATAGGCCACCTGTCACTGATGATGGTTCCTTTTGCTGAACAGACACTTTTTAGTTGATGTGATTCAATTTGTCTATTTTTGGCTTATGTTGCTTGTGATTTTGGTGTCGTATTCAAGAAATCATTGCCAAGACAACCCCCCTATTTTCTTCCAGGAGTTGGACAGTGTTGGGTCTTCTGTTTATATCTCTAATCCATTTTCAAAAAATTAAAAAAAAATGTTTATTTACTTTTGGGAGGTGGGGGAGAAGGACAGAGAGAGAGAGGGAGACACAGAAACCAAAGCAGGCTCCAGGCTCCGAGCAGTAAGCACAGAGCCCAACGTGGGGCTCGAACTCACAAGCAGTGAGATCATGACCTGAGCCGAAGTTGGACACTTAAGTGACTGAGCCTCCCAGGCGCCCTCTTTAATCCATTTTGAGTTGATTTTTGTGTAGGGTGTAAGACAGGGATCCAGTTTCATTTTTTTGCATGTGGATATCCAGTTTTCCCCACGCCATTTGTGGGAGAGGCTGTCCTTTTCCCATTCTGTATTCTTGGCACCCTTGTCTAAGATCAGTTGACCACATATGTGTGGGTTTATTCCGGGCTCTCTATTCTGGGCATTTTTTTTTTTTTTCAATTGGCCACCAACATTGACAGATCAGGAAATTTCAAGCTTCTCTTGAAAAGTCAATATCGTGTCTGCATTCCCACGGTCATGATTCACCAGCAGCAGGTTCTGAGTGGCCACTGTCCTGGGGACAGCTTGCCCGTTTTCTGGCCCACACCCGGCGGTTTCCTTCATTTTCATTACCTGCCTGGCCCCAGGAAGCAGCAGAGTTCGTGACCCCAGTGGAGGAAAAAAGTGGACACAAATACAGAAAGACTCAGGCACAAAGAGACAAGAGATAAAGTAAACCAGAAAAAAAAAAAACAATAATCGTCATACACTGTCATAGAGCACCTACATATAAACTTACATATAGGCTATACAAACAGTACTTATTTTGTTCCAGGCACTTCTCCAGGTTCTTCACAAACGTTAACTGGCTCAGTCTCCTCAATATCCTATGAAATAGGATCTATTATCCCCCCCTCCCCCCACTGTACAGATGAAAAATGAGGCACGGAGAAGCTAAGAGCTGTTTACCTGTTGACCAAGTTGATTACCTGGTAGAACTGAGATCTGAACCCTCATCCCCACATCACCCACCCTGTGTGAGCCTAACCACTAGGCAACACTGCCCCCTTGTGGATTTGGAGGCACACAGGGAAAGAATAAGAGGTTGAAGGGGTGAGGCACAAAGGAAGGATTCCCAAGTTCTCCTGGGTGGGTGACTGTGGGTCTCAGCACCCAGTTCTGGTGCTAGATGGGGACAGAGGTGCAAGCAAACTCCTTGCAGACAGGGGGAGGGAGCCACCTGAACCTTGCCCTTGGCGAGCTCAAGTCCTGATCTTGATTGATCTTGGGTCTCTCAGGTTCTACAGGGAAAGGCAGGGAGTGTGGCCTGTGGGGTCAGACCCGCTCCGATGAGACCCTGGGCAAGAGACTAAGTATTTCTTTTTTTTTTTTTTTAAATTTTTTTTTAACGTTTATTTATTTTTGAGACAGAGAGAGACAGAGCATGAACAGGGGAGGGGCAGAGAGAGAGAGGGAGACACAGAATCCGAAGCAGGCTCCAGGCTCTGAGCCATCAGCCCAGAGCCCGACGCGGGGCTCGAACTCCCGGACCGTGAGATCGTGACCTGAGCTGAAGTCGACGCTTAACCGACTGAGCCACCCAGGCGCCCCAAGACTAAGTATTTCTACCTCAGAGCTCAGCCACTGTTATTTCCAAGTATTGCTACCAATGTAATGATTTAATAAGTTGGAGAAATTACCATCATGTCTGTTTATTCGTGAGTCATGGTGACCCTGGTTGTCTTCCAGAACTATCTCCTCTGTGCACCCAGATACCCACCTAAGATCATGATAATAATAACAATAGTAATAATATAATAAATAGCTCACATGCCTCGAGCAATTATAGTCACTGTTTTACTTGTGTCGTTGTAATTAATCTAGTGGGATAAAATCACGAACCTGTCTTTTTAACAAAACTACAGGGACACCTGGGTGGCTCAGTCAGTTAAGTGTTCAACTCTCGATCTCCGTTTAGGTTATGATCTCATGGTTTCGTGGGTTCGATCCCCATGTAGGGCTGTGTCCTGACAGCACAGAGCCTGCTTGGGATTCTCTCTCCCCGTCTCTCTCTGCCCCTCCCACACTCTCACTATCTCTCTCTCTCTCTCTCTCTCTCTCAAAATAAGAAATAAAACTTAAAAATTAAAAAAAAGAAAACAACAACAGATAAAGAAATATGACTTTCCCATTACAAGAAGAAATAATTTTTTTTTCAGTAAAATCCTCTCTGATTAGGTTTGTTAGGATTGCAACAGAGGTGAAAAGAAAGTACCTTTTTGTTTTTACTTACTCAAAGGGGCAATGTTAAGATTATTGGCCAATGTATGCTGAACGCATCCTCTGTAGAACTGTTTGAAGGGCTCTACGTGGATTAACTTGTTTATCTTCCCGTAAACCTTGCTGCTGTTGCTGTCTTCACGATAAACAGGAGAAACTGAGGCCAGAGGACATTAAAATCATTTCCCAAGTCCACACAGTAGGAAATAGCTAGGTTTGAACTGAGAGAGACTTGCATGAGAATCTGTGTGTGTGTGTGTGTGTGTGTGTGTGTGTGTGTGTAATATCATTTCTACCCAAGTATTTGAATAGTATTTGTACTATTCCACGTGGTAATTGTACTATTTCCACATGGTACAAAAATAAAGTATGTTTATAAAAAAAGGTACACAGTGACAAATCATGACCATATCCGCCTTCTATCCTGTCCTCACCTCTTATTCAAAACATAACAAGTAGAATATGTTACTTGGGTCATCTTCAAAGGTTTCGTTGCACATAAACAGGCAAATGCAAAGATGTGTTTTTATTTTTCTCTTGCCTTTCGCCACCGGGCTGGGCTCCTAACAAAGTAAGGCGTCTCCTGGTGTTCAGAACACTTGGTTAATTATTTTTTCCTGTTATAAGCATGGAAACTTTGCAATGCCTGGTGAGTTTCAAGGTTTGTGAAACACTGTTTAGATAATTACCTAAGTTGTAAGACAATGGCTGGTGTGAAAATTACAGATGAATCATAATTATATCTATGCCTATAAAGCCTTCTGCTGGGAAGTCTTTCAGTCTGGGGGAATTTAGTGGGAGGCATTTTTTTTCCCTCCTCAAGGGATCTTGTTATTAATTTTGTGGGGCTTAGAGCTGGCCAGGAAAAAAAAAATTGAAAAGAAAACAAGACCAGATGAAAGATGCACATAGGGAGATCTATGGCCGCGATGATTAATGTTCGTTGAGCGCTTTCAATGTGCCAGAAACGTTTTTTTATTCTAATGTTTTATTCTGAAATAGTTCAAGACTCACAAAGAGTTGCCAAGTGGTACAGATAATTCTCACCCAGTTTCCCTCAGTCACATCTTTCATGACCACAAAACTTTGTCAAAACCAGAAAACTGGGTTTGGTACAATAGTAGTCTGCTACAGATCTCAGTTGAATTTCATCATTTTTATATCTCTTTCTCTGTCTTTCCCGTCACCACCATCAGGATTCACAACTGTTGCATCATCAGGAAGAAAGTGTCTCGTGTTATCCCTTAAGAACCACACCCACCCCTCACCCTCAAGCCCTGACAACCACTGGTCTGTTCTCTGTCACTCTAATTCTGTGACTTTGAGAATGTGATATAAATGGGATCATACAGTATGAAATGCTGTGAAGTTGGGTTTTCCCCACTCATCATAATGTCCTTGAGGATGTAGTCACTTACATGCACAAAAGCCTGAAGTTTGTAGGTTCTGTTAGTATTCCTATTTGCAGATGGGAAAACAGAGCAGAGAAGTGAAGTGAGCTGTCCCAGGACACACAGCAGGTAAGTGTTAAAGCTGAGATTTGAACCCAGGCAGCCTGACTCCAGGGACATTCATAGAAACAAAACAAAACAACCCACCCAACTTAGTATTAATGAACTTGATACCTTCTTTTCCTTTTTATATAATCAAAGACCCCCCATCCCACTTATGATGGCAGGGTCTGGAAGAGATATTTGCACACTCGTGTTCATAGCAGCATTTATGGATAACAGACAGAAGATGAAAATAACCCAAGTGTTCACTGACAAATGAATTGGATAAACAAAATGTGATGTCTCCATAAAATGGATTATCAGTCAGCCTTAAAAAGGAAGAATCTGCTGTCACATGCTACAACAGGGATGAATCTTGAGAACATTATGCGAGGGGAGAGAAGCCAGTCACGAAAATACAAGTACTTGCATGATACTTCTTATAGGAAGTATCTAAAATAGTCGAATTCAAACAGACAAAATAGAACGGTGGTTTCCTGGGGAAGGTGCCTGGGGAGGGGGAATGGGGAGTTAAATGTGTAATGGGTTACAGAGTTTCAGTTTTGCAAGATGAAAAGTTCTGGGGACCTGTTGTACAACAAGGTGAATATACTCAACACTACTGAGCTGTACATTTAAAAATGGATACAATGGTAAATTTCATGTTGCTTTTTTTTTTTTTTTTACAATTAAAAGTAAAATGTTGAAAAAGACTCCCTTATGGGTGCCTGGGTGGCTCAGCCAGTTGAGTATCTGACTTCGGCTCAGGTCATGATCTCCTGGTT
The DNA here is from genome assembly GCF_007474595.2 of Lynx canadensis. Classification (NCBI taxonomy): domain Eukaryota; kingdom Metazoa; phylum Chordata; class Mammalia; order Carnivora; family Felidae; genus Lynx; species Lynx canadensis. Next base: position 54,431,480 of record NC_044317.1, read on the forward strand.
CATGAGTTCGAGCCCCACGTCAGGCTCTGTGCTGACAGCTCAGAGCCTGGAACCTGCTTCAGATTCTGTGTGTGTGTCTCTCTCTCTGAGCCTCCCCCGCTCATTCTGTCTCTCTGTTTCTCTCTCCAAAATAAATAAATGTTGAAAAAAATGAAAAGACTCCCTTAATGCTGAGTTGCTTACAAAGTTATTGACAAACCATTCAGTCAGTTGCATAAGTTACAAAACAATGACTAAGTGTGAACATTACTAATGACTCTCTTAATTGTTATCACTGGAGGTAAATGATACAGTCCTGAAGCTCGGCTGGCTTATTTCTTAAGGTACATTGTTTTAAAAAGCTGTTAAAGCTCGCCACAGACTCCTAATTGTGGAGACCAACAGTTTCACTCATCTGTCTGCTGCCTCAGAGAAGTGTTTTGCCAGAGCGATTGCTCGACCGTTTTTCTGGAAACCCAGGTCCAAACACAAAGCTTTGTTGGGTATTTTATGTTCCAATATCCTTGAAACAACCCCATGGGGTCGAAAAATGCGCCATTTTTTCTTGCCATTTCACACACATCCAGTGCATAGCAAGGCTAGGGTTAGGACTGGGCACTTTGTTTTTTGCAGGCTGTGTGTTACTCTAGAGCTATCCTGTGTCCCTACAGCACATGCACAAAGATGGCAACATTGTTTGGTTTTCTCTGGCTGGTGAGATCACTGGGCGGTTTTGTTTTCCTCCTTCATACACCTCAGTGTTCCTCAGAGCCACTGGTCAGTCTCTTGCACTCACGTAACCCACGCACATGACGACACACAGCTTTCAGGACCAAGGTCAGAATGAACCCACCTCTTCCTTCTGTACCATTTCCAGAGGTCTCTGGGTTGACATCTGCACCACATATTGTTTCCTTTTGCTCCCAAAGAAACAGAGCACCATAAGCTCCAAGCCTAAGCAGCAAGGAAAGTAAAACCTAAATCCACATGCCTATGTGCATGGTAGCACATAATGAGAACACGTAGGAGGAAAAAAAGTGCAAAAGTGCTTTTGAGCACACAGAGCACTAGTATGGGCTTCCTCGTTTGTCCCTCCTTTGTGGAAAAGATAAAGTAGACAGTTAAAAATATATATTCCAGGATGCCTGGCTAGCTCAGTCAGTGGAGCGTGAGACTCTTGATCTTGGGTCGTGAGTTCAAGTCCCGTGTTGGGGGCAAAGTTCACTTAATTAAAAAAATTAAAATGTATATATGTATTCCAACCAACTGTGAAGGTTTAGAGAAACAGCCGCCCGTAACACAGCAACCCCAATTTTGCCAGGTGGGACACGTTCCTGGTTGAGCTGGATACGTATACAATGTCCTCACAGAATTAACTCCTGGATGGCTCATTTGCCTGAACCTCCCTGGCGACCAGAGGTTTATTAAGATCATCTATGAAATGTGAGCCATTAATATAGATGATGTGATGCAAACTTTGTTGACAGGCTTGTTCTAGACAAGCTACAGCTGTTAGAGTAACCGTTTTAGAATATTTCATGTTTTCTGAAAGTTAAGAGCTACGTTTTTAACTAGCAAGCAGGTGAAGAGAGGCTCAAAACCATCAACAATTTAAGAAATGCGAGTTAAATGTGGCAGGCTATCATTTTATACCGATTAAATTGCGGTAGAAAGCTGAGTCATGTCAAGCAGCAGCAGGAACCTGAACTTTAGGGATCCTCAAATTGTGCCCTTGGAGTGTGGAGGACAAAGCCGTGCACAAGAGTGACCTGGCTTTACTTGGTCAAATTAACCATATGCCCACACTATCACCCAGCGTGTGATAATTCTGTGTTAATTCTGTGAGGACATTGCATATGTACTCAGCTCAACCAGGAACTTGTCCCACTCCTAGGTTTAGACGCTATATTAGTTGCCTATTGCTAGGTGGGTATTCACCCCTAATTCATCATCTTAACACAACAAACTTGAAAAAAAAAAACCTCACACGGTTTCTGAGGATCAGGAATCTAGGAGTGGCTACCTGGGTGGTTCTAGCTCAGGGTCTGTCACTAGATTATAGGCAAGATGTTAATCAGGGCTGCAGTCACCTGAAGGTTCCGCTTATGCTGGACTATTTCCGGGATGGGTGACTTCAGTGGCTGTTGACTGGAGACCTCAGTTCTTTACCATGTGAACTTCACCATGTGGGCTGTTGAGTGTCCTCACAACACAGCAGTGAGCTTCCCCCAGAGCCAGTGATCTGAGAGGGAGGGATAGAGGGAGGAAAGAGAGAGGGAGGCGATACTTTTTACAACCTAGTAACATACACTGTCACTTCTGCCACATTCTGTTCATGAGAAGTGAGTCAGTAAGTTCAACCTACACTCAAAGAGAAGGAAATTCAACTCCAACTGTTGGAGAGAAGAGTGCCGAAAATTTGTGGCTGTAATTTGAACCTCCACAGGTTCCAAATAAATTGGATTTTGGATTCTAAGGAGACACATACAAAGCACTGTTGGTGGAAATGGGGAGCTGGAGGCAACCTCTGTGTCCATCTCTGGGGTAGTGGATGGTAGGGTGTGGTGAGTGCCCACTGGCTTGGAGTTGTGTGTTGGTAAAAACAACAGATTAGGTGTATATATATATCCACATGGATGGATCTTAAGATCATAGTTCTGAGTGACAAAAAAAATAAGGTCAAATTTGGGGCATATAACCTACATTATTTACATGCATTAAAAATATATGCACAGAGGGGCGCCTGGGTGGCGCAGTTGGTTAAGCGGCCGACTTCAGCCAGGTCACGATCTCGCGCTCCGTGAGTTCGAGCCCCGCGTCAGGCTCTGGGCTGATGGCTCGGAGCCTGGAGCCTGTTTCCGATTCTGTGTCTCCCTCTCTCTCTGCCCCTCCCCCGTTCATGCTCTGTCTCTCTCTGTCCCAACAATAAATAAAAACGTTGAAAAAAAAATTAAAAAAAAAATATATGCACAGAACCAAAAATCCCTGCATATTTTATAAATGTGTAATCAAGAGAATTTGGCTGGTCTCTGTCCCCTGTTCTTGGGAAGTAAGCCCTAAACCTTTGGAGTGATAGAAATACCTTTGTTATATATGGTAGGCCCCTAGGGCCACACTCAAAGTACTTGAAACACAAACCATGTGGTTCAGAAGGTTGGAGCTTTGGGCCACTTGATATCAGCCTATGGAGGAAAGAAGGCTGGACTGAGTTCAATCATATGGCCAGTGATTTGATCAACCATGTGTCTATAATGGAACCCCAATAAAAACTCTGGACTCTGGAGCTCTGATGAGCTTCCTGTTTGGCAACACACAGGGTGTGACAGCTCCTGAGGACAGAATGCACAGAATATGTTTGGGACCTTCCTGGACCTCATTCTATTCATCTTTTCATCTGGCCTGATTTACACTCTTTATAATAAAACTGTAATCATGAGTATAGCATGTTCCTGAGTTCTGAGAGTCGGTCTAACGAAATATTGAATCTTAAGGGGTAGTGAGAACCCCCAAATCTGTAGCCAGCTGACCCATCAATCACACCTACGTAATGTAGCCCATTAAAAACTCTGTGTGTCATAGTTTGAGTGAGCATCCCTGGTTGGCAATACTCTTTGGGAATTGTCACACTTTGATGTGTGACAAATAACACATCCCTGAGGATGATGAAAGCTTCACGTTTGGAACCACCTCCCACTTCACTCTATGCATATCTTTTAGTTTCTTTTTTCTTTTTTAATGTTTATCTATTTTTGAGGGAGAGAGAGACACAGTGTGAGTGGGGGAGAAGCAGAGAGAGAAGGAGACACAGGATCTGAAGCAGGCTTCAGGCTCTGAGCTGTCAGCACAGAGCCCGACGCGGGGCTTAGACCCACCAACCGTGAGATCATGACCTGAGCCGAAGTCGGATGCTTAACCAGCTGAGCCACCCAGGCGCCCCTACGCTTGTCTTCTAATTTCTGTCCTTTTGTTATAATAAAACTGCAGTTGTAAGTTTGGCACTTTCCTGAATCCCATGGTTGTGATTTGTCAAGCCTGAGGGAGTCTGTGGGGACTCCAGATTTGTAGCTAGCTGGTCTCAAGGCGGGGAGGCGACCCCGCGGACCCCCAAAATTGCAGCAGGTGTCTGAAACAAGGGCAATCTTGTGAAGAACCGTGTCCTCAGATTTGGTAGTTTGGCACACTTATGGCAATAAAAACACGCAAAAACACAAAGATGTGAATGAGACATGATAGGATGGTTACCTGAGGGCAAAGCTCAGAAGACCAGGAGGAGGGGGAAGAGGGTCTTGGGCACAAGCATAGGCATGACCAAAAACCTCAGTAATCAGGAATAAACACTTTAATGCGATGTTTTTAAAACTCCAAATTAACGCACCAATCTAGGATGAACAAGATACCAAGATTTAAAATAAAGACAGTGTGCAGCAGGACTGGGATTAGGTTGAGGCATATGAATCACGCTGTGCAGAGTCAGATCCCTGTGTGGACTTGTCTGCATTCATTTTGACTTTTTCAAATATTGTTTGTCTTGATTTCGGAGGTTTTGCACTACTCCTTAAATTTTGTTCCTGAGGCAAAATACCTCATTTGTCTCTAGTTTGGGCCCAGAGGAGGAAGGGAATAGACAGACAAACAGACAATGGGGGAAAAATTGGTTGAATACAGCAAATTTGCCATATGATGAACACAGCCTTTTCCACCCTTGGTCTAAATTAAAGGCAAAAAATAAATCATGCTTGATAGAGAATACTGAGTTTGCTCAACAGTCTAAGAGAATTTGACCCACAGATTTGTGGACCCACTTGATTTACTCACCAATGTGTGTGGCTGGGAAGCGTTATTAGGTTTTTTTCATCTTTGCAAATTTTTCTTTCTTCCCCTCCTCCTCCTTCCTCTTTTTTTTCTTCTCCTTCTTTTTCTTCTCCTTCTTCTTCTCCTTCTTCTTGTGAAACAAAAATTGATTATAGACCATTTATTAAAAAAAAAAGGAAACTTTCTATTTTTCAGGTTCCCCAAGGGGCTCCTCCAACTCGGGCTTCATCTGAGGTATTGGGCAGAATTGTGCTGCCAGATTGGGTGGGAAAGTAGGACACTAACAGAGTCCAGATCGTGTCAGCCTCTGAAGGCTCCGGTGGCAAGTTTGGGGTTTATTCCAAAAGTAATGGGAAGCCATCAATGGTGTTTAAGCAGAAAAGGGACTTCAGCCAAGTCTTCCCTTGGTCCCCATTAGAAGTACTAGCCCCACCATCTAGACCACCTCAGAATCCTACTGTCACCTGAAGGGACACACTTTTTGATTTCCACCCCAAATGCTAGCCCAGGCAGTCCCAAGTGCAGGAGGCTTTTTGATGGAGGGTTTGCCAAAAAGGATCAACTTCCAGGTAAAGACTTCAGCCTTGACCATTCAGCATGCTGGCTTCTGAAAGACCCTCCAGGTCTCCTGCCCTGCTTTTGACCACACTGCTTGCTCCTCTCTCCTCTTCCCTGTTACCTCTTCTCTTCCACCCCTACCTCCTGGAGACCCACCCAAGCAAGGACCCTCAGATCGTCTCACTAGTGAGCAGAGTGGTCCAGCTTCTTCCATCCCCACCACCAAACTCCCCTGAAAGCCCTACTCAGCCTGACAATCCATGCTGCCGACAGCTGCAGAAGAGAAGGTGCCTCCTTCCCTATAAACAATGCCACCCCCCCCAACTCAGTTTTCTGGGGGAGAACAGTTGAGGGACAGAGCAGAGCAAGTGCAAAAGCAGAGACCAGTGTAGAGAAGTGAAGAGGGTGTTTGCAGCAGCCCAGTATGTCTGTGTCGGAGTTGGCCGCACATCTTGGAGCCTCCCCTGTCACCCCCACAATCCCCTCCCTTGCTGCTTCTGGTCTGTGGTCTGAGTTACCTCCCACAGGGGCCTCTCTTGACGAGCCAATGGGAAATAACAGCCCCACTGCCAGCTCTCTCTGTCCTCTTACCCTGATTGCTTTACTCATCTTCATAACATTTAATGTCCCCATTGAAGTATTATGTGCTTACACATGGTTGTCTTTCTCCTCCTCTAGGGAAAAAAAAAGCTACACAAAAACAGACTTTCTCCAACTTGTTCAGTGCTATGATCTGGGAACCTAGAACAGTGCTTGGAACACAGTAGGTGCTCAGTAACTGTTTGTTGAATGAATGAATGAATGTCCAGGAAAGAAAGGAGAGCAGCTCCAGCTAAGGTAGTGGCAATGAAAATGGACAAGAACTGAGTCACTGCAACTTAACTAGACACATGTCTGATTTCCCCCCATATGTTTATCATGAACATTTTCAAACACATAGCAAAAATAAAAGAGATTTACAGCAAACATCCATATACCCACTACCTAGATTCCACTGTTTATAATTTGCTATCTTTGCTTTGTCACATGTCTGTTGACTTTCCATCCACCCTTCCATCCATGCATCTACCCATCCACCCATCCATCCTTCTATCTATCCATCCATCCATCCATCCATCCACCCATCTAAGCATCTATCCATCTTATTTTTGATGCATTCCATAGTAAGTCACAGACATCAGTACACTTGATCTTAAATTCTCAAACACATCTATCATGTACTACAACTCAAACTTCATGTTTCTTTTCTAAGGTAAAATTCATATACAATGAAATGCACAAAAGCTGTACTTTTCTGTGAGTTTTGACCAACATGCACACCAACCCCCGTCAAGACACAGAACATACACTATCACCCAGCAAGTTTCTTCACATCAGTTCTGTCTGTCCCAGCCTCCACCCCAAGAGGCAAGCAGGGTTCTGATGTCTCTCCACCATAGAGTAGCTTTGCCCAGTCTAGAAATTCCTGTAAATGGAGACGTAAGTGTGTACTGTTTGTATAAGACTCCTTTCGTCTTGAGTCCCCTTGAGCATTTTGTTCCTTGTAATTGCTGAGGCATAGCCCATTGTTTGAATACACCACAGTTCATTTATCCCTTCTCTTGTCGATGGACACCTGGGTTGCTTCCAGTTTGGGGCTATTACAAAGAAAGCTGCTGTGAACATTTGTGTAAAAGTCTTTGTGTGGACGTGTGCTTTCACTTCTCATGGAGAAATACCCACCAGTGGGACTGCTAGGCATAGAGTAGATCATGTTCAGTATTGCAAGAAACTGCCCAACCTTTCTCCAAAGTGGTTATGCCATTGTACATCCCCAGCAACAATGTGTGGGAGTTCTGGTCACTGTACATCTCTGCTACATTTATGAGTTTGGGGGATTTAAAAAATTGTTTTAGCCAACCTGATGGGCATGTAGTAGTGTCTGATTGCAGTTTTTTATTTCTCTTGTGACTAAAGATGTTGAGCATCTTCTCATGTGCTTATTGGCCATTCATACATCTTCTGTTGTAAAGTAGACCTGTGTTTGACCTCTTCCTCTCAAGGGAAGGATTCTGGAGATATTCTAATATCTCTATCTGACCTACAGAGACGATCAACCTTCCTATGTGTAGTGGTTCCCTAGGGCTGCTGTAACAGTGTCCATAGCAGGAGGCCAGAACTCCTGGAGGCCAGAAGTTCAAGATCAAGCTATTGACAAGGCTGTGCTCTCTCTGGGACTCTGGGTAGAATCTTTTCTTGCCTCTTCTGGCTTCTGACAATGGCTGTCAATCCTTGGAGTTCCTTGGCTTGTAGCTGCATCACCCCAATCTCTGCCTCTGTCTTCACATGACCTTCTCCCCTGTGTGTATGTTTTCACATTGTCTTCCCTCTTTTTATAAAAGCACCAGTCGTATGGGATTAAAGGTCCAACCTACTCCAGTATGACCTCATGTCAACTAATTGCACCTGCAATGACCCAATATCCAAATAAGATTGCACTCTGAGGTCTCCGGGATTAGGACCTTAAAACATATATTTTTGGAGGACACAGTGTAACACATAATACAGTGGATTGAGTAGTCTGCCCTCTAAGTTATGTCCAGGCTCCATCTTCGAAACAGTGGCACATTCTGAAAACGGGATAACATTTTATCAGCACCAACTCTGCAGCAGGCATTGTGCATGAGATGCAGTTGTGAGCTTGGTGTTACAGGTAAGAAGTGTGACCTATCCATGGCTCAGAGAGATCAATTAACTTGCCCAAAAATTCCAAAGTTAAGAACCCAGGGGAGCTGGGAAACCAGGACCCAGGGTTGTGGGACTTCACACCCATGGCTTTCCAGGGTCAGGTCTTCCACAGACCTCAAGGTGGCGCCCGGGAGCAAGTTGTGGATTCTCATACCTCGCGTTTAAAATTCCTTCTTCCTGGGTGCTTAGGGGCGCATCTCAAACCCCAAAGTGCACACAAAGCACCAGCGGATCTCGTTAAGATGCAACTCCTGATTCAGTTGGTCTGAGGAGGGGCCAAGAATTTACACTTTCTAACAAGCTCCCTGGAGATGCTGATACGGCACAATGACTCTCTTGGCACCTGTGCTGGCTGGCCAAGGAACTCCAGGACAAGAGTAATAATGGTCATAATAATCACAGAAGCAACTAGTTTTACATGCCTATTCTGCGCCAGGCTCTGTACCCTTGCCTTGACGTGCATTCTCTCCCTTAATGCTCAGAATAGGAAATAGACACAGGTTTGAATCCAGCCTGTCTGTTCTTTATTTTTTTAAAAATTATTTTCATGTTTATTTACTTATTTTGAGAGAGACAGAGCATGAGTAAAGGAGAGGCAGAGAGAGAAGGAGAGAGAATCCCAAGCAGGTTCCGCACTGTCAGTGCAGAGTCCGATGCAGGGCTGGATCCTATGAACCACGATGTCAGGACCTGAACCAAAATCAAGAGCCAGATGCTTAACGGACTGAGGCACCCAGGCATCCCCAGCCTGCCTGTTCTTTAGCATAGAAGGGATATTTTCCATGGGCGACCCAGGCCAGGATCTGAGAGAACGGAGCCCTGGGTGCTAGGGGTCTAGCTGCAAAGCCAAGGGGTGGAACGGGGCACTTAGGCATCTGGAAATTGAAGGAGAGTGAGGTTAAGGGTCAGCAAAGGGAATCTGGGATCCCCGACTGCCTCTGTAAAATTCCCAAGGCAGGTATCCTTCCTTCCTTTCTCTCTGTCTGTCCCTATCTTCCTATCTATCTTACTGAGTCCCTCTCTCTATCTCCCTAGGTCCTTCTTCAGAACCTTTTTCTATGGTTCTATTTCACTTTCCCTCTTTCTAAAGTTCCCCAAAGCTCCCTCTCTTTTTGAATCTCTTTACATCTGAATTTGTCTTTAAATCTTCTTTGCTCCGTTTCTGTAAAGCTCAGTGTCTCCGCTTCCTCGTCCCCCCCCCTTTTTCTTCCTTCTCTCACCCCCTCCCTCTCTCCCTACTGCCTTAGTCGAGACTCCCCAGCTTCGGCTTTGGCAGGGTGCCCCTGCATTTGCTTCTGTTGGCCGGAGCGCGGTGTGGTTTTGGGCAAAGGCTCAGGCCTCCCACTCCCTTGATTCATATCCCGGCTCTGCCACGTACCAGCTGCAGAAACTGAGCCAAATTCTCCCAACCTGACTGCCCCTCACTGACTTTTTGAGGGCCTCCCTCCTGAGGCTGCTGTCATAACTGGGAGAGACGAGGCATGCAATGAATGCAGCGAGGTGTCAGGCACTCGATACATGGTTGCTGCTGTCATCATCATCATTATGATTACTAATAAAAGGTAACCCACAGCCAGCCTCTCTGTAGCTAACAATTAGATGCTTATCTGGTGTGTGGAATGCATGGGGAAGATCCTCCCACCAACAAAATTGGGGCCACTCCCTGACCTCGGTTTTTAGCCAGGGTCAACCATCCCAAGAGCGAGGGCACCGGGTGGAGGACGCACCAACTTTCCAAGCCACACCCGATGACAGTTTGGGGCCTCAGTCACAGCCTCTCCGAGGAGGTCCTGAGCCAAGTCTGTGCATTTCGGGGGAGTGCAGAATCAAGCAAGAATCAGCCGCAGTTGGGTTAGTGTCTGATTTAACAATTCAAGGATACCGAATACTATCAAAAGATGGCCACAGTGAACGGGGACACACAAAATGCACACAACTTTCCCAGCCCCACAGAGGGGCTCAGCCTCAGGACACTATCTATATGCAAGGTGTGGCTTGACAATTTAACAAGCTAATTTTTTACTCCCTTTAGACCTTAGGGGCAGAGGTTCAATGTCAAATGCATCATTATCATCACTGGTTTGTACAGAATCCTTCTCTTGCCCCCCCTTCCTTCCATCCCTCCCTTCTCTTCTCTCTTCCCACCCTCCCTTGGTCTTACAAAATGTGTAGTGTGGTTCTTATGGGCCTGTAATTTTAACTTATGTTATTGGCATTAGATTATATATATCATTCTATTCTAATTCACTTTTCAAATAGCATTTTTAACAAATTTTTTAATATTTATTTATTTTTGAGACAGAGAGAGACAGAGCATGAACAGGGGAGGGGCAGAGAGAGAGGGAGACACAGAATCTGAAGCAGGCTCCAGGCTCTGAGCTGTCAGCACAGAGCCCAACGCCGGGCTCGAATTCATGGACCATGAGATCATGACCTGAGCTGAAGTTGGATGCTTAACCAACTGAACCACCCAGGTGCCCCTCAAACAGCATTTTGTTTTAAAGACCCAACCATATTGCTGTGTTCACACATCTGCCCCATTGCATCGAACTCCATGATGGGCATCCACACGTTTACTCAACAATCCCCCTAGGGATGGATACGCAGTGGCTGCCAACTCCCAGCCACCACAAAGAACACTGCAAGGCACATCCTTGTACGTGACCCCTTGTGGGTGTGGAAGAATTTCTTTGGGATGTATAGCTGGGAAAGAAATTGCTGAGTCATGGGGTATGTATATACTTAATTAAATGAAATAGTGCCAGATCCTTCCTCAGAGCTGAAGGCCCCACACTTACCCTGGTAGCACTTGAACATCCCAGGATGCCTGTACATCCCTGACAACACTGAACACTGCCCATCCTTCTAATTGTCTCTAGCCTAATTGGTGTAAAATTGTAGCTCACTGCTGTTGAAATTTACATTTCTCTGATAATAAATGAGTTTGAACATCTCCTCTTATGCATGTCAGCTTTTAGATTCTGCTTCTGCGAATTGCCTGTTCATAAGTTTTACCCATTTTCCCGTAAGGGTGCCCATCCCTTTTCTTAATTCACAGGTGCTTCTTGCATATTATAGGTGTTAGTCCCTAGTACATTATGAATATTGCAAATGACCTCTCCCGTTCTTTTATTTTTTAATTTTTAATTTTTTAAATATTAATTCATTTTTGAGAGACAGAGAAAGACAGAGTGTGAACAGGAGAGGGGCAGAGAGAGAGGGAGACACAGAATCTGAAGCAGGCTCCAGGCTCTGAGCCATCAGCACAGAGCCTGACATGGGGCTTGAACTCACGAACCACAAGATCATGATCTGAGCCGAAGTTGGATGCTTAACCGACTGAGCCACCCAGGCACCCCAACCTCTCCCATTCTGATAAATGTTTTAATGGCCCATTTTAGTCTACTTTTAATTTTGACATAATGAGACTAATCGATGTTCTGTTCTATGATCTGTACTTTCCAAGTCTTAAGAAGTTGTTCTTTGTCACAAAGATTTGAAGATAATCTCCTTGGTTTTCTTCTGTTTACTTTGTAAGTGTATCTTTCACATATTGGCCTTTAATACATCTTGAGTCTACCTTTGTGTGTGCTGTTAGATAGATATCTAAGTATATTTTTCTCCACACATGAAGCCAGTTTTCCTGACGCTATTTACTATGCTTACCATCTTCCTCCCATTAATTTGGATTGCTATTTTACCATATTTTATAACTCCCCATATAGTATATAATATATTGAGTTCGGAACTCTCTCTTCTGTCTCACTGAGCCATTTGTCTACTCCTGCACTCACTAACACTACACTTTTTTAATTTAATTATTTTAAACACTACACTTGAAAAACGACATTATTTTATTTTTGCAGCCTGTCTTCATATCTGGTAGGGCAAGAAGCTTATTTCTTGCACCACCACAGCCCTATTCTCCTTACCACTTACATCACCATGCAGGAAATACACTGGTCCTCTCCACCCTTGACAGGAGCCATTTGCAGACATCTGTTCCCTCCTGATTCTGGAGCCAGGCTTCACACTGAAAAAGGCACATCCTCATTCAGGAAGAGAGAGTTGATCCTGCCCAGGAAAATCTGCACAATGTCTTAAGCTCAGGTTTTGTTCCTAGAAACTTCATTTCTCCCATCAACTCCTCTGTATCAGCATACCTAACACCAACTAGAGTAGCACAGCTGCTGGAGGTTCTGTCCTCTCTTGTTTCAAGTTCGGATGTTGGGAGTGTGCGCCTGGAGCAGAGGCTTACGCAAGTCACCAAGAGTGCAGGCTTCTTTTTGCTTCTTGCAGTCGTCTTTATCCCGTGGCTTTTATCCTCGTGGTGCCAAGTGGCCGATCCACCTCTGGGCATCCCCGTTCTTGGTGGCAAGGGGATAGGTTCCAAACATAACACCCACCCTTTTATCAGCAAAACAAAAACTTCCCAGGGAAATCCACCCACTGGGTTTCAGCTTACATCTTGGGCTTAAAACTGGATCACCTGGCCACCCACATGCAGGGAGAACATCTTTATCCGGATTACGTGCCACCCTGAGTAATAGTTGGGTTTGTGTGGTAATCCAACAACTACATCTCAATTTTGCCCAGGCTGCCCTGTGCTGAGTCAGACAAGATCACAACACATCAATCTCTGCCTCCGGGCCCACACACCTCCCTTCTGATCTCCTGCTCAACCTTGAGTCTAAACCTGACCCAGAATGCTTCCAGGCTGTGCCATCAGGAGGAAGAAGCATGGGGACAGGGGAGGGGGTGGGGGAGTCAAGCACAGTGCTTCTCCTAAACTTTTCACCATAGCTTTGGCAGGTGTTAGATCAGCGTATTGCCTTTAAGACTGTTGAAGAGAGGCGCCTGGGTGGCTCAGTCGGTTGAGTGTGCGACTTCGGCTCAGGTCATGATTTCACCCTTCGTGAGTTCGAGCCCCGCATGGGGCTCTATGCTGACAGCTCGGAGCCTGGAGCCTGCTTCAGATTCTGTGTCTCCCTCTCTCTCCCTCTGTCCCTCCCCCACTCACACTCTGTCTCTCTTTCTCTTAAAAAAATAAACATTAACAAATCTGTTAAACCGTTGAAAAAACTAGAAACTACCCGATGTCCATTTATAGTAAAAAGGGTAAATAAATTGGAGTACATTTACACAAAAGTAAACAGGGCCATAATGAAGAGACATCCACAACTATAGACAAAAATCTGGGTGAACCACGCACAAATATAAGACTGAGCAAAACAAGCCAAACACAAGACAATGCACTGTGTGATTTTATTTATATGCATCTATTATATTTCCACAAATCTATAAAAATACATTTATATCTATTCATACGAAGTTTATAAGTGGGCAAAATCAATGGATGGTGATAAAAGTCAGGAGGTCACTGCACTTGGCAAAGGGTAGTGACTACAAGGGGGCCCCTAGATCTTCTGGGGGAGCTGGTCATATCTCGCTTCTCCATCTTGGTGCTGGGATGTTTTGTGGAAATTCATCGAGTTTATAATACTCATGAAAAGGGCACATTTCTGTTTGTACATTATCCTTCAATGAAAAGTTAATTTGAAAATATTGCTAAAAGGACACCTATAAGAGACACGCTTGGCTGTTTACCTACCATCCATGTTTCTCTTCTTCTTTGATAGGAGAATCTTCATTTTATTCAGGGAGCAGCTCCTTTCCTCAAGCCTCCACTACTCAGGGGACATTCTGGGCTCAGTCTCGGAAAATGAATCCTGATTGGTGCAAATCAACCATGTTAATCCATTTCCTCTAGCCTGCGATTGGTTTAGGAAAGGGCATGTGACCCAATTTTGACCAGTAAGAATGAAGGGAATTCTGCTGGGGCAGTTTCTGGGGAAGTGTTACCCTTCTCTGAAAGATACTCTCTGGGGGCCCGTGGTGGCGCAGTCGGTTAAGCGGCCGACTTCGGCTCAGGTCATGTTCTCGCGGTCCGTGGGTTCGAGCCCCGCGTCGGGCTCTGTGTTGACAGCTCAGAGCCTGGAGCCTGCTTCACGTTCTGTGTCTCCCTTTCTCTCTCTGCCCCTCCCCTGCTCATGCTCTGTCTCTCTTTCAAAAATAATCATTAAAAAAAAATAACAGACACTCGCTGCTGTCATTGATCTTGAGGAACCACACACCAAGGAGAACCAAGAGAAGCAGAGAGAAGTGGAACTGGAGCACTGACAGCCCTTACCTGGATTTCTTGGTACGCAAAGTTAAAACCTAACTATTCAAGGCACTTAGAATTTTTTCCTGTTGCCAAGAGCAGATCGACCAACAGCATCGTTTTGGAAAAGATACTCAAGATTGCCCCTCAGCTAGCATTCTGCTCTGTTCTACATTTTGCCCCCTAACATTCCAACTTTGAGTTATCTCTGTCACCTGCAATTACGTCAGTATTATTTGTCCGTAGTTTGCACCATGGCACCCATCGCGTGCTTGCTTACAGAGAGTGGTTGGACCGCCACCTACATTCTTAGGCTCCTCTCCCTTTCCCTCATCTTCAGAACCATCTTGTAGCATCTTCTAATCTCTCACTCTTACTGCCCTCCCCCCCGACAACTCCTTCTTATAAGGACCCTCCTAACACTCCTCTTTCCCTGTGCTCTGTGCTCATTCTATTCATATCACTTACATGCTTATTATAGTACATAGTTTATTTGTCTATCTCTTTACTGTCTGTCTTCCCCTGTGAAAATGGGAGCCCCGTGAGGCAGGAAGTTGCTGTTTTGCCTGTTGTGGAGTCTCAGCATCTGGAAGCTTCCTGGCACATAATACCCACTCAAACAGCATTTGTGAAGAAGACGCAGAGCGGCTTGAGCAGATCTCTGCTTCTTGGGACTGAAATAACCCAATACGCCTGGGTGGCGCAGTCGGTTGAGCGTCCGACTTCAGCCAGGTCACGATCTCGCGGTCCGGGAGTTCGAGCCCCGCGTCGGGCTCTGGACTGATGGCTCGGAGCCTGGAGCCTGTTTCCGATTCTGTGTCTCCCTCTCTCTCTGCCCCTCCCCCGTTCATGCTCTGTCTCTCTCTGTCCCAAAAATAAATAAACGTTGAAAAAAAAAATTAAAAAAAAAAAAAAAAGAAAGAACCCAATAGAGCAAACACAGCGGCGTGGACGGGAGAAGTGACTTGTTCCTGGCTGCCCGGTCATTCCGTGAGTGCGGGACACCACACAAGAGTCCACTTCTCCTCAGATGCTTTATTTCTGGGACCAGATTTGGGTCACAGCTGCAGAGCAGGGACAGCCTCTGGGTCTGAGGAAGGAAGCACCGGGGAGACCGAGGTGCAGCCCTCACATTGGTCATTCTGGGAACTGTCTCTAGGACCTGAATGGAGAGACAGCATCAGCCCACTGTTGGGGAAGGGGGACCCTGATTCCAGGAGACTTGGAGGGGCTGGAGAGATTGAGATTGCTAATCCCTGTTAGGGAACAGGGGTCTGGAGGGAGTGTCATGGTCCCTGCAAGAGTGAGGACCGCAGAGGATGGGGCACATCAGAATGCCCAGTCCCGGGATGCCTCATGAGTTGGACCGGATGGTGTCCTGGATCCACTTGGTGAATTGGCAGAGGTTGGTGTAGACGCCGGGTCTGTTGGGCTGGGCACAGGGAAAGTCTCCCCAGGACACGAGGCCCTGTAGGGAGCCATTGCAAACCACAGGCCCCCCAGAATCACCCTGTGGAGGAGAAAGGTGCTCACAGAGAGGCAGAGATGTGGAGAGGTGGAGAGAGGGAGACACACAGGTGAAGAAAGGCCAGGGTGGCAAGAGATAGAGACACAGAGGCAGAAAAAAGTAGAGAGGTGACGGAGACGTAGGTGAGAGAGAGGGAAGGAGAGAGGGGGAGAGAATGTTAACGTATCACTGTAAATCCAAACCTTAGAAGTTCTGTTTGCCCCTCTCTACCCAACCCCCACCTGTGTCGCGCCCTCACTGGGTCTCCCTGTCCCTATTTCTGTTTCTCCTTTCCAGCTTTCGATCATTGTATTTCTCCTACTGGACATGCCTTCCTTTCCCTTCCTCACTCTTCGCCTGCCCTTGCAGCAATCCACCTTGTTCTTACACACCTCATCTTTGCAGAGAGGTAGTTCTCAGCCCTCGGATGAGGCTTTCTCATCCTGGGCACCACTGACGTCGGGGCCAGGTCATTCTTTGCTGTGGTGACCATCCTGGTGCATTGTAAGGTGTTCAGCAGCATCCGTGACCTCTATGCACTAGATGCCAGTAACCCCCTTCCTCCCCAGGGGACAGCTGTGACAACCAAAAATATGAACAAGCACTGCCATGTGTCCCCTGGGGTGGGTCTGGGGGTAGGTTGAGAACCACTTCTGTGGGTTGCCTGTGTTTAACTCCCCACAGCTCCGGCAATTCCTCTCCTATAATAATACCACTCTTTACTGTCATTTCTTATGAGTGCTTATGCGAGATACTGGTATCCAGTATAAAGAAATCCAGAGCCTGGCCTCTTTCTTTGTTAGCACTGTTTCAAGGCAAAAGAGCCTGGCTGCCTGTGAACCTCTAACTTTCAACTTTCTTGCAGATTAATTGTTTTCATTGTATGTTGCTTAATATCCCTGCAGAGTTTCCTTTGAGAGGCAGTTAGTTCACTGCTCTGAGCTTGCTTCCTCCTCTGTAAAACAGAGCTATCAATAATGGCTAAGTGAGTTAATGAGCTCATCGACGCACATAAACGACATAAAGCGGGGTCTGAGATTAGCTGCTATTATTATGATAGTATTAGTGTTGTTACTTTTTGCTCCCAGGGGCCACACCCTGACCACACGCTGGTATGAAAAGCTACTTGAGGTCTGCAGAATGAAAAACACAGTGCTAAACGGGGCTCCAGAAAAGCGACAGTGATTTTAAATGGGGACCTGTGGATTAGATGCGTTTTCTTCTGATAAAAATCCCTCTCTCTCTCCAGATACGTGTTTCCATGTTACGTGGGGACAGAGATGATATTGGGAAGTTGCTGCAATTGTCAGGTTTGTAAAATTCTTTTGGGGGGGGGGCGGGGAGGGGGTTGCCCGGCCATCAGAATGGGATGATGTGTTTACTAATTGCCAGTGTTACTGAAGTGTACCTCCTGCTGGCAGGGAACACCTGAATTTATATCCCTCTAGAACCATTGAGGGCCTGAATACAGGGAAGGGTCCTGATCCCTGCAACAGTATAATTTTAATTTCTGTCATCCTCAAAGGATAGAGCTTCCATGAGGACATAAAGAAGTTCTGTATTGGGGATCAAGGAGTATTTGTTGAATATTTGCCCCCACCCATCTCTCCAGGCTCAACTCCTACTGCACCCTCCCTCAGTCTCCCAAACGTTCTGGTTTTTTCTGTCCTTTGAATCAGCCAGACTCTTCCCTGCTGCAGGACCTTTGCACATGTTTTTCTTACCCTTAGCCTTTGCAAGACTGACTCCTTCGTGTCATTCAGCCTCTACCCAACTCTTCAAGGAGGCCCTCCTAACCATTCTTTTATAAGTAAATATATATATATATATATATATATATATATATATATATATATATTGGGGCACCTGGGTGGCTCAGCCGGCTAAGTGTCCGACTCTTGATTTCTGTTCAGGTCATCATCTCACAGTGGTTTGTGAGATCGAGCCCCCGCACTGGGCTCGGTGCTGACAGTGCAGAGCCTGTTTGGATTCTCTCTCTGCCTCTCTCTCTCTCTCTCTCTCTCTCTCTCCCCCTCAAAATAAAGAAATAATAAATAAACATTAAAATTTTTTAAAAATATATTTATTTAAGTAATCTCTACACCCAGTGTGGGGCTTGAACTCACAACCCCAGATCAAGAGTCTCATGCTCTTCCGACTGAGCCAGCCAGATGCTCCCCAAACACCCTTTTGAATATTGTCCCTCATCACTTGCTATCATAAAACTATGTTTTATAATTCTCTGAAATTACCCTAGTTATGCAGTGTCTTGACCATTGGGGCTTAAAAATAATTTTATTTTTTATTTTATTTTAAGCAATTTCTATGCCCAATGTGGGGCTTGAACTCACGACCCTGAGATCAAGAGTCACGTGCTGTACCAGCTGAGCCAGCCAGGTGCCCAACCATTGGAGGTTTTTTTTTTTTTTCTTTTTAACCTTTTCTGCCCTCCAACAAACTTCCAACAAGTTTGCAATCAAGCCTCTGTATTAAATATTCTCTTTTTTCAAATACCTAGCGAAAGTTTTTGTTTTCCTTCCTCAAGGCAGTTTACTAGCATTTGTCAGGAAACTTTCATACTACAGATTTTGTGGGGACAAGATATGTAACTGTCATCTGCCTGGAATTTGCCAAAACAGACAAAACTAGTATCTATTACGTGAAGGGTGCCCCCTTAGATGTGATATCTGCAGTGCACAACCTGCCTAACCATACAAAGCAGACTTGATCTCTCCCTCTAGACCAGTGAGTGCTGTCTAATATGGTAGCTCTTTCTGTCCCTCCCATGTGCTCTTTTTCTCTCTCTCTCAAAATAAAAATAAACTTTTTAAAAAAGAGTGTAAAAAATCTCATTTACAAATGTTTTATATGTTCTACATTTTTAAATCATGGTGCTTGGGATACATGGGGTTAAACAGAATTTATTATTAAAATAGCTAACTTTACCTGTTTCTTTTTAAAATGTAGCTACTATAGGGGCGCCTGGGTGGCTCAGTGGGTTAAGCATCCGACTTCAGCTCAGGTCATGGTCTCACGGTTCGTGGGTTCGAGCCCTGTGTCAGGCTCTGCGCTGACAGCTCGGAGCCCGGAGCCTGCTCTGGATTCTGTGTCTCCCTTTCTCTCTCTCTGTCTCTCTGCCCCCTCCCCTGCTCATTCTCTGTCTCTGCCTCTCAAAAATAAATGTTAAAAAATAATAAATAAAATGCAGCTACTAGAAAATTTAAAATTACATGTATGACTCACATATTTCTACTGGACAGGGCTGGGTTCCCAGCACTTAGCAAGGTTTCAGGTCACAGAGTTGGCACTTGCTGTGTATTTGCTGAGCAAATGCAGAGGTCTCAAGCCTTACCTGGCAGGAGTCTCTGCCAGCCTTGTCACCAGCACAGAACATTGTGGAATCTATCTGTCTTGGATAGGCCTCCTTGCACCTGTCGATACTTAGCACGGTGATGTTCAAGCACTGGAGGACCTTGGGGAATTTAACTGTCAGAGACACACAGAGTAGGGCCACAGTGAGCGGTGAGGAAGACGGGGAGGGGCAGTGCTCAGAGGCAGAGAGGGGGAGAAGGCAGGCAGGGGTGGGGTCAAGAGGGGCCTGGACACTCACTGCTGGGGCTGCTGGTTGTTCCCCAGCCAGATACCAAGCATCTGGTTCCAGCAGACGGACACCGGGAGGAGATGTTGATGGGCTTAACATACTGAGTTTCGCGGATTCTTCTGTTCAGTTTGATGAGCATGAGGTCATTGGAGTGGCCGGGATGGGAGTAGCCAGGATGGGGGATGGTTTTGATCCCCTGGAACATCTGCTGCCCAGATTCATAAACGGGTGACAGGGAATGGTGGCCGAGACGGATTCTGAAAAATCTAAGGAAGATGGTGCAGATTACCAACAACCCCGAACCCTATGCTTTTATCCAGTTTCAAGCACATCCCAAGTCTAGTCCCATCCCCGACTCCACCCATCCCGTCCCCAACCTGAATCCTTTCTGTACACAGAAACCGCCACGTGTGCATCCCCAACACGATCTAAACACCCCAACCTCAAACCCAACCGCCTCCAAAACTCCCCGTAACTCTAATCCCAACCCTACCCTCAGCCCCATCCCAACCCCATGTATCTGCGCCCCACCCCCTCCCAAACTCTAAAGCCACTCTGAATCACATCTCCATTCCAAACCACTCAGCATATGCACCCACCCCAAACCCAAGGCACGCCCAACTGCCACCCCTGCCGCGATCCTTTCTCCAGCCTCAGCCCTCTGCACCCCATCTCCATCCTTAATCCCATCTCAACTGTACCCCTTCGTCATCCCCGCCGGACCCTCATCTCCATGCCCCCACCCCTGCCCCCTGCCCTGTCCAGTCCTGCTCTTAGAGCCCCACTCAACTGCTTCCGGCAGTGGGCGGCGGTGAGCAGCCACTGCGGATGCACCAGCACGGCCCCACAGTAGAGCTGGTTGGGATGCATCAACAGTGCACCCTGCCAAGGCTGGCCGAGCTTCTCGCAGTCGGTCCCGTTCACGATGCGGCTGCTGCTGCCTTCGTCTGCCCTGGTGTCCTCCCGGGCCCCAGCTCCAAGGTCCCGCGTGCTCCCAGAGGGCCGCGCGCCGGCGTCAGAGGGGTTGTCGCAAGAGGTAACATCGTTTGCGAGAACGGGCTCTAGGGGCAGAGAATGGGCGGGGTTTGGGGACGGGGCGGGGCTTGGGCGCAGGGGGTGGGTCTTTGAGCCAAGAGGCGGGGCCGGCCAGAGGTCGTCTGACTTCCGAAGGGCCCTTACACTGAGGGGCGGGCCCGGGGCTTTGGGGGCGAAGGCTGGAGTCTAAGGGTGAAATCTCTGATGAGGGGCAGGGCTTAGAACTCAAGGACAGAGTCCAGGATCAGGTGGTTTACTGGACTCTGACTGCACCTCAAGATTCCTGGGAGTGGCTAGAGCTTAGTGGGCGGGGCCAGGGAGGGTCAAGTCGGACGACCCCAGAGGCCGAGCCAAGGCTCAGCGGGTGGAGCCTGGGGAATGGACCGGTGACCAGGGCTTTCAGGGCAAGACCTGGGCTCAGGGAGTGGGGTCAGGCCTGGAGGGGGCAGCTGGAGAGGCCAGGGTCTCTTAAAGAGCCCTGACTTGGGCGAGGAGGTAGGGGCTGGGCTCTAAGAGCTGCAGACAGGACCGGAAGTGGAACCTGGCCGAAAGGAGGGAGAGCCTTCCAGGTGGGGCCTGGCTTGCGCCGCCCAAGGGGACCCGGACTATGGACAAAGCCTGGACTAGTAGGGCGGTTGAGGAAAAGGGGGCAGAGTCAGAGCCCTTGGGCGGGGCGAGAGTTGGGGGAGCAGAACCAGGAGAGTGCTCAGCTAGAGGGGCCGGGTGGCGGCGGCACGCAGGCCTGATTTTTTGCCTTCTCAAACACCAACGTACCTCCCGAATCCTCCTGCCAATACCGTCCCCCCTACAGACAGACACGGATACCTCACTCCGTCGCCAGTCCCCCATAGTCCGTTTAGTTGTTCACATTCTTGCCGATGACCCAGAGATGCCAGGCACTGGTGCCACCTTCATTTATGCACACACTCCAAGAAACATGCGCACAACGGCTGTCACCAATAGGCACACGCACACACACACACACACAGACACGCGTGGTCTCCCCCGGGATGGCTACAGGCACAGCTCCGTCTCATGGTACACACACTTCCCAGGTACACGCACTCGGTGAACGCCTCACGAGACCTCGTGCACCCACCCAGTGTCTCAGTGATACGAATGCACGTATACATCTATGTAGGGACCACCACATGCACTTCTGCCCACAGGCACGTTGGCCTGGTGACAATATCACACTCAGTAAACCCAGCGTGGGACAGTGCAAGTGACCTGGCATCAGCCACCCGCACACAGCCACTGCCTCCTAGTGACAGCCACTTCTATTAAGGCAGGAATGGAAACTCCACCCACGCAGCTGTGCCGTCACACAGCCCCCTATAAACACACAGTCACAAACACGCACACATAGAACCCCAAGCCGTCACACAACCCAAATATAGCCACCCGTAGTCTGCACTCAGCCACAATCACACGATCACAAACGGCTATCTGCAAGTACCTGGCCACACATTTTCATGGTAACAAGCCCGTTTGTTACCTGCAATCTGGTGACACAGGGACAAGAGCCCCAGATCCCTGCAGTCATACACAGTCACACACATAACGTGCATACAAGCACCCGCACAGACCCTGAGCCACACACGATCCTATATGCACACACACCCAGTCACACAGTCGCACACACACAGCCTCCAGGGTAATGCACCTGTCACAGGCAGTCACCTGATATGGGAAAAGGTCCCCTCCCCCCCCCCCCCCCCCCACACATACACACGGTGACAGGCACACAGCCATACACAATCACTTGATCACAAATACGGACACCGACTCCTAGTCACCCAGTCCTGGAGCCATACCCACCGAGTCTCCCTGGGACAAACACTCCAATGTCACTCAGAGAGTCACCCAGAGCCCCACCCACAGTTTGCCAACAGGCACACACAGGGGTTCTGGTTACCTCTCACCCCCAGAATCAGAGCTGTGATCAGGGCACCGACCATCCACGTCCTGGGGGGTCCTGCTGTAGCCATGGCCACTTGGACCTGGTGGGAAGGACAGAGGGCAGGGTGGCCCAGGTGATTCTGGGAGCCCTTACCTCACGTCCCTTCCTTCCCTGTCCCATTTCCCAGGGCGGAGACATTGGACATTGCCTTCCAATCCCCCAAGAGCTACAGACTTCAGAGGGCAGACATCCAGCCCTCTCCAGTTGGGCAAGGAGGGAGGATAGAGAGAGTGGGGGTGCATCCAAGCCCAGAGCCAGAGGCAGACACCTCTCCCTCCCAGTGGTCTTCCCCAGGCCTCACCTGCCAAGCGAGCGTCCCCCCTGGTAGGGGGTGGGGAACCGCCTCCCAGCTCAGCCACAGACTTCTCAGGCCTGCGCCGTCCTTCCGCGCCTCCTCCTGGGCTCCGGGCACCCGGCCTGGGTTATAACCACCCACTGATCCCCGGGGCGCATTCCCAGGTAGTGAGGCGCCCCGTCAGGCCTCAGCAATCACTCCTCCTGCCTGCCCCCCACCTCCACCTCCAGAGCACCCCCCCCACCCAGTCCCAAAGGCCACTCCCTAATTCCCTGGCCCGGGGGATGGGGAGGGGTCTCCGCGGGGCTGGGCCACCTCGACCTGCAGCCCCTGCCCCCCAGCCTCGCATTCGTGCTTCTGACCTGCTCTGGGCGCTCTTCTTGGCGCCAGGATTTTTCTTTATTTTCCATGCCTTATACTCCTTCCGCTTCTCTCTGTCCCCGCCTTATAGCCTTCCCACCCGTGTCTCTGTTTTTTTGTTTTTGTTTTTTTTCCAAACTCTTACAGCCTTCTTTCTCTGTTTTTGCGTCCCTCTAAATCTTTCTGAGAATCTCTCAATATGAAGCGTCCACCAAGTATCTGTTTTTGGGTGTCTCCCCCCCATCACACATCCCGCCCCCCGCGGCCACCTCACATCGCCCCCCACCTTAGGATTCCCGTCTCTCTGTGTGCCTCTCTCTGTGTGTCTCTCAGCACCCCCCCCCCCGCCTTTTTCTGTGTCTCTAACCCTTGCAAGCACTTTATCTGCCTCTGAGGTTCTCTCTCTTTTTAATGGTTCTGATATTTATTTGGGGGGGGGGGGCGGAGAGAGAGAGAGCAAGAGGGGGAGGGGCAGAGAGAGAGAACATCCCAAACAGGCTCACACTCAGCTTGGAGCCAGTCTCAGGACTGTGAGATGGTGACCTGAGCCGAAATCAAGAGTCAGATGCTTCACGGACTGAGCCGTCTGGGCGCCCCTAGACTTCTCATCTTATTTTCCTTTACTTCTCTTTTTCTTTCTTTTCTTTTTTTTTTTACAGCTTTGAGGTATAACCGGAGTACAATAAACTGCGTATATTTAATGTGTACGATTTGATGAGTACGATTAGATGAGTTTTGACATACATACACCCAACCATCACCCCAGACAGTGAGCAAATCCATCACCCCCCTAAGTTTCCTCCTATCCCTTTACGTGCCTGTGATTCTCAGTCTCCGTCTGTCTATACCTCAGGGTCTCTCTTTGCATCCTTCCTTCTCTAATACCTCTTTTTCCTCTGTGATTCTATCCTTCTTGATCTCCCTCTTTCTGTCTCTGCGTCTACATCATTCTGTCCCTCTGTCTCTGTCTGTCTCTCACTGGCTCTGAGTATCTGTATCTCTGTGTCTTTCTGTCCCTCAGCCTCCCTCGCCTTGTATTTTGGAAGCCACTTTGCTAAGGGATCCCTCACCCCTCCTCCTGTCCCTCACCCTGAGGTGGGAGCCACAGGGCAGAAAGGGGCAGGAATCCAGTCCGGTGGGGGGGAGGGCGCCCCCCCCGCCCCCCGCCCCCCGCAGAGGCTTTGACTGGGTTGGCACAGCCAGGCGTGGGTGAGAGGGTTGGGCAGGGCCACCTGTTGACGGGGAAAGAGGCCAGAATAAAGGGTGGGTGGCTCCTGGCCCTGTCGGAAATGGGGCACTGGGTGGGGAGCCCAAAAAGTGGCTTCTCTATCACCAGTCCTAGGTCATCTGGGCTTGCCTTTCCTGATCTTTTCTCCATTTGGTCTCTTCTTTCTGTCTGGCCCCAGCTCTCTGCATCTGTCTCTAACAGTGTCTCCAAGTCTGACGCACTGGGATGTAAGAGCCCCTTACTCACTCAACAGCTCCTTACGGGGTACCAGACTGAGGTGAAAAAAACCAGACAAGGACCCCGGGAGATGATCCCTTTGGAACTCACATTCCTTGAGGGTAAAACCGAACTGCACTGCTCACGTCTGTAAGCCTGCACCTGTTGAACCAGAGGTTTTAGAGACCTTGAGGTTGCTTTCCGTGTGTAGGGGGAAAAGAAACTATTCTGAGGTTTATCTTGATTATAATTTATATTGCATACATTAAAGTGACAATTCCAGCGGCCCAGTCACTTCTTTTCTTAATCTTTCAATGCTGGCTTACCGCCCTTTCAATTCTAGATCTGTCTTTTTTTTTTATTCTAAGTGGTTCTTTACAATAATGTTTGGTCTCATTTACAAACTAAGCCAATCAAGTATCTTCAAACATTTTAAACTACATTTCTAAAACCAACACATTCAGTCTCTTCCGGAGGCCCTTCAAATTTTAGACATGCATTTAAGTAAATTTACACACCTGTGTACATCACACTTGTGCATAGGATCAACGTTATAGTCTTTCCAGTCTCCCAACACTGGATGTAAATTTGGTATGACTCCAACTTAGCACATAGGCTTGCTATGGAAATTAAGTGAGTTAATATATAAAGCCCGTAGACCAGTGCCTGGCATGTGCTAAGTAGGTGTTTATTATTAGTCGTATCCATTAAAGAAGATAATTCTTGGGATGCCTGGGTGGCTCAGTCAGTTAAGCGTCCAGCTCTTGATTTCAGCGGATTTCTCACGGTTTGCAAGATTGACCCCGCGTCAGGCTTTGCACTGAGTGTGGAGCCTGCTTGACATTTCTTCCTCCCTCTCTGCCCCTCCCCTGCTTGCGCTCTCTGTCTCAAAATAAATCAATATCTTTGAAAAAGGAAGACAATTCTCTCTCAATTAACTGAAGTTGATTTAGTTCTTCTGGACATCCACTGACTGGCTCCTCCTGGTGACTCTGGCGCATTTCATGGCCCTATTTGTCATTCATAACCTTCAGGAGGGATTGGTCAAGGCGGGCCCAGGCCATTCACGTGACAATATTTCCATGTACACATAAAAATCAGCCACTCCCCGCCATCATGTGGCTTGATCAACTTTCACCTTAGATTTTTAAGACATGCACGTATGTTTTTTCTCTAAATCTGAAGACCGTTGCAACTGAGGGTCTCTGTTCTTTTAAGACTCCCTCTGTCTTTGGACCACATAACTCTCCCATTGTAGAATAACACACGACTGACTTTGAACATTTCCTATGATGCGATTGCTATGTTTAGCAACTTCCAATTTTGTTCTATGCTGTGCTGGGTAAAAATTAAGTTGCAGTAAATATTGAAACAGATGAATTGCTGTCTCTGATTCTCCCTCTGTTCCTAAATATTTCTCTGCTCTTCAATCCAGCCCCCATGTAGAGCCCTCTTTTCCCTCTCTCTCTGGGAGCCCCTACCCATCCCACTCACCTCCCCGGAAGGACACCTGGCTTAGAGGCTGTTTTGCCTTCCTCAGAGATGATGCATAGGGGTTGTAAGAAAAGAAGGCTTCTCTGAGGACAGGGACAGGCCTGGGACTTGGGGGTAGAGGTGTGTACATTGGTTAGGGATCACGTATGGTGCATGTTGGTGGGAGAAGCCCAGAAAGCATGAAGAAGCCTGGTGTCTGTTCCCTTCATTTCTTAGGGGGACCTACAGTCTCTCCTCCCCTCTGCCCATTGCTCTCCCTTCAAATGGACCACAGCAAGATCTTTCTGGTGCACAGATCTGACCCTGTCCTTTTCTCAAGGCCCTCGGGATCAAGGCCAAGTGCTTCTTCCTGGCACTCAAGGCCAACACTGCCGTCTACTGACCCACACTTTCAGCCACACCACCCACTCCTCCTTCCTCAAACCCTGGCTCCCCCATCCTGAATGACTTGCCATCACCTGAGTGGTGTGCCATCTGGGGCACACCTGATGTTCTCACACCCCCGGGACTTTCTACAGGTTCTCTCCTCTATGAGAATGTCATCCGCCCAACCGTTTCCATACAGTGACCCCATATTCAGCCTCCTTCCCCAGACCACCCAGCCGCCACTCAGCCCTCCTCTCTCCCTGCACCGTCATTTCAATCTCCTCCCTGGCCTCCAGTCTCCCCTCTCTGGTCCATCCTGTACAAAGCCACAGTGCTGCCCCCGCTCACGAGCCTCCCATGGCTCCCCACTACCCTCAGGAGAAAGTCCTAGCCTCTCAACCTAGGGTCCGCGGTCTTTTGGGATCTGGCTCCTGCTCTGCTCTCCCATCTACACACAGTGACCTCCCAGCCTTCTCACCCCCCTGCTTTCACTGCTACAAAAGGAGTGGAGGGGAGAGAGCCACCATGAAGGCTAGAACCAGGTGGAGTACTCACAGATGTCTTCTTAGAGGGGAGGAGAAACAAAACTGGGCTGTAAAAGGTGACTAAGAATACCCGGGTTTCAGAGAGGCAGACATGGAATAAAAGCAAAAAAAAAAAAAATCACAATAATAATAAAATCCACTCTTTATTGTTCAAGCGGGTGTGTTAGGGTGTCAGGGCCTCTCGTCTGTGTTCCACATGTTTGGAATCTTGAATCTTCCCAATGACAGCTGCCACCTAATGAGGAATGTCCTGTCATTATCCTTATGCTACAGATGAGAAAATCTACACAGTGAAGGAAGTCACTTCCTAAGGGCAGACGACCAGCAAGGAGCAGAAATTTGCCAGACTTGTGACCACCCCTCTGCAGGAAGGAGTAGAGCCCATGAGACAACCAGGAAAGAAGAGATGCTTGGAAGGAGTTTTCCTGTATTCTCTTAGTGGTGGGGGTAAGACCTTAGCTCATATCCCCACTTGCCCCCAGTGATGCGAGGATGGGGCCGGGGTAAAATCAGGGTGAATTTGTGCTGTCACGTCGCTGCTTTTATTAAGCATTAAGGGTTGGATCTAGGCAGGTGGGGGGAAGGTAAAGTCTTGGTCAGAGATATTCTGGAGCCAGCAGGTGGGGGTCACAGGTCAAGAGTTGGATGTCACATGTCAGGGTTAGTTGGCCTGAATGGTTTTTCGGATCCAGTGGCCATATCTGCAGACATCAGTGTAGACTCCTGGCTTCTCCTTGGATCCACAGGGGACATTTCCCCATGACACAAGACCTCGGAGACGGTCTCCACACACCAGCGGGCCCCCGGAATCGCCCTGTGGAAAAGAGGGAGAGAGTCAGATACAGAAACACACACAGAGAAAAGAAAGAGAGACAGTGACTCATGGCTGGTTCAGTCGGTGGAGAATGCAACTCCTGACCTCGGGGTTGTGAGTTTGAGCCTCATGTTGGGTGTAGAGATTAC
The DNA here is from genome assembly GCF_007474595.2 of Lynx canadensis. Lineage (NCBI taxonomy): Eukaryota > Metazoa > Chordata > Mammalia > Carnivora > Felidae > Lynx > Lynx canadensis. The sequence continues at coordinate 54,459,292 of NC_044317.1, forward strand.
TTAAAATAAAATCTCTTGGGGGGGGGGGGTGGGGACGCCTAGGTGGCTCAGTTGGATAAGCGTCCGACTTTGGCTCAAGTCATTATCCCATAGTTTGTGAGTTTGAGCCCCGTGTCAGGCTCTGTGGTGATGGCTCAGAGCCTGGAGCCCGCTTCAGATTCTGTGTCTCCTTCTCTCTCTGCCCCTCCCCACTCGTGCTCTGTCTCACTGTCTCTCTGTCTCAAAAATAAACAAAACATTAAAAAAAAGAGAAACTATTAGTTGTAATCAGGCCCCTCTTTACAAAAGCCAGATCTGAACAAATTCACACTATTTCTAATCTGGGGAGTGGGGATTGGGTTCCCATCTTTTTTGCTTCTCTTTTTATTGAATCCACAGGGGATAATGGGTACTAAGTTAACTGACTGCAACAATCATTCCACAATATATGGAAGTCAAACACTATGCTATACACCTGAAACTTCTACCGTGATGTATGCATGCATGTCGACAAAACTGGAGCGAGAAAAGACAGTTGTGGAAATGGGGTCTGTCTGATTGCCCTTTCTTTGCGTCCAACTTGCTGTGTATCGTTTTCTCTGTCTCTGTCTCTTTCTCCCTCTTGACTGGTCTCTTCACGTCCCTCAATGCACTGGGGTAAATTTTGCCATAAATAGGAGAGATCTGATGGATGATGGGGAAAACAAAACCCCCAAGTTAAAGGAGGTATTTGGGAGTGGGGATGAGCCCTGTCTCTTTGCAGCTGTGGTCTGCCCACCTCCAGAGCTCGGCCATGTCCAAACAGGACTTTCAGGGGTTCTGTCTGAGGAAGGATGGTCCCCTCACACCCTCTGGCTCCTTATTGTGTCTCTCTGGTTCTTCACCTCTCCATCTCCGTCCTTGTCTCTACTGGCTGTCTTTATATCTCTGCCTGTTCCTGGCTGTGTCTCTGAGTATCAAATTAAGACTCTCTCCCTGGGATTGTCTCCCAGCATGGAAAGCTCTATTTGGGTCTGTGTATCTCTCTCTTCCTGTCTCTGCTCTTGGCTATGTCACTGGCAGGTCCTGGTGGCCTCACCTGGCAGGAATCCTTCCCGTACTTTTCATCCCCAGCACACACCATGTTCCGGGTGATCTGGCTGGGGTAGGCACGCTCACATTCCTCATGGGACACCAGATGAATGTATGCACACTGGATGGTGTTAGGAAATCCACCTGCAGAGAAAGATGGGCCAGGCTCATCTCACAACCTGTCCTTCTCACATCCTCACCAGCGATCTTCCAACCCCTATGAGTCACCTCTCCCCTATTGGTCCTTACTTCCCACTGATTTCCTTCTTCCTATTTGTCTTTCTTTCATAAAAACCCATTGGCTCTGACTCTTGATTGGTCCCCCTTTACATCATTCTTTCCTCTCATTGGCCCTTCTTCCTTATTAATCACCTTTTCTCCGGGAATCTTCATTTCTTATTGGTTTTCCCTTTCTCTAAGGTTCTGCCTCTACTCTTCTCTTTCATTGATCCCACCTTCTTCAGTTGTTCCAAGGGACCTCTAGACTCTATTCTGCTAGTCCCTCCTCCACCCTTTCATCATTCACTGGACCCTTCTTTCCATTGGTTCATCTTGACTGGCCAACACTTGCCCATTGGTGCTTTCCTAACTGGTTTCATTCCCCGCCCACGCTCCCATTGGCTCTCCCTTCCTATTGGCCCTTCATCCAGTGGTCCTCCTCCCTCATTGGCTGTTTCTAAACGAACCCACCTCCCTCATTGGCTCTCCCTTCCTATTGGTCCTTCACCCAATGGTCCACCTTCCCTTTTTTGGCCCTTCACTTACCGGCCCACCCACCTTCAGTGGTTCCTGCTGACCTATTAGACTTGTTCCTCCCCCAGTCCTCCGTCTAGTGATTCCTCTTGACCATTGACTCTTCCTCATTGGTTCCTCTCTATTATCACTCTCTACCCCATTTGCACTCTCAATTAACATCTTTCAGCTGGCTGCCATGCTTTATTGATACCTCTTCTTCCATTAGTCCATCCTCCATTTATCTCTTCTTGATCATCTGTGGTCCTGACTGGTTTCTTTTGATCGTTGGCCTCCTTCTTGATTGGAATCTTCCCACTGACCCTCCTTTTTCATTGATCCTCCATCTTATGGCCCATCTCTCCACACCATTCACTCATGGGTCTACTTTCTCCACTGACTGTTCACTCATTCGCCCTACTCCCATATTTGCCTCCCCTCCACACTGACCTTTCACACATTGACAGACTGCCCCATTGGTCCTCACTATGAGCCCACCTCCTCCATAGCCTGTCACCCATTGGCGCTTCCCCATCACCCTCCTCCTACTGACCATCGGCTGTCTTGCCCCAGCCTAGGATGTGGCAGCTGGTGTGGTTGGCCGAGCAGTCTTGCTCCAGGGGGAGTGGTTGAATGCGTTCAGAGAATTTGGCTGGGTGAGACAGGCGTAACAGCATGATGTCCTGGTCATGAGTGGCAGCATCATAGCCAGGGTGGACCACAGCCCGGACAACAGAGCTCTGCTCCTGGAAACTCTCCCTTTGCTGAAGGTTGTGTTTCCCCAGGTAGACCTGAAGATTCCTGGGAAAGAGGAGGGCTGGGTCTTACCTGGAGCCCTTGGACTGCAGCTGAGACTTCAGAGAGGGCTGTGATGGCAAGAAAGGGTAGCCTGGTGCACCATGAACCATCTGTCCTGTTCTCCTCCCAGCTCAGAAAATGACAACTTCATCCTTCCAGAATAACCTTGGAGACTATTCTTGACTCTCTTTATTTCATGCGTCACACAAAAGCTGTCCAGAAATCCTTTTGGCTCTCCAAAGTATATCCAGGACGTGACCACATCTCGCCCCCACTGCTGCCATCTTGGTCTGGAGCCATCACCTCTTACTAGAATGTTGGCAGAAGCCACCTCACTGGACTCCTCGTTTCTGCCTTTGCCCTTCCACAGTTTATCTTCCACAAAACAACCGGAGAAATTTTAATGACATAAAATATCCTGCCTCCTCCTGTCCCTCCTCTGCTCAGGCCCCTCCCATGACTCCCATCTCACTCAGAGTAAAGGCTAAAGTTTTCACCCTAACCCACAAGGTTCTGCACATCCTATCTTCATCACCTCTCAGATATCACCTCAACCCACTCTCCCCCTCTCTCCTTCTGCTCTAGCCACACTTGCTTCCCTGCCTTTCCTTGAACACAGCAGCCATCCTATCACCCCAGGGTCTTTGCACTGGCCGCTCCTTCTGCCAGCAACTCTTTTCCCCTCATAGCTGCATGGCTCCCTCCCACACTTCCTTCAAATGCCACCTTCTCAGTGAGGCTTTCCCTGATGACCCAATTGAAGTGCAAATATCCATCCTAGTATGCAAGTCCTATTTCCCCTTCCTGCTTTCTTTGCCACCAGAGAACCTACCATTACCATCTGATATACCTTTATTGTTAAATATTTACTTGTTGTATTTTCTTTCTTTCTACCATAGCAGCACTGCTCAATAGACCTTTCTCAGGCATGCAGCTGTTTGATATGGTGGCCGCTAGACACAAGCGGCTACTGAGCACTTGACATGTGGCCCCTGGATTTGTCATCCCATTGCATTTTTCTTAATGTCAATTTAATTGGCCATTTGTGGCTACTACATTAGGTGGCACAGCTCTAGAATATCAAATGGGATTTTTGTTTTGTTCAGACATAGCGTCCTCCGTGCCTAGACCTGTGTCTGTCATATTTATGATAGATAACCAATGAACATTTGTGAAATGGGTCAAAGAGTCACCTCCTTTGCTCAAAGTTTTCCCATGGCTCCCCATTGCCCTTGGAATAAAATTCCTTCCACCATCCTCTACCTTGCTGCGAACCGGTAAATTTCTTAGTGCACTCCAGACTGTTTCCACCTCAGGGCCTTTGTCTTTGCACTTCTGCTCTAAATGCTCTTCCTCCCTCTTCATTTGTCTACCCTTGTTCATTTTCCATGCCTCAGCTTGAACTTCATCTCATTAGAAGGTCCTTCCTGACACCCTCCTCTATCTAAAGTGGGTACCTCTGTTTTTTTTCTCTTAGGGAACATCCCTGTTCTTTTCCTCCACCAGACTTAGGGTAATTTGTAATTATATGGTTTTCCATGGACTTGTTCGTTAAAAAACATTCTGTGCCTTTCTGCTCCTGTGTTCCTAAGAATAGAGGCTCTGTATTTCTCTCATCCACCGCTAAGTCCCCACTGCTCAGCTCAAATCTGGCTCTTAGCAGATGCTTTGATCAATGTGGACCAAATGGATGAACGAGAACGGTGAGCGCAATGCCTGAGCATGGGGGGAGACCGTGCAGGGGACCCTTAAGTCCATAACCTTGCATGATTAAACCCCTCCCCCCACAGAGGGGAATGGCACCTGTAGGTTTACAAACACTTCAATTGCCACTTACTACATCTCTGAGTCTCAGTGTCCTCATCTGCAAAATGGGGCCAAGAGTCCCTTACTGTGGAGATTCCAGGAAATATATATATATATATATATATAAACCGCTTAACTCAGCACCCAGTCCGTAGTTAGCGTTGAACAAAATGGCAACTGTTAATCTAACTAGTGGTCATTAGTGCCCTGAGGATTAGTCCTGGGCCTTCTTTGCTATTCTACCTGTGTCCACTTTTTGGATGATCTCATCCCACCCTGTGTTTAAATACCACTTATTTGTGGTGACACCTTTATGTTTACTTCCAGCTCTGACCTCTCACCGGAGCACCAGTGGCTGACCTTCATGCTTCTTGGACATCTCCCTCGTATCTCAGAATCACCATGGCTAAAGCAAAATGTCTGACACTCCTCTGCCCATATCCAACCTGGCTCTCTTTCCCTCTCCCCTGACTCAGAGAGACACCACAAAACACCCACTTGTTTGAGTCAAATACCTGGAGGTCAGCCCTGCTTCTCCCATGCTACATCCCCAAGTCCTGCTAGCTGAGTCTCAAAATACCTCCCAAACTTTCCACCTGTCCTCCGTCCCCACTGCCACCACGCTGCTCCAAGCCATCATCCTTAGGTTAATCCACATGGATCCCTTCATTTCTCCTTGCCCAGCCCACTTTCAATATGGTAGCCAGGGTGCTCTAAAGAAATGTGAATCGGGGGCACCTGGATGGCTCAGTCGGTTGAACATCCGACTTCAGCTCAGGTCATGATCTCCTGGCTCGTGAGTTTGAGCCCCACATTGGGCTCACTGTGGTCAGCCTGTCAGCGGGGAGCCTGCTTTGGATCCTCTGCCCCCCTCTCTCTGCCCCTCCCTTGCTTGCACTCTCTCAAAAATAAATGCATTTTTTTTTAAATGTGAATCAGATGGTGCTGCTTCCCTGAATGAAAGTCTCCAATGGCTTCTCCCTGCACTAAGAATGAAATCCAACGAGCCATTGCTGCCTACAGGACCCCACACGATCTGATTCCCCAATTAGAAGGTCTGTTGTTCGTAAAGGTAGCAATTTTGCTTGTCTTTTTCACTGCTGTATCCCCAGGGCCCCAGACAGTGCCTGACAGATAGTTAATGCTCAGTTAAATACTGGCCGGATGAACCTGGTTACCAGGTGGTCTTGTGCTGGGGCAGGGGGATGTGTGTGTTACTTTGTGCCTGAAATCTGCAAGACCTCCTCCCCCCCACACACCCATCAGGCCTCACTGCAACTACTCCTCACTCCCAGAGGGGAGACTCACGGCTTTTTGCAGTGGGCAGCGGTGAGGACCCACAGTGGATGAATGAGAACCCCTCCGCAGAGCAAGTGGTCTGATGTGTAGAGGGCAGCTTGGTAGGGATGAGACGTCTGCTCACACGGTCCGCCATGCAGCACCTTATTCTGCTCCTCCGCCCAGGCTGAGAGAGGAAGGGTCTGAGTCAGGGAGGAGGCCTGGAGACACCGGGTGAATCCCCCAGGGTGAACCCCAGGTCATCTCCTTCCCACCCCCACCCTCAAACTCTTCCCCATCTTTCAGACCACCTCCCACTCCCCTTCCTGTCTGTGCCCCCCCCCATGCTGAACCTAGCTCCCGACTTCCTCCTCACTCCAAGCCCACCCCACCTCCATATCTGTGCGAAGCCCATCCCCATCCTCAAACTCCTTCCCATCAGCAGCCCCCACTGCACCCCAAACTGCCCCATCCTGTCCCCTTTCTTCCCACCTGCGGCCATCAGGATCAATACTACCAGCGTCTTCGTGCCCATTCCTGAGAAAGGAAGCCAAATGCTCCTCAGTCTCTGCCTCAGACCACCCCCCGCCCCAGGCCCTTCCTTCCATCCTCCGCAACCCCCCTCCACTCCAGCCTGCATGTTCTTCTGACCCTTGACATCTGTCCTTCACCTAGCCTCCTGATTTCTTGTCACTCTAACCATGACTTCCGTCCTGGGGTCCCACGAGGGCGGGCTGAGCGAGAAGCCGGAACCGCTGGGGCGGGCAGCGGCTCACAGTGTGATTCTTGCTTCGTCTCTTACTCCTCTGGGCTCCAGTGTGGCTGCCTGCCCACAGAAGGGCATGGCCCAGGAGGGGCTCTGAACTTCTTCCCTCCCCATGGGGTTTTTCTTCTGCACCTTGGCTCTGTGCTTACCCTGTCACTCACCCCACACCTGGAGGCTCTGGGGTGCAGTGTGATCTTACCTGCTGGGGGCCGGCTACCCGGGGGTCCAGAGGACTCCTGGCCGAGGGGCTCTTGGGTTGGGGCAGGGACAGCACGTGCGCAGGCAGATAGACAAAGAGGCAGAGAGAGTCAGAAATGCAGGGTGTTATGGGGAGAGACGGGACACTGAAAGCAGAGAGGGTGCCTAGGAGCCAGACCCAGTGAGACAGACAGCAGAGGATGTATGGGCTGTGGGGCCCAGGCCAGACAGACACCCGGGCTTCCTGGCCTCCCTGGAAGAGGCTGTTCCTGTCCCCAGACACTCCTGGTGCTTCCTTTTAACCCCTGTCTCCCCAGGTCCCTGAGGCAGGAGGCCGCCCCACCCTTTCCTCCTCACCCAGACCTCCCACACACATTCCTTCCATCCCCACGGCCCCATGGCCCTGCTCCCGATGACCCCTGACTGGGCTCCCGTGGAAGGGAACACCAGCCCCTGAGTGCACTGGTGGCCTGGACTTCTGGGTCTGAGGGAGGAGGCGCTGGGGGTCTGGACTCCTGGGTCTGAAGGAGGAGAGGCTGGGGGTCAGACTCTGGGTTCTGAGGGAGGAGGGGAGGGGGCCCTAGAATTCTAGACCTTCAGGAGAAGGGCCTAGGCATGCACACTTTTGAGCCTAAAGGAGGAAAGATGGGAACTTGTCTTCCTCAGTCCCTAGACTTCTAGGTCCTTAAGCAAGAAGATGTCTGGGGACCCAAATACCAATGCCCAGGGGAGCAAACAGTGCCCCCCCAGCCTGCAGGGATCCCACCACCTCTGGGCCTGCTGCCCTCAGGTGCTGAAAACCAGGCCGCGTGGGTCAGTGGGGTTGGGGTGATTCACGCACCTGCCCGTAAGTCCCTCTGTGGGTGCTGACGACCTCCGTGTCCCCACCGTAATCAGCAAGCCAGTGAGAAAGCATGTGTCACCAAGCTGGCATCCGCCTCTGCCCTGGGCTGGGGCGCAGGCCCTGGCGCTGTGGGGAAAGGGGCCTCGAACAATCGGGCTTTGTCCGCCCCCAACACCCAGTGCCATGCTCCCAGAAGCTCCGTTTCTCAACCTCTCTTCCGGGCAGGCGGGCGGCTGTGTCAATAGCTTCCCTTTGTCCCTGTCTGACAGTCCTGTTGCTGTCCTTTGATTGTCCACCCACCTCTGCCCGGATATGAGGACCTCTGACCCTCCTGGTCCCCCTGCTTTAAGTCTGCCCACCTCTGATGTCTCATTGTCCACCTCTGTCCCCTCTGGCCACGGTGAGGGTGTCTCCACATCCGTCTCTCTCTTTCTCTCTGTTTTCCTGTGTTTCCTCCGCCTCTTTCCCCATCTGTTTCTCTGGATCTCTGTCTGTCTCTCTCCCTATTCTCTGAGTCTCTGTTGACACTCTCCACATCTCTGTCTGCTTATCCTCCCCCGGCTTCCCCTGCATTTCCATGAGAAGCCTGTGCCCTTGCCCAGATGTGGGTTAGTTTAGGGAGACGGGGGGGGGGGGGGGAGGGGGCGTTTACGATGAGATTCAACGTGTAGGGAGAGGCTGGGAAATACGCAAGGATGCAAGAAAACGCGAGAGGGATGTGGGAGTGCGAAATGGGGGCCTCGGGTGCTGGAGGGATCCAGGGGGATTTGAGGAGGTGCCTTTGAAGCTGGGCCTTGAAAGTCGGGCCTGGGGTCAGGAGAAGCAGGGCACCTGGCTGGTGGATGTGGGCTGATGAGCAGGAGCGTGGCCTCGGGGAGGGAAATAAAAATGGATGTGATGAGCACAGAGCATGAGAAGGAAAATGGGGACTTGTGGGCCGATCACTGGACATGAGGACAACTGGTATCAGAAATGTCCACCTCGGCACCAGCTTGGGCCTGGCACTGGGGGGTGAAAGTCAACATTTGGCATTCAAAGTGCTCTCAGACTGCTCCCATGCTCCCAACCTCCTCCAGGCCCCTCACACCCACGTTCCCACTGAAGTCAGCATCTTCTCAGAACCCGCCATCCTCCCTGACAGCCGGCTGGATCTCTCACAGCCCGGCCCAGCACCTTCTCTCTCTGTTGGCTCCCTCCTCTCTATCCCCATGTCCCTGATCCCAGCTCAGACCTGCTTCTCGCCCACCTGGAGCACCACCCTGGGCTCTTCCCCCTTCTCTGTATCCTTCCCTTGACCCCAGAGGGGTCTTCCTGCACCCAGAGCTGACCCTGCCCCTCTCCTGCTCATAGCCCTGCTCTGGCTGTCCCATCATCCCTGGGACAAAGTCCCAGCCTCTCAGCCAGGTGTTGGGAGACCCTTCGGCATCCAGGGCAACACTGGTCAACAGAAATATAATGCCAAGTATACGTGCACTTTTAAATTTTCTAATAACCACACTTCTTTTTTTAAATAGTAAAAAGAGGGACATCTAGGTGTGGCTCAGCCAGTTGAGCATCCAACTCTTGATTTTGGCTCAGGTCATGATCCCAGAGTCGTGGGATTGAGCCCTGCATTGGGTTCCATGATGAACATAGAGTCAGCCTAAGGTTCTCTCTCTCTCTCTTTCCCTCTCCTTCTGTCCCTCTCTCCTGCTTGCTTTCTCTCTCTAAAATAAAAAAAAAATTAATTACGGGCACCTGGGTGGCTCAATGAAATGTCCGGCTTCGGGTCAGGTCATGATCATGTGGTTCGTAATTTCAAGCCCCACGTCAAGCTCTGTGCTGACAGCTTGGAGCCTGGAGCCTGCTTCAGATTCTGTGTCTCCTTTCACTCTGTCCCTCTCCTGTTTGGGCTCTCTCTCTCTCTCTCTCAATAAATAAATAAATATGAAAAATTTTTAGAAAATTAAAAATTAAAAAAAATTTAAAATAAATAGTAAAAAGAAACAAGTTCATTTTAATATTTCATTTAACCCAATACATCCAATATTGCCATGTGAAATCGAAATAAGAACATGTTTAAAGATAGTTTGCCTTCTTATTTTTTGCACGGTGTTTGGAATCTGATGTGTCTTTCCCTTACAGCGCATCTCATTTAAAACTTGCCACATTTCACAAGTCAGGAGCCACCGTGGTCAGAAACCACCACATTGCACAGCCCAGCTCTGCCCATGGGTCTCGTGCTCCAGCCATGAAGATTGCTCTCTCACCTCTGGGCCCTCACCCATGCTATTCTCCCTCTCCAAATGCTCTTCTCACCTTCCCCTGGCCACAACTTGTCTTTCAAGTCTTTGCTTAGATATCACCTCCTTCGGGAAGCCTTCCCTGAACACCTTCCAACTTCCACTCCCTGCACTTGGGTTAGTCACTCTCTCACCTAGGTTCCCACAGCAGGTGCCTCCCCCAGGTCACCTTGGACCGTAAGCATCTGAATCCACATCACCCCCCTCTCCCACTGGATCATGAGCTCCTTGAGGGCAGGCACTAAGGCTAAGTCACCCCTGTGTCCCAAGTGCCCTCACAGGACCTGGCCCAGAGGAAGCCTCAGAAAATGTTGACCAAATGATTAAATGACTTCATTACACCCACTCCCATTTTACAAAGAAGAAACTGAGGCTCAGAGAAGGAAGTTAATTACTCAACATCCAACACCCAGGAAATGGTGGGGCCTTTTGGATTGGAACTCAATTTCCAACATGGCGGTAGACATGATCCACCTTTTGGTGCTCCCACCGGGTGTACCTTACTGGAATAAGGGATGGGAGGGCTAGGGGGAGTTGTTGAGAGAGCCTCGTGGGAAAGGAGGGAGGCGATAGGCGGTGTGGAGCTCCACCTCTAAGAGCCTCTAGAAGAGAGATAATGAAGTGCCCAACTGCAGGCATCTGCCAGTGACCTTTAGGATTCTGCCCTCTCTGCGTGCCACGCATGCTTATGTACAAGACGTTTTTCTCCAAATTGACGTGCTCTGCAAAAGTCTTCAATAAAGAAAACGTGTTACAAGAAAACTTTGAGAGTGTACGCAAGGAAAAAAGTGCCAGAAATTACAGACAATAAGAGCCAATACGGCTTCAACTGACGGCTTATTCCATGTTAGGCACTGTTCTAGCACTTTCTGAATATTAAGTTTATTTAATCTTCATAACACACCTGGGAAATAGGTGTTATTTCTCTCACTTCAAGGATGAAGGAAGAGGAATGGGGAAGTCATGTGCAAATAGCTTGTAGGGGCTGGAATCCAAGAAGCCTGGTTCTGCAGTCAGTGCCTTTGTCTACTATGCTGAGCTGTCTGTCCAAAAAGAAAGGAAGTAATTTTTTAAACAATCCAACAAGAGCACTATCTCAAGTCATTGCAAACGAACCCAACCCCACACTTGTATATGGGAGCTGCCAAAAGGGAGGGCCAGGTGTCTCCAGGCTGATTTAGTGCAACTTCGAGGTTTCATTACTTTTTAAACTTTAGATCGAATATTGATTTGGGGCGACTTGCCTGGGAGAGGAAAAGTTGATGGATCTTCATGGAGGATGGTGGCTGGAAACCCTTGACGTTCCTTACTTAAACTTGACACTGATACAGAGGCAGGGGGGGCCAGGGGACACCTGGGTCTGAGGGGAGAGGTGTTGGAGGCAGGGATGCTTAGGTCTGAGGAGGGGTCTGGACTCCTATGATTTCTGCAATATGGGGAGGAGTAGAGGAGTTGGAGGCTAGGAGAGACTTGCCAAGGAGATGAGATGGGGAGAGGAAGGATCTGGAGGACAGTGGCTCGGAATTCTGGGGGAGAAACTGGCAAGGAGGCAGGAGGGTGAGCCTTGGGCTGGAGAGGATCCCTCTGTCAGCAGCGTCTGAGGTGTGATTGCCCAGAGAGCCTCGGATGGCATGAAGCCAGGGGCATGGCCAGTCTCTGAGTCACAGGCGACTCCTCCCTCCTCTCTTCCAGAGGTCCCTCCCCTGCCTTCTTTGAGAATAGGACCCCACCAACCCAAATTCCCTCCCCCATCTTTCTCTGGCACCTGGGATGCTAGCTGCTCACTTTGGGTGGGCTCTTGGGGGACTCAGGTGTCCCATCCCCCCGCCAGCCCTATCCTTCCCGAAAACTTCCTTCTTTCCTGGTTTGCCACCTGTGAAATACTCAGGAACACTTTCACGTCCTTTCCACCCCAATGAGGTAGGCTTATTCTCTTTTTCCTCCGCCCTTCCTTCTTCCCTCTTGACCTTTTCTTGCTCTCTATCTCTCTGTCTCCCCCATTTTACAGATGAGGAAAACTAAAATCTGGGAAATGGACAGAAACGGGTCACTAGGCAGGGAGCAGGGCGAGGGCTCGAAATCAGATGTGTCTCCCTCTCTTAAGGGTCCCTCTCCCCCAGCCTTAGACCTTCAGAGCTTTTCCACCTTTGTTTGCATGTTGCAAAAGTGCACACCCACAGAAAATAAATGGAAGGAAGGAGGCACCCTGTAACTACCACTGAATGCAGGTTAGTACATGTCTTTTCGGATTTTATTCTGTGACTATTTCATTTCACATGGCTAGAGTCACATACACATATTTGTATCTCTTTTTTCATGTTCCATCATACAACACAAACATTCTTGAATAACACTAGCATGCTGCAAAGTTATTATCCTTAACAGCTTCCTAACATCCTTGTCCCAAACAGGCCTATTATTGATCTAAACAATCCACTGATTTGGGACATGTTCAGTGTTTCCACTGTTTTGCCAGGATACTGTTGTGATGAATTCAAACCTTGCTCCGCAGTTGGATTTTTAGTTTATTTTTTCGGTAATATCTTTCTAAACCAGAATCACAGGGTCAACGGTGGTAACTAAGGGTCTCAATTCACCTTGCCAAACTGCCTTCCATGAAAATTGCACGATTTACAGTTCCGCTGGTTAAGAGTGCTGGTCTTTACCAATACTGAGGTTTTTGTGTGTTAGGCCTTTGTTAATTTGATTGGTTTACACACATGGCATATTGTTGAGGTTGTAATATGTCTTTGAGGAAAGGTAAGGTCAAATAATGACCACAGTTCATCACGTCCTTATTTCTGTAAATTTCTTGTTCCAGGAGTATAGATGAAGAGATGGGAGGTATGCAGAGATTAGCCATGCCTTCTCATGGTCTCATTTATCCACTTGAAGTACTTGCAGACTTGGGTATAGACACCTGGGTCATTGGGTTGGCCACAAGGGAAAGTTCCCCAGGACACCAGGCCTTGCAGGGTACCTTTGCACATCAGTGGTCCCCCTGAGTCACCCTGGAGAAGAAAGAGCAGATTAGCTTTGGTTTCAGAGCAACCACCACAGACATGTCCACAGTGTGTAGTTATCACATCTCTGTCCTGCCAGACCATGAACTTCCACTCTGGCCAATGGGAAAAGACTCATGGTCTCTGGAGACCAGTGGGAGAGCACAAATTAGTGCTGTCCTGGAGAGAACCAAACGGCTATCTGAAGACATCGACTTGTGCCCCAGCCAATGGGACCAACCACTGGGAGGTGAGGGAGCTTCCAGAGGTTAGAGTCCCACTTACTTTCCCCTCGTTAAGGACTCTTCTTCGCCAAGCCAGAGGGAGAAGGAGCATCGTCCCCAGAGAATGGATACATGCCCCTTGAGCATGAAAGGGGAACAGGGGCAGGGCCAATGACATAATTCACAGACCGCAGTGCAAAATGAATATGCAGCCCCCTTGTTCAAAAATTATTAAGAGATTCAAGACAACAACAGAAGTGCGTTAAACCATGTGCGGGACTCTCCCGAGTGTGGAGTGAAGCCCTGTGCCACTGCACAACTTGCATATTCATGAAGCCGGCCCTCACTAGGGAAAAAGCCCCACCCCCTGCCACTCTCTAGGACATACATCCTTGTCTCATCCCCCCCCATCTCTAACACACACCACCCCACTTCCCCTGAAAACTGTACCGACGTGGGCAAAGAGAGTGGGGGTACAGAAAGAAGGGTGGAAAGAAGGCAGAAGGAAGAGGGGGACAGAGAGGAAGAAATGTAGGGGGTGAAGCAAAGATGAACACAGGTAGAGACAGGTAAATAAAAAGAGTGACAGTGGCAGACGAGAGAGAGAGAGAGAGAGAAGGAGGGAGAGAGAGAGAGAGGAAGATGGAAAGCGATGACATTTAGAGACAGAAAGGAGGTTATAAAGATGATGAACAGGGTTCCTGGGTGGCTCAGTTAAGCATCCAACTCTTGATTTCGGCGCAGGTTATGATCTCATGGTTCCTGAGGTCAGGCCCCATGTCCTGTGCCTGTTGGCACAGGCTCAGAGCCTGCTTGGGATTCTCTCCCTCTCTCTCTCCTCCTTCCCTGCTTTCTCTCTCTCTCTCTCTCTCTCCCTCAAAATAAATAAAATAAATATTAAAAATAAAAAGATGAAGAAGGAGGAACAAAGAGGAAGGGGAGATAGTTCCTTTCCTAAAAAGTAGGACCGGGATAAGGTGGAGGAGACATTAGCTCTGGGCACAAAATCTCAATAATTGCACTAAATAGTATTGTAATGCAATAGTTAAAAAAAAATCAAATTTGGTATGAAAAAGTCCATGCTGAGCACGGTATCCCAACTTTAGGTAAAGACAGGGTCAGTACAGTGCTATGCTGCATCATTACTGGAGACCGAGGCAAATGAGTGGTTCAGTAAGACTGATTGCTCTTTACTGAAAATTCTGATATTTTGCTCATCATGGACTTTTTGTATGGATTTTATTTATTTTTTAATTTTTTTAATGTTTATTTATTTTTGAGACAGAGAGAGAGAGAGCATGAATGGAGGAGGGGCAGAGAGAGGGAGACACAGAATCCGAAGCAGACTCCAGGCTCTGAGCTGTCAGCACAGAGCCTGATGCGGGGCTCGAACTCACGAACTGCAAGATCATGACTTGAGCCGAAGTCGGATGCTCAATCGACTGAGCCACCCAGGCGCCCCTGCACGGATTCTAATTTTGTAGAATATTGCATTAGTAGAATATGATTTATTTTGGCATCCACTTGAAGTTTGGGCCTGAAGCCAGTGCCTCACTTGCCTGTCTCAACATCTTCTTTCCCACTGCCGTTCTGCCCCATCCCCAGGGTCATGCCAGGTCCTGGGCTCCCACTACTGCCCCAGCAGAGAACAGGATAGAGAGAGCTAGGAAAACTGGCCCTCGGGTGGGATGGGGTACAAGGGAAGGTTCGGCACCAGGGTCAGGTGCACAGATTCTGTATTGTGGGGACGACAGGGGAGCCAGGGCTGGGGACAGGTGGAGTCTCACGTTGCAGGCATTGGTCTTGGAGTTGGGGATGCCGGCACACAGCATGGACTTTCCCAGCAGGTCCTTGTAAACCTTCTTGCAGTCCTGGGAGGAGATGAGTCTGACATCTGTGCACATTAGCGTCGATGGAAAGGTCACTGGTGGAGAGAGGGGGTGGTCAGTCAGAGGCCTGGACCTGGGGCCCCCAGAGTGCTTGGACCCTGAAGGAAGATGGGGCTAGAGGCTCAACCCTCAAGTCATGAAATGGGCCTGACTCCTTGTCTCTGGGGTCCGAGGGAGGAGGAGTCAGGAGCCAGGGCTCTTGGGTCCCTGAGACAGCCTTACCATCCGGGCTGGTGGTGGTGCCCCAACCAGAAACGGTGCATGTGGTCCCAGGGGGTTCACAGCGGGAGGACAGCTTGACTTTCCTCACACTCGACGACAGCCTGGCTTGGTGATCCAGCTTCACAAGCATGAGGTCATTAACATGGGTCTGAGTGGAGTAGCCAGGGTGGCGGAATGACTGTGTGGCCCGGATCTTCTGGGCTCTCTTATCACCCAGCTGATCACTGCCCATGTGCACCTGGTACTCACTGGGGCGAGACAGTGGCATTCAGAGAGAAACTCTGTCATTGGGAGAAGGCACAGGGACCTCAAGGGAAGCAGACAGAGACCCCAAGAGAGGAGGAGAGAGACCCAGAAGGAGGGGGACCGAGACCCTGAGAAAGGGGGACAGAGACCCAGAGAGTGGGTTCCACAGTCCTTGCCACATACCTCATCTTGCAGTGGGCAGCGGTGAGCACCCACTGCTCGTCGAGCAACACACCTCCACAGTGAAGCTGATTGCCCCGGAGCAGGGCCACCTGCCAGGGTTGGGAGCCTCTTGTACATGGGACTCCGTCAATAATCTTCTCCCCACTCTTGTCACCCTGGGCTGGATAGAGACATGGAGGGAAACGTGGGTAGCGAGCATCAAGGGGGCTGAAGAGGCAGCTGATGGTTTTGGAGAGAAAGATGGAAAGAGACAGAGAGACAGGAGAATGCAGAGGTGGAAATGGAGAACAGTGCAGAGAACGCAGGACGTGGCGGTGGAGAGAGACAGAGGGAGTCTGCCCAGAAACCCAGGAGAAGCATCTTGTCTGGAGGCAACCACTGAAGCTTATGGGAGCGACACTGAGTGCAGGAGATGGCCTGGAGGGCACAGAGACCCCAGGAGTCAGAAGGAAGCAGGAAAAAATAGGGCAGGAGGCAGAAGAGTCTTGTTTTCCTTGGGCGGGAGCCGCTGCAGGGGGAGGGTCCTGACTCAGGGAGTCCTTGGAGAGAGAGGGCCCTGGGAAGGGTCAGTGGGCATGGAGGGAGACTCCAGGGGTGAAGCCAGGCCTCCCAGTTCAGCACTCACCTTCTTGTGCAGCAGATCTCAGGGCTAGAGACCACAGTAGGATCTGCAGTGGCAAGAGAAGGGATCCTGCCATGGTGGCCTCTCTGAGCCTCGCCAGGGGCTGCCAGGCCGAGGAAGGGCCTCTTCTGCTGGGACCGGGGAGGACAAAGAGTTCAAGAAGCAGTAGTCCAAGCCCCCAACTCTCCCCCAGCAGACCCAGGGGTCTCGGCCCCAGCCCTTCCTCCCTCAGACCCAGGAGGCCAGGCCTCCAGACCTCCCTTCTCCTTGGGACCCAGGAATCTGGGTTCCCATCCCTCCCCATCTACAAGTCTAGGTCCTCAGTTCCTTTTTCCCCGACAGACGCCAAATGGCAGGCTTCCAGCCCCTCATCCCTCAGAACCGGGGCAGAACCCTCAGAACCCTCCCCTTAGGAGCAGAGCCAGCTGTCCAGCCAGCCTCATCCCGCACCCCAAACGAGGCCCCTTCTCACCTCTGGAGGGTCTGATGTGATCTCGGCTCCGGACTCAGTCGGGAGCCAAGCGTGTCCAGCCCTGTGCGGGGCGGCCCTCTTATACCACCTCCACCCCCACGCCCGCCCCCGGCGCCCTGGGGTGCAGGTGGAGCCGGCTCTGAGACACCCCCCTTCCTGTGTTCGCAGTTATCTCGAAGCCCTGAGGCGGCTAAAGCAATCGGCCGCACTCAATTCTTTCTCCACCCTCCCTCTGGAGGCCTGGGTCGGGCGGTACCCAGCCAGTTCGCCCCCGCCCCTTCTGGTCCGACGTCTCTCGTGGCCTGTCGCTGGAGAGACCAGGTGCTAGCTCTGAGGGGGGCCACGGGAGCTGGAGTCAAAGGAGGGCTGAGCTCTGGGATTGGCCTCCTCTGGGGCCATTTTCTTGTCCTCGTTCCCCCTCAGGGGCGACCTACCCCCGGTGCCCTAATTCTGACCAGCTTGTGGGAACCTGTCCAGTCTGGATCCTAGTGGTGCCTTTGAGCCTGAACCCACTCCCAGCCCTGATATAGGGATATGAATTAAAAAGAGAGTGTTTTCCCTAATCCCACCCTACTAAATGCTCACTGTTGTCATCGTATACATAGATTTCTATCATACTATGTATTTATAACAAAAAAAAAAAAACAACCAAAAACCCTGTACTGGGCATTCCATAATATAACTTTTTTTTTCCTCTGTAAAATGCCTTGAACAATTTTTCCTGGTAGTTTATTTAGATAATTTCCTCTTCCTTCCTTCCACAGATAGTATTCCATTCTGTGATTGTACCATGATTTATGTAATGTTTCAAACTGGAGTATATTCGGATAGTTTTAGTTATAATAATGCTGGGATGAACTAACTTCTTTGTACATTCATCTTCGTTCCTTGTGTTCATTCAAGTATCCTTTGGACATCTACTCTGCCAGACACTGTTTTGCTCCTGGGGACACAGCAGTCAACAAAGCAGACAAAAATTCCTTCACAGAGGCTCTCCTAGCAGGTGGAGACCATGAATACAAAAATAAGTACATAAAATATATTGTTTGTTAGGTGGTGGTAAGTGCTACGGAGAAAAATAAAAACAGGAAGAGGGATAGGGAGTTCTTGGTTCTCTCCACGCTCAGAAATCCCTAAGGTTATATAGTTGGGAACAATGATTGGAAAGACTCCCATGTGAAGGTGACATCTTAGCAAAATCCTGAAGGAGATGATGAATGGATCCATGTAGCGACTTCCGGGTAGTGAGTTCCAGGCAGGGCAAACATGCAGGTGTGAGACTAGAATATTCTAACGGGGAAGACATTTTGACTGGAGCTGAATGACCAAGGGAGACAAGGTCAGACCATGAGATCAGAGACATAACAGGACTCAAAGGACATAGAGTCTTGAAGACCAATGTAGAACTTAGGCTTTTACTTTAAATGAAATGGGAACCATTATTTGATTATTACTTGAAGGCAAATTCCTAAAAGTGGAATTGCCCCAACTTCCAAAGCAGACCTCCAAAATGTGACTAGTTCCTCAGCTATCAGCCCAAATCTTATCTGAATGCCAACCCCAACCCTATTCTACCTTTGTCCCATAACATAATAGGCATTATTGTTGCCTACCCAAGCATTCACTCCTTCTGCCTTTCTATGAGCACCCCAATTTTGATTGGATAATCTTTCATCCTTACACTTCAGTGCAGTAAAGCACCAAACATGAAACCCATACTCTGCTTGCCAGTGACTGGTTTAGACACGGACATGAAAGGCCGTCCTGGCCAATAATGAGAGGAAGATCATTGGGGCACTTCTAGGAAAGACTGTCTTATTTTCAAAAGTGACACCTGAAGAGTTCTCTTTTCTTCTGCCAGATGATGTCCCTTTTGGATGTAAGTTATGGAACTGTGGCAGTTCTGCTGGAGCCACGGAGAGAAACATCTGGCAGACCAAGCCAAAACAGTGAAGATGGCCAAAGAGAGAGATAGGGATAAATGGGGTCTTTGATGAGGTCTCTAAGCTAGTGAATTAACCAACTATGGTGCTTCTTCATCTTGTGACTTCTTCAGGTTTCCTATCTGATTTGGAGTTTTTGGTTCCTACAGCCAAAATCTTCCTTAATAAAACCTCAATGTTAAATTCAAATCTGATCCTAAACCATGAATCCAAACCCAATTCTAACTTGAATCTGTACCTTGAAGCCACAGTAATCAACAAACCCAGTCCTGCCTCCAATCCTACTAGTTCTCTTTCCAGCCCTCCTTCCACATTGCCTTTCAGATCCAATCCTTCATACGTATTGAGCACCATCTATATACACAGGCTGGGCTAGATGCTGAGGATACTATGGTGCACAAACCTGGACAGAGTTCCTTCTCTCAAGGAGCTGACAGTCTAGTGTAAAATAAAGATGCATAATTCATAAATAAATGTAAAATTACAAGTCCAATGTGTGCTCTGAAGGAAAGCACTTCCTGGAGACCTTGACCCAGGAAGTGGCAATGAGCTAAGAGTTGAAAGAACGGTAAATTTTAACTAGAATAAAATGGGAAGGGGTTGGAGAGTATATCATTTAGATGAAACTGTATGTGCAAAGGCTCTGAGATGGAAAGGAGTCATGGATGGAACTCAGAGACAGGGAGTTGGCTGGAACCAGATGGTAAAGAACATTGTATGTCATGGCGAGTTTGACTTTATTCTGTAGACAATGGTGAACCACTTGGACTTCAGTCACAGAGTGACATAACAAGATTTGTGTTTGCAAAATGTCACTCTACCTGCTATATGGAGGATGGATTTTAAGGGGATGTAGACACATAAGGAGACTATTGCTATAATCCAGATGAGAGATGATGGTGACTTGGATAAGGCCATTTAGGAGGTGAAGATGGAAATAAGAGAATAGATTCAATATGTGCTCAGAGAAGAAAATCAATAGGCGTTAGGCATGGATTAAATGGATGTTGTGGTGTGAGAGACAGTTGTTAAGACTTCAAGTCTCCTGCTCGATGGATGATGGTGCCATTGAGAAGGCCTGATCAGATATGATCAAGTGCTCATGAGAAGGTGAGAAAGACCTCAGTCACTGGCTTCAAGCACAATTCTTACTGACACAGTTCACAACACCAATTTTTAAAAAAAATTTTTTTAATGTTTATTTATTTTTGAGAGAGACAGAGACAGAATGCGAGTGGGTTAGGAGCAGAGAGACAGGGAGACACAGAATTCAAAGCAGGCTCCAGGCTCTGAGCTGTCAGCACAGAGCCTGATGCGGGGCTTGAACCCACGAACCAAGATCATGACCTGAGCCGAAGTCAGACACTCAACCGACTGAGCCACCCAGGCACCCCTTGCAACACCAATCTTGACACAAACCTGAGTCTTAACCTGAAACCTCAGTTCATACCCAAACCTAACCCTCAATTCTGCTTTATCCTTGTCCAATTCTAACTTACTTGACCAAGTCCCTGACTCCAAATGTTAGCTTGAGCTATGGCTTACACCTCAATCAACCATAAACCTTGGCCCAAACCCTGAATCCCTAACCATAAACCAAACTCAACCTTGACCAAAACTGAATGTCACTATAGCCTCAGTCCCAAGCCTGACCCATGCACAACTATAGTGCCCATCCCTGTAATATTCCAGAAGGCCCACACTGACATATTCTCCATGAACTCACCCCCAAATCACACTAATCTTAACACTCTGGCGCCACTTCCAGCCCTATTCTCCTCTTCAACCCAATTTCTATCTGAAATTCCATATTAATTTCCATGCCCAACTCCTTTCCCCACCCCCGCCTTCATTTTCCCAATTCCACACACCACCTTGACTCTTTGTTTCATACAAGTTCTAAAATAAAGTCTACCAACTAACACCATACTAATATTGATCCTATACTGACTAAATTCAAGCTAAGTCCCCAAACTTTCTAAGACACTTACTCTCATCAAATCCAAAATGAGACCCCAGAACTCAGACTCCTGATGTCACCAATTCCACAGGAGGACCCTGGCCTTGAGGGATGTCAGCCTTCCTGACTTGGGCTCCCAAATCAAGAAGGAGTAGACCCCAGGCCACTTAACCTCATAGCCCTGTGAGTCAGTAATCTATCTTTCTCTCCTGGCTTCTTAAGGAGGGAAATTTTAGTAAGACTTCCAATTTGTCTTCTAGTGCCCAAATCTTTATCCCTGGACTCTCTCTTCAGCTCCCTGCCACATCAGCATTCTGCCAGAAAGAAGAAAGGAGCCCCATTCCTCTGGAGCCCTGTTATTCATTCATACATCCCCTGAACTTCTCCTCTGTTGTGCTCTGAATGTCTGTCTTTCTGTGTTTAATTATTTAATCTGATGTTGTTGCTAAA
Organism: Lynx canadensis; assembly: GCF_007474595.2. NCBI lineage: Eukaryota > Metazoa > Chordata > Mammalia > Carnivora > Felidae > Lynx > Lynx canadensis. Next base: position 54,480,259 of record NC_044317.1, read on the forward strand.
CACCTAAACATGAGCAGAAGGAACAAACCTGATGTTCACACCCAGCCCACACCAGGGAACATAGGAGGTACTTAAATAAATACTAGTATACTAGTTTGCAAACCACTGTCATCCACAGATTTGCCAACTGTAGACTGTCTTTCCTTAACCCCTGAGCCATTCAGCCATGTGGTGTGAGAGAAAGAACTTGGCCTCACAAGTCAGACCAACCCAGGTGTGAATCCTAATTGCCAGTCCTGTGATTTCAGGTAAGTGACTTCATTTTTTCTGAGCCTCACTTTGCCTTTCTTTAAAGTGGGGGAGAGGGTGCCTGGGTGGCCCAGTCCGTTAAGCGTCCGACTTCGGCTCAGGTCATGATCTCGAGGTCTGTGAGTTCGAGCCCCGCGTTGGGCTCTGTGCTGACAGCTCAGAGCCTGGAGCCTGCTTCAGATTCTGTGTCTTCCTCTCTCTCTGACCCTCCCCCGTTCATGCTCTATCTCTCTCTGTCTCAAAAATATATAAACGTTTTAATAAAATAAATAAAGTGGGGGAGAGAAAAATTTACTTCTCAAGGCAAACGGGAGGATTAAATAAAATTATTAAAAGAAAATGGACATACACACAGCATATGCTGAGTTAATATTAGCTTCCTTACCCCATCAATCCAGAATGAAACAGCTTTCATTTCTTGTGTACCTACAGTGTGACGTGCCCGGCACTTCTCAGAACTCATTTTTATTTCTCACATGGGTCCAAGTTAGGACTGTCTTCCCCATATTATAGATGATAAAATGGAGGTTTAAAAGAGGTTCGACCACTTGAGCAAAGTCATATAGCTAAGGAGTCAGAAGAAGCAGAATTCAAATGCTGAGGATTGCCCATAGCATTATGATTGTACAAACCCACACTCTGAGAAGAAAATTTTCCTGGGATACTGTCACACACCCTGGAAGTTTTATTTGGCTCCAAATGGACTCAGGACCCTATGAGCCTATTAAGGATGCATCACCCCACGCTGGTGAGACCTCCAAGTCCCAGCCCTCCTGTGCCCTGTGGGTTTCGCACCAGCACCCGCTCTCAAGTCCCACACAGATACCCAGCCTCATATCTCCCTTGCCCTCAAACCTGTGTCCTGAACCTTTGCGTGATGATTCATCCTCCAGCTCATGATCATGCCTGAGAACAGGCATCTGGTTATCCTGCCAGCTGTGCCTTGCCCTGAGGGATCCTGGACACTGTGACCCTGGAACCTCCTGACTCAGCCTCTTGGGTTCCGAAGGCCTATTGTTTCTGACTTCCTGGATTCTCTTCCCTCTTCTTTCAAGAACAGCTCCCCACTTCTTTGGGGAAGCTGCTCTTTTATTTCAGATAGTTCTGGTGAGAGTTTCAATCATAGTTCTCCAAACCTTACCATCTGCCCACCCAACCACTGTGATTGATGCATGACCCAGGCCAAGCCGACAAAAGCATTGTTTCCTCCCTGGCAACAGTGATTGATCCAAAGGGGTGGGCTCAGTTCAAGCTGAGTTCTTCAGTCAATCAGAGTTCTTCCCTGGGAGTAATATGAAGATGCCAGGAGAATGGAGATCTTTGTTTCTACTGTGTTTGCTTAATTGGGTGTGTCGTAGCTGCTAGGTTCCCTTCCTCTGAAAAAGTCTGTCTACAGGGGCTAGAATGAGACCCAAAGGAGAAGGAAAGAGACAAGCAGAGTTGAAAAACAGCTTACACATTAAAAAAAAAAAAAACAGAAGCAGAGAAAAGTAGGCAGAGTGTCAGAGAGAAAGTGTCAAAGAGAGAGAGTGTGTGAGTGTGTGAGAGAGAGCTAATTGGCTTAAGTCACTATTTCAAGTACTTGAGACTCTGGTACCCATGTCACATCCTCTGACATCATGAACCATCCCCACAGCCTTCTTAGCCACCTAAATCAATCAATCTCTTCTTGTACATAAGCCATTTTGAACTCATTTTGGATTCTGACGTTGCTATCCAAAAGCTCCCTGACTAAGTGGCTCCTTCCAGCTTTTGTCCATGCCTAGTGCTCTGATTTCCTCCCAGACCCCTGAATTTTGGTTGACCCCTCCCAGATTCCTGAATTTTGGTTGGCCTTGGACAAGTCTCTTCCCCTCACTGACCTCAGTCATGCCCCTACTTAATACTATAAATCAATCTTCAAGTATTCTCTGGTTTATATTCCACTGGGGACATTTAAGTATCACCTGGATATTGGATGATATTAAGGAATTATTACTAACTCTGTAAGCGGTGATAACATAAGGTTTTTATGTTTTAAAAGAGTCTATATTTTAGAGCTGGAGTTGGCAAACTTTTCCAATAAAGGACCAAATAGTGTATATTTTAGGCTTTCTAGACCATGAAGCAAAATTGAGGGTATTATGTAGGTATCTACATAACAAGAAAGAAAATAAATTTCCATGCATTTTTAAATTTTTAACTAGGCTGCACGGTGGAACCCAATGAGGGACTTGAACTCATGACCCTGAGATTAAGACTTGAGCTGAGATTAAGAGTCAGATGCTTAACCAACTGAGCCACCCAGGCCCCCCCGCCAACATTTTTAACTGATGAAATTCAAAATAATCATTTGTTACCAATTTTTGTCATACAGGTCTATTAGTCAGCAAAATGGAATTCTTTTGGAGGGATAACATCTTGCTTAATTAGGGTTCAAAATTAATGCTCCCTGGCATCAAATCAAGTAGTAAAAGCTATTTATACCTCTTGAGATTTGGCCCATGAACTGTAGCTTGCCATACTGTTTTAAAAATACAAATGAACATATTTGAGAACAAAATGATAGCTAATGTTTGTTTCAAAATATTCCCACATTAGAGAAGTGTGTAGTAGAGGAGAAAGAACTGGTTTTGATTCAGTTGGTGTACAAGGATTTCTACACCATTTTATATATGCTTGAAATTATTCATAATAAAAATTCTAAAACAATTCTTTAGGCCGAGATGACCCTTGAGTCTCACCTCCAGAAATGCATCCCCAGCTCCAGGAGTTTACTATCAGGCATGAAAGACTTCCTCAGGATTTCTGGTATTCGGGGACTTTCACGGAGGACAGAGATTGATGTGTGTCATGCAAGACACCCACACCCCTTGCGGAGAATTGCTCCACCCACAGCCCACGTCCCAGACGACTCGTAGCCCCTGATTCCACATAGCCACTGATTGGATGGGACTGGTCACCTGACCAGAATGCAGTCAAACTATTGGCCATTCAATAACCTATCATGTGGCTGAAGGAGAAAAATTGACCTGGACCAATGGGATTCTCTCCTATTGGTATATAATGTGGGAAATCCCCAGGAAGCAAAGCAGTTGGTGGCAGGTATAGGTGAAGTTCAGCGGTTATGAAGTAAGGAGAGAGACTGGATAAGCGCACCAGGGAGCCAGCACCATGAAAATGCAGAAGCATGTAGAGAAAGGCGCCAGAGAGTCAAATAAATGAGTTAGAGGTTGGTAGCAAGAAAGGAATGAAACATACATGGAGATGAGATAGAGTGGAGCTAGTCCCCACCCCCCCGCACTCCTGTTGCAATTTATTTCTATCCTTACAATAACTACCCACTCCACGCACATCTTTCTCAAGACGACTTACATTTAGCCTCTGCTTTGATGAAAACTCCCTCCAAATCTCTTTTCCTCCATACTTCAGTTTGGGCACCTTCAATGAAGTGACTCATTGCCTCATACCACAGCAGAAAAGCTCTAAGCTGTGAGAAAGATTTCTGTTTCTCCTAAGGGGGGAAAAATAATCTGTCTCCCAGACTTCTGGGGGCTGTCCGTGTTCTATTTCTTCACCTGGGTGGTAGTTCCATAGGTGCATATTTAAGGTGCTGGTGTATTTCCTGCACTTTACATATCTTATAATTTTTTTAAATTTCTTAAATGTTTGTTTTTGAGAGAGGGAGAAAGTGCAAGCAGGGGAGGGGCAGAGAGAGAGAGACACAGAATCTCAAGCAGGCTCCAGGCTTGAGCTGTCAGCACAGAGCCCGCCGTGGGGCTTGAGTTCAACAAACCGTGAGATCATGACCTGAGTGAAAGCCGGAAACTTAACTGACTGAGCCACCCAGGCATGCCTCTTATAATTTTTAAAATGGGGAAGGGGAACTCTCCCTGCAAAACTTAGAAACACTTTAGCTGCTTGGAACAACTAAACAGAAATTCTTCCAGGGATGCTCCGTCAGTTAAGCATCCAATTCTTGATTTCGGCTCATGCCACGATCTCATGGTTTGTGAGTTCGAGCTCCACGTCACTGACAAGGTGGAGCCTGCTTGGGATTCTCTCTCTCTCTCTGCCCCTTCTCCACTTGTACAAGCTCTCTCTCTCAAAATAAATTAATTAATTAAAAAAAAGAAATTCTTTCAAATGTGTCTTTTGCAGGCCAACCCATTGGATATTTGGAAATCCTTGTGTGTCTTCTCCTCTGAATTTAACCTCCCATTCCTCCAAGCCCTTCCAGAAATAAAGAGGGTCACTCCAGGCAATGGTGGTAGCCAGAGTGGCCATGGGGTGGGGGGTGGTCCTGATCTCTGTAGACCACCCATCAAATGTCCCAGCAAGGCGCAGACCCCTGTCTTTCCATCCCTCCCAGCAAGGAGGAAGCACAGACAGGCAAGGAGCAAGGCTGAGTTGTGAGTTTATTGAAGCGGGTCCAGAGCTTGTCCTAGCATCAACCCCTGCTGCCTATGGTCTTCTTGATCCAGTCCAAGTAGCGGCAAATGTTGGTGTAGACACCAGGTCTCTCGGGCCGCCCACAGGGGTCTGATCCCCAGGATGTGATGCCTTGGAGAACACCATCACACACCAGCGGGCCCCCGGAATCTCCCTGGAAGGGGAGAGTAAGAGAATACTTTCACCTAAGATCCCCCGCTGCATCCCACATTTAGTACTAGTTCTGTAACTGATTGGTTCCTCTAACCAATAGGGATAAGAGCATTGTATCCTGGGACCAATGGTGACAGAGAAAGGTGGGGCTTCATGTACTGGGACACACACTGGGTGTGCAAGGGCAACGGGGGACATCCTGACCAAGGAGGGAAGAGAATGATGTCTCAAACGTCCAAGTCAGAAAGAAGACAGTGAGGATTACATGGAGGGGACTGAGCTGATGTCTTGGTTCCTGCCAGTGGCGAACAGATCTTTGAATCCGGTTACCAAAGAGAGAGGGAAGGAGCAGAGTTCTTGTGGTCTCACACACACACACACACACACACACACACACACACACACACGTGCAAGGGGCAATGGTGGGGTTTTTTGGGAAGAGATCTTTGTCTCTATGGAACTGGAACCATCCTGAGAGATTAGATTTCCTGGGAGGACACTGATGGAAATGATTTCGTTCCTGGCCAATGGGAAAGAAAGCATGGAAGCATTGTCTTCAGGGACCAATCATTAGCAAAGGGGGTGGGACTTCCATGAGGGAGACAAAGCTGGGGGAGCCCTGAAGACTGAAACTGCAGCCAAATAAGAACGACTGTTACATCTATGGCAAATCCCAAGATTTGTCATCTTGGGGATGGGGAGCTCATTGAGGGAGGGTTAAAGTCAATGGCACCATTCTCTGGCCAGTTGGCAAGAGAGTATTGCTTCCCAAGGAACAAATCACAGGAGAAGGCCACCATGCTAGGAAACCCAATCAGGTCCCAAAGAAAGGTGGCTGGCTACCTGGTCAGTGATAGAGTCAGCACAAATTCCTGCGGAAGGGAGCAGGGAGCTTGCTCACCCTCTAGCTTCAGACTCTTTCCCGCATGGACATCTTCTCTTGCTCCCTTTATCCCTTCCTCTGTCTGCACCCTATCCTGAAGACAAGAGTTCCCAAGAAAATGATAGCGACAATTTAGCGTTCCTGATCCCTGTGCAGTGTGACCTGCAGGGAGAGTGTGGCCTTCTCTGAACCTGCTTCCCACTCTAGAGATGGAGTATAACCTCTATGGGTGCTAAATCTTTGAGTTTCCCCTGATGCCAAGCCCCAAGCCTCCATGGGCATTGAAGGCCAAGGGAAGAAGGGGGTTTCAGAAGTCACTCACCTGGCATGAGTCGGCCCCATTGCTGTCTCCTGCACAAATCATACCATCTGTGACTTCCCCAGGGTAGACATCTTTACACTTCTTCAGGGGAAAGATTTCTACTTCTGCGCAGTTGAGGGTGTCAGGAAAATTCTCTGAGGGGGCAGAGGTTGTGAGTTCCCAGAGAGAGTAACCATTTCCCTCAGTCCCTAGGTGAATCTAACCTCCCTTCTGTACATGCATGGCTGCACAGGAGGGTTTTCTGACACCTTTTGCAGGGCACATCACGTCTCACCACATTAAACAAAGCTATGGCCCCTGCAGTTTCCTTTCCAACATCTAGAGAAAGGCTGTTGGACCTTACCTTCTGTTTCTTGCCCAGAGTCCTGTCATTTTCTTTCTTTCTTTCTTCCTCTCTTTCTTCCTTCTTCCTTCCCTCCCTCCCTCCCTCCCTCCTCCCTTCCTTCCTTCCTTCCTTCCTTCCTTCCTTCCTTCCTTCTTGCTTTTTTGCTTTCTTTCGTACTTTCTAGGCTTCACCACCCAGTGTGGAGCCCAATGTGGGGCTTGAACTCACAACCCTGAGATCAAGACCTGAGCTGAGACTCAGACTTGGATACTTATAACCAACTGAGTCACCCAGGTACCCCATCCCAAAGTCATTCGCAAATTAAGGATCAGGTGACTGAAAGACATGGAGGTGCCCCCTTGTGACACCTATGACCCTGTCTCTCCAATCTTCCCATCCCCAGACCACCCCAATTCAGCTAAATCCTACTTCTCCCAAAAGTCACTTCATTTTAGAAGCCTTCCCTGACCATTCTAATGAAGACACCACCCCTCTATCTCTCCCTATCCTCTTAACTCTCCATGATACTTCATTATATCACTTAACTCTACCTAATAATTCATTTTATATGTATTTTTGTTTATTGTCTATTTCCCCCACCTAGCATGCAAATCCATAGGATAGGGACTTCACACAATACAGCAGCTGGGACTGCCAGATGCTTACAAACAAATTGAATTAATGACTAAAAGTGGAATTAACCATGTAATGTACACCACGGGGAATATGGTCAATAATATTGTTACAACTTTGTATGGTGACAGACGGTACCTAGACTTATTATGGTGATCAGTTTTCAGTGTATACAAATGTCCAGTCATTATATTTACACACAAAACTAATAGAATATTGCAGGGCACCTGGGTGGCTCAGTCAGTTGAGTGTCCAACTCTTGATTTCAGCTCAGGTCATGATCCCAGGGTCGTGGGATTGAGCCCTGCACGAGGCTCCTCACTGAGCATGGAGTCTGCTTGAGACTCTCTCTCTCTCCCCACCCCCACCCCTCTTCCTAGCTTGCACTCTCTCTTTCTAAAATAAAATTTAAAAAATTAAAAATAAATAATAGAATATTGTGTGCCAATTATACTTCAATTTAAAAAAGAAAGAAAATGGAATTAGTCTTTCTTATTAACCTTTGAGCAATAGACTTGAAGGGAAAAAACTTCTATCTGGCACCTCCATTCTCCAGAAGCTGTATACTCACAATCTCATTGATTGTAAGACATCTGAACTCACAATCGCTTTTTAAAAGAGGGATACATTCATTCACCCATAATTCAGTCATCCATGCATTCATTCAACAAATATTTATTGAGTACCTACTGTATACCAAGAACCATCCTGAGCACTAGGAATGCACCATGAAGAAAAGAGCTTTAACCTGAACCCTTATGGAGCTTAAAAATCTATTGGTCAGGGGCACCTGGGTGCATCAGTCAGTTAAGTGTCCAACTCCTGGTTTCTGCTCAGGTTATGATCTGACGTTTCATGGGTTTGAGCCCCGCATCAGGCTCTGCTGACAGTGCTGAGTGTGCTTGGGATATTTTCTCTCTCTGTCCCTCCCCTACTCATTCTCTCTCCCTCTCCCTCCCTCTCCCTCCCTCTCTCTCTCTCAAAAATAAAATAAATAAACTTCAAAAAAATCTGTTGGTCAATTATCCCTATTTTGCAGATGAGGAAAGTGAGGCCGAGAGATGGAAAGGGACTTGCCCAGAAAAAAGGGCAGAGCATGGTGTGAACTGACCTGACTGATTCATGAGCCAGTGGGTTTCCACAGTGTCCCTTGTCTCCTTAGAAGTAAGAGCCAGAAGTAAGAGTCCTGGCTTTGCTGCTTCTTGGTGAATCACACGCCTCTCTGAGCTGAGCCTCAATTCTTTCACTGTGACGTAGGGTGAGGAGCTGCCTGGACTCTGAAGTCCCAAAGGGAGGGCTTCAATGGAGGTCCAGACTTTTTGGGTCCAGAGTGAGGAATGAGCTGGACACTAGACTATGCGTCCTGGGGGAGGAAGGGCCTGGACTCCTGGGTGTAAAGAAAAAGAGTTTCTGGTGCCAGGAATCGTGGGTTCAGGAGGGAGAAGATCGTAGGAGCCTGTTTTCTTGGGCCACGGAGGAGCCCATCTACCCCAAGCCTGTTAAGATTATATAAGACCCTGTGCTGTGAAAGTTCTCATAACATGGCACTCTCCACCACTCACGCATCCATTCATTTTTCGGGAACCTGCTCTAACAGTCTGCTAGTTTGCTTCCTTTCTCCCACCACTCCTGTTAACATTCTGATCTTTGGGGTTTCCAACATGGGCCACCTGTGAGTCTCAAGCTCACAATCACTGTCCCTTCTCTGTCTCCTTCTGGAGCCAGAGCTTTGCCAATGGCTTGGGGTCCAGCGGGCCAGCCAGCTTCTCCTCTGCCTCCTACTACCTCGGGGGCTGGTGACGGTGCCCCAGCCCGAGATGGTGCACTTCTGGCCAACTTGAGGGCAGTGATCCGCCAGGTTGATGGGCTTCACTTGGGGCCCCAGGGATGCCTGACCACGCAGTCGGATGAGCATGACATCATGGCTGTGGTCCTCGCTGCTGCTGTTGTAACAGGGGTGTGGGATGGACTGAGCCACAGCCATTTCTTGCTCTGAACTGTCCTTTTTCTTCAGGCTGTGTTCCCCCAGGCGTACCGTGTACTTCCTGTAATGGTGGAGAGTAGTCTGGGACCCAGGCAGGAGTATGAGCCCCTGGCCCCCTCCTCCCTCCTCCAGCCCTCCTCTTTCAGAAGCTCAGTCTCCAGCTCTCTTCTTTGCCCCTCCCCTCAGGCCCCAGCCCACCTCTGCCCCAGGCAAAAACTCACTGTTTTTTACAGTGGGCTGCTGTGAGGACCCAGTTGTCATCGATGAGGACGCCCCCGCATAGCAGCCGGACACCCTGGAACAAGGCTGTCTGCCAAGGCTGTGAATGGGCCTCACACTCCTGGCCACCCAGCACCTTGGACTCCTGTGCCCTCAAGTGTCCTGCAGCAGGAGGGAGAGGGTTGGATCACCACCCCCTGCGGCAGTGGAGGGGCCAAGAAAGCCGCTATGGGTTCAAACAGACACACGGCAAGTCGTCTGCCTGCCACCTCACATGTCCACACGCCCTCACACGCGAGGTCCCTGGCTTGCCACACAGATGCACACGTACACTCATTGAAGCCCATGAGTCACACGAAGTCACACACCCAAGCATGCTTCCACATGCATTCACACGCCCGTATACTCCCGTGCGTATCTGCGCCCCTCAGCAGGCAGCCCTGCAGGCTTGGTGTGCTCATGCAATGGGCAGCAGGACCTGACGCACTCCTGCCAGCTGCCATGTGTGTGTGCCCCCATCCGCCCTCGGGAAAGCCTGAAGAAGCTCCCACACGTGATCGTGTGTTTCACACCCCCCACCCCCATGCCATCACAAGCACCCACTGTGGCATTCCCGAGGTTCCCGCCAGGCCCCCCTCACCTGTCCAGGCTTCCAGCACCAATAGCAAAAACGTCCAGATCCAGACTGCAGCGGCTGGGGGATGTCCCATGGTGGGGTCTGGGAGAGCGAGAAGGCAGGGCTGAGACCTGAGGAGGGGGGAGAGCTAAATCCTAGGAGGATCTTGAAATAAGGGAGCAGCGCATCCGAAGCCATTTTTGTGGGTCCTGCAGGAGGAAAGGGCTGGGGATCCAGATTTCTTAGGTTGAGGAAGAAGGGGGCAGACCCCAGATTTCTGAATCTGAGGAGGGGAGGTGGGGGCTGGATTCCTACATTCCAAGGAATGGAAGAATTAGGGTCCTGGACTCCAGGATCTGAAGGAAGAGGAAACTGGGAGTTGAGATTCCTAAGTCTTGGGGCAGGGGGGTGGAGAAGGGGGCCAGGGGCCAGGTTCCTAACTCTTGAAGGAGGAAGGGGTAGTCCTGGGGGAGGAGGGGCTCCGGCCTGATGCCTGTGTCTGAGTACTTTGGCCTCTCACCTTACAGAATCCAGGGGGCGGGGTCACCGACTGATTCAGACCCAGAGGAAGAGGCCCCGGTACTTCAGCTCCGTCTGCCGAGTACTAGATTCTGGAGGCTTTTAACTGGGAATCCCCGCCTCCTGCTCCGCCTCCTCCCCCTCTGGAGCCTGCAGAGCACCAGGGAACTGGAACTCTGTGTTTGAGAAGGAACTGAGGGGCTGAAAGAGAAATCTTGAAGGAGGAGGAGCTGGGATCTGGAACTCCTCGGGCTTGGGAGAGAAGGACCTCAGTGCTGTGACTCCTGGGTCTGAATCAGAAAGGGCTGGGGACGCGGACTACTGGCTCCGAGGGGGGGGGGGGGGCGGGGGGAGGCCGGGGACCTGGACTCTGGGTTCAGGGGAGGTAGGGGCTGGGCGTCTGAACTCCTGGGTCTGAGGAAGGAGGGGTCTTGAGGCCCGGACTCCGGGTCTGGAAGTGGGGGCTGGGATTCTGGACTCTGGGTCTCAGGGAGGAGGGACTGGCGTTCTGGACTCCTGGGTCTGACGGTTGGGGGGAGCGGGGGACCCAAACTTTTGGGTCTGAGAGGGGAGGGAGGATAATATAGGCGTGAATTTTTGGTCTGAGGGAGCAGGGGGTTGGGGGCTGAATTCTTCAGTCTTTTTAGAAGGAGTGACTTGGAGCCTGGGTTCTTGCGGGAGCAGGGGGCTGCTGTCACTACCTCGGAATGGAAGGAAGGTGAGTCCTCTTGGTCTCGACTTCTGAGGGCGGATCTGGCCCCGCCCCCTGCCCCCTGCGAGATCCGGGATGTGGGAAGGCAGGTTTGGGAGGCACCGTGACCTGGTTTCCCCTTCCCCTGGGGGAGACGGGACCGGCCCAAGCAGAACCCAGCGGCCTTGCTGCAATAGGGCTGATGGAGACAGACTTTAGGCAGGACCTGCTAGGGGCTTAGGGGGAATTGCTGTACGGTGGCCGTTCCCTGTCTGCCCACCGCCGCCCACCCGTTGCCCTTCCTTCATCCCACGGAGCAGGCGTACGGAAGGCGCGGCTACGCGCGTTTATTGTAAAATCTTCCATTGGGTTCTCAGGCTGGGACCCCGCCAGGATTCAAACGCCCAGGGGCGGGGCCATGAGGGGCGGAGCCCGACAGCGCCTCAGTCCCTAGTGGGGGAAGCTGCCGCGCCCCTGACGTCACGGGGGTGGGATCTCTCACGGAGGAGGCGGGGTTACAAGGGGCGGGGTCCAGAGGGGGAAGTCTCATTGGGCAAAGCTCCGAGGGGAGGAGCTCCCCGGGCGGAGCCCTAGGCGAAGCTGTTCCATGGGGGCGGTGCCAGCTCTCGGTGACATCATAGAAGGCGGGGCTACAGGGGCGGAGGTGTCTCCCTGTCCTTTTCGACGCCGTCGGCCAACAGGGGGCGGAGCCTGAATATGCAAAGTGCGTCTCCGCGCTGCCGAGGCCGGAGTCCGGCAATTCCCGGCTCCCCTGCGCCCACCCTTCTCTCTTGGTCCTGAGGCGCGAGAGCTCAGTTGTCCTCCATGGTCTTTCGGATCCAGTCCACGTAGTGGCATACGCTGGTGTACACGGCGGGGCGACGGGGTCTGGAGCAGGGCTCGGCACCCCCAGACACCACACCTGCCAGGGTCCCTTCGCAAACCAAAGGGCCTCCAGAGTCACCCTGTGCGCGGCAGAAGAGCAATGAAACTGTTAAGCGGGTGTATTCACGATATTACCTTTCTCCCAGGAAGCCCTCCTCTCCTGACACCTTGGCGTCCAGGCGGCCCGTCCCTCCTCCCTCAGACCCAGGAGTAAAAGCTCATACCCCTCACCTCAACCCTGCACCCAGCCTTCTGGGATCCTAGTCCCCTCTTCCCTCAGGACTTAAAGTCTGTTCTTTAAGACTAGTCTCCTCTTTCTTTAGATCCTGGACTCTGGGCCCACAGTCCCCTTTAAATCCAGGAATCTTGGTCTTGGCCCCATCTTCTCCCAGGACCCAAGTGTCCCAGATCCCCACTTGCTTTCACCCAGGAAGTCTGGGGCCCAACTCCCTAATTCCCTAGGGCCCAGGAATCTGGCAAGATACCCATTCCCCGCCTCCCCAGAGCGGGACTCACCTGGCAGGAACCCCGGCCCCCCTCCCAAAGGCCGGCACAGAGCATACTGTCAGAGATGTGGCCCGGATATGCCCGATGGCAGAGTTTGTGCTCCAGGATGCTGATGTTGGCACACTGTAGCGTGAGTGGGTACTGCACTGTTGGCAAAAGAGGTCAACCCATAGAGGATCAGCAGTTGTGCCCATCACACTCAGAAGCCCCTCCATCCAGACCCTTCCCTAAGGAGGACCCATAGAACCACAGCATAAGACTCTCAAAGATAGAAACAAGACACAGTGACAAAAAGAAATCACAGCGTGAAAGAGAAACAGATGTTTGAGGAGAGGGAGAGAGCCAGAGAAACAGAGTCAGAGAGTCAAGAACCAAGAAGAGATACATGATACACAGAGAAAAGCAGAGACCATACCAGGAGATAGACCTCTTAAGGGGAAAGAGATTCTCAGGAAGCAATGAAGAAAGAGAGGGAAAGAGGCCCAGAAATGCCAAGGACAGTGAGATAAAGGGAGGAGATATTTATGGTCATTGGAAGAGAGATAAAGGCTTAAAAGATACTAGATACAGACAGGGAGACACAGCATGTATAATATAGATATCCATATCCATATACCCATGTATATGGATATTGACAGGCAAATAGAAGTGGGTGGAGGGGTACTGATGGCATTGTTGGGCTTGACAAGCAAATAGAAGTGGGTGGAGGCGACTGTGCAGCCACAGCAGCCACTGGGGGGCACTGTAGTGAACCAGAGAACCCACATCCGGTCTGAAGCGGGCAGCCTCCACCGATTCTGCCCAATGGCCGCTATTTAGGCAATGTGGCTCCAACGTTGCCAGTTCTTTGAATTTTTCCAGCAAACGCAGAAATTTGGCTTTTGTGTAAAATCTCCCAGGCTTTAGTTGTTGGCAGCAACAAATTCAGACTGTTTTTTCAAGGCACTCTGAAAACTGATGCGAGGAAGCTAAATATGGCTAATGGGTTGCTGATCGGTGACTCTGAGAGAGTCACTCTGTACACCTCATTTCCATTCCAAGATGCATGTATTTTCACATTGAAACATCTCCAACATCCAGGAAGGGTCTTCCAGCAAATGGTGTCATACAAGGATTAATGGGACCTTATTTCCCCCCTGTTCTTAGTGGTTGTAAAATAATGATGCACCTTCAATGTATAGCGTCTTAAAATTTTTCCCTATCTATCAGATGAAAAGGCAGAGACAGACAAACAGAGGGGATTCAGACCGTCAGCGTGAGACACAAGGGATTGAGTTGTGAGCAACACTGTACCCTTAGGACTGGACACGGCTCCCCAGCCTGAGATGAGGCACTGGGTGCCTGGGGAGACGCAGGTCTGGCTGAGGTTGAGGGGCTGCACAGCAGGGCCCAGATGTGCCTTCCTGGGCAGACGGATCAGCATGATGTCATCATTATGGTCATGGGCTCTGAGGTCCTTGTTGAACCCAGGGTGGGGGAAGAAGTCCGTGACCCGGAACAGTTGCTCTGGACCCTCCCATCTCCAGAGGTGGTGCTCCCCAAGGCGGACCCACAGATACCTGTTGGGACAGGCCTCAGAGGTCAAGCTGGGTGTCCACCAAGCTTGGGTGCTCCACAAGCCACACACTGTCCCTGGGCCCCCATCATCTCTGTACGACCCAGAGTGCTGTGTGATTTTAAGCAAGGTATACACCCTCTCTGGGCCCCAGCTCCTCACTCCATCCTTTCATCTGCCTCTACCTTTGTAGCTCTCCCCCCAAAACTCACACCCCTCCCAAGTCCCGCACCAAGTGAGTCGCCTTCCTTCCTGCCCCACCTGGAGCCTTAAAGGTGACCTGGGTCCCCTGGAAGTGTGTAGGCACATGGAGGCTCCACCTACCATACAACAACAGCCCCACCTCCTGCCCCCACAGGTCTGGTGGCTTTTGCGGGGAGTGGCTCTGTGTGTGTGTTGGTGTGTGTGTGTATGCATGGAAGGGGATGGGAAATGGAAAATCCCCAAGTTAGGGGTCATCCGTGAACTCAGGGTTTTCCTGTAGCCGTATGCCTTACCCTCAGTGTGTGTCTTCCTGAGGCCTACCCTCAAGCTCTCTCACTGCAAGCCCAGTCCACGTCCCAGGACAGCTGGGGACTATCTGGGAGTATACGTGTCCATTCCTCAGCCTCTGACCTCTGTTCCTTAGGGAACAGGCTTCTGATTGAGAATTCAGGATTTAAGGAGTATGAGGTGTTATTTCTATCTTTGACTCTCTGTCACCTCGTTGCCTTGGTTCCATATCTGGGAAATCAATCCCCCCCAACTCGTCCCAATGCCTAAATCTTTTCTACCTCCATATCTCTGCTTCTCTCCTTGGCCTTTGGGGCTGAAATCTGAGCATTGTTCTCCTAGCCTGAAGCACAGACCTGAGCTGAAAGAGACCCTATCGTGGAGCAATGACTGATGGGAAATTCCCACACAACATTCTATACCAACCCCATGTGCTTTATTCCTGGAGGGAAGAATATTGGAACAAGGTGAATGACTCCTTTCCAGAGATAATATAGAAAAGATTACTGAATCATTTAGATTCTCATACTCTGGGCATTAGAATGCCCAGAATCTAAATTCTAGAATTCTAAGATTCTAACATGTTAGGAATTCACAATTCTAGAATTCTATGTTCTAGAATGTTATGAATTCAATGTTCTAACATTCTAGATTTCTCTGGATCAAAAAGTCTGAGGGGGGGTGTTAAATTACCTGAGTGAAATCAGGAACTGAAAGAGCCTAGAATTCTAGTATCCTGGGACTATAAGATGAATTTCATCACTCTAGAATTCTATAAATCAATGGTTTTCGAAATTCAGGAAGCTAGGGTTCAAATAGTTTGAGGCTCTAGAATTCTCTGAATTAAAACCTGGGGGATTTTAAGAATCTGGAATGATAGCATTCTGGGATGTTTAATTCACCAGATTCTAGACATTCATGAATAGAAGCTTCTAGAATTCTATTGATGCAAGATTCTAGGATTCTGCAAGTCTTAGTATTCTAGTATACTCTGAATACAATATTCTAGGACCATGAACATCTATATTCAATGAACCTACCTAGAAACTGAATCTAAGATTCTAGAGTTGTGCTATCCTATACAACTACTGAGCACTTGAAATGTGGCTCATCTGAACTGAGAGGTGCCGTATGTGTAAAACGTACATCTGACTTCAAAGGCGTAGTATTAAAAAAAAAAAAAAGACTAAACGGTCATTCATAAACATTTAAAAGTGGATTGCAAATTGAAATAATATTTTGAGTGTGTCAAAGCAAATCTATTATTAACATTAATGTTAATCATTTCTTTTTCACTCTTGTAATACACGTACTAGAAAATGTAAACTTACCAGTGTGGCTGGAGTGATTATATCCTCTGGGGGTAGAGCCGGACTCCTAAGTTTCTACCACTCTCTGAATCTCTGATTCTAGAATTCACTGAATTTCATGGATCTGAGATTTCAGGAGCTCAAGACTCTGGATTTTTCTGGGTCAGAGTCCAGGCTTCTAAGAGTTTCAAATTTTAGACTCCAATAATTAGATTACTTGGGACTCTAGAATTTGGAGAGTCAATTCTAACAGTTGAGCTTTTGGGAAAAGAAATGAAGGCTAAATCCTTCCTGCCCACAGCTCCCTCCCTCCCTCCCTCCGAAGGCCCCTTGACCCCACCCCCACCCTTTCCTTATCCTCTCCCCCCTCCTCCTCCTCCTCCTCACCGCCCCCCCCCCCTCGACACATAGTGGTGCCCGGGTCGCTCACCGCTTGCGGCAGTGGGCAGCTGTGAGCAGCCAACGGTCACTGATGAGGGAAGCTCCACAGAAGAGGCGGGTGAGGAAGAAGAGCCCGGCCTGCCAAGGCTGCGAGTTGGGGCGGCATTCCTCGGCCCCGATTGCTCGGGTATCTGCCCCGCCGTGCCCTGGGGTGGGGTGGAGGCAGAGGGGTAAATGACAATCACGGTGGGAGGGCTGGGGGAGACCTGGGAGATACCTAGCAGGAAGGGGAAGGGCAAGCGTGGGGGGGGGTGGAGAGCGGGGGAGGGGGTGAGGGGTCTCTCAGGGGGCCGTGGGCACAGGCAGCAGGATGGGCAGCAGGAGCCTCACCTGTCAGGAGAGAAAGCAGAGCACAGACGAGTCCCAGCCTCATGACCTCGGGGTGCCTGGGTCTTGAGCATGCGTTGGGGCGCTGGGTGCTTCTTTAAGGTAAGCCATGCCATCTCCTTCCTCCTCTCTGGGGCCGCCCCTGTGATTAATCTGGGTTGAGAAATGTCCCAGGAGGAGGGGGAAGCCCTGGAGCCTTGACTGGGGGCCTTGGGAATGGAGGTGATGCGGGAGACCCCCCCCCCCCAGCAGGGCTTGGTGGAATGAGGGAGGGGCCCTGGGATCTCCAGAGAGGGGAACCCTCATTCCCATGATCTGGGGATGTGGGACCTGGATACAGGATATCCTGTGATCTGGAGGAGGAAGAGGGATAGGAAGATGATTCCTAAGGCTGGGTCCTGAGGTGGAAGCAAATTTATCTTGAATGAAGCTTGTGGTGAGCTGTGACCAGTGTCCTGGGCAGGAGGACGCCCTTCCAGAAAGCAGGCTGAGGCTGGGAGAAAGAACAGAGACTCGGTAGGAAGGAGGCAGGCAGGATGGGGCAAGGCAGGGAAAAAGAGAGAGAAAGAATTAGAGAGAAGGACAGAGATAGAAGGATCAGGGGTGAGAGAAGGAGAGAAAGGAAGATACAGACTGAGCAAAGCAGAGACCACAAGGAGCCACAGGCCCCTTCCCGCAAGAACAAAGCTCTCTCCTAGAAGGTTGAGGAAATATGGTCCCAACTGGATTAACCCACTCTTGGCATAAACTACCCCATCCCCTTCATATCGCTACCCACCAAGGACCCACATGCCCAACATACCTGGAACTTAAGTGCTTTCCTTTTCTCTTAATACCACCAGATCTTGGCCAAGTCCTGAGAACATTGCCCGTTTTTTTTTTTTTTTTTTTTTTTTTTTTTTATCTCTTCTCCTCCATTGCCCTTCCCATCCGCCCATCCTACCTGCCTCGATCCCCATCCCTCCTCCTCATCAGGTGGACAGCCCCTGCAGGGCCAAGCCCAGATGTGACTCATCTGTGTGTCCCCAGCATCACCCTTTCAGGGCTGCGCTCTTCTTGGGAGGCCTCAGGAGATGTTAATTAAAGGAGTGAATGTCTTTCTCTATATTCTTTTCCTGGTAAACTCCTACTCATCCTTCAAGACTCAGCCTAAATGCCCCCTCCTCCAGGAAGTCTTCTGTGATTTCTCAAGGAAGAGTACATCTTTTCCTCCCCTGGGCACTCACAGACTCCTCCACTTTCTGTTGCTGTAAGCCTGATTATCACTCTGGGGCTGGGCTCCTCTTGAGTGTGTACTTGATGCAATGCTTTAGAGCATGGACTCAGGGGTGCCTGGGTGGCTCAGTTGGTTAAACATCCGACTTGAGCTCAGGTCATGATCTCATGGTGCAAGGGCTCGAGCCCCGCATCGGACTTTGTGCTGACAGCTCAGAGCCTGGAGCCTGCTTCGGATTCTGGCTCCCTCTCTCTGCCCCTCCCCCACTCACACTATATATGTCTCTCTCTCTCTCTCTCTCTCTCTGTCTCTCTCAAAAATAAATAAACATTAAAAAAATTTTTTTTTTTAGAGCATGGACTCTGGAAGTGGACCACCAGGGTCCAAATCTCAATGCTGGCCATTATTAGGTATGTGACCTTGGGCAAGTCACTGGACCTCTTTCAGCTGGCCCATCTATTAAGAAGTAATAACAATTCAGGTCGCGGGGCGACTGAGCAAATTAACCCATCTGAAGTCTTACAACAGTGCTGGGCACCTGGTAAGCATTCAACAAATATAACACGTTTATCCATCTCCTGTAGAGTCCCATGCTGCCCCCATTACAATACATGTCACTCGTGGTTGTTGGGTGTCTTACTCTGTCTCCAGAAAGGGAGGTCCATCTTTTTTTTTTTTTTTTAATTTTTTTTTTAACGTTTATTTATTTTTGAGACAGAGACAGAGCATGAACGGGGGAGGGGCAGAGAGAGAGGGAGACACAGAATCGGAAGCAGGCTCCGGGCTCTGAGCCATCAGCCCAGAGCCCGACGCGGGGCTCGAACTCACGGACCGCGAGATCGTGACCTGAGCTGAAGTCGGACGCTTAACCGACTGAGCCACCCAGGCGCCCCGGGAGGTCCATCTTTGAGACCAGAGACTGAATAGACACTCTGTGCTAGGTGCCATTCTGACTGCTATTGATAACATCTTGACAGCTCCCTTCATTGACTGTCCTGGCGGGTAAGCATTTCGTGCATATTATCTCATTTAACTCTCATAGGAGTCTATCCTATCTCTATTCCACAGAGGGGAAAATTGAAGTAGAGAGAGCATTCAAGCAATTTTCTCAAGGTCACAAAGTGACAGAAATGCATTTCCTTCTCTACCTGGTACATTCCTACTTATCCTTTTAAACCCCATGCAAATGTCCCCTGATCTGAGAAGACCTCCCTGTCTCCTCAGAAAGAGTCTTTGGCCTCTCCTCAGGGCACCCTGTGCCTCCTTCTGTTGCAGCGCTGATCAGTTTTTGTCATTCATTCAACAGTGTATGGAGTGGTTTCTGTGTGCCAGGCACTGTGCTGGGTGCTTAAGAAAATCACAGCGAATAAATCCGAGTCCCTGCTCTCAAGGACTGAGTTGAGGGAGACAGGGGACAGACAGATCATCAAGCAGTAAACAAATAAATGAGGTCGTTTCAGCTCTAACAAGTGTTGCAAAAATAAATAAATAAATAAATAAATAAACCGAGCAATGGATTGTTGTTCCGGTAAGGGCAGGAGACCCCTATAGCCAGGGCAATCCTGGAAGTCTTCTTTGAAGAGGTGACCTTTGAGTAGAAACCTGAGTAAGCAGAAACCTGAATGACAAGAATGGAAGTCTTGCCTGTCTCCCTGACCTGACTAGCAGCTCCTTGAGGGAGAGCTCAAGCTGATTCATCTCCAGGACCAGCTCAATAAACACTTGTACTGTGATGATTACAGGAATGGGTGATTTGCCTTTAAAAATGAATCGAGGAGCGCCTGGGAGGCTCAGTCGGTTGGGTGTCCGACTTCAGCTCAGGTCATGATCTCACAGATCTTGAGTTCAGGCCCCGCGTCGGGCTCTGTGCTGACAGCTCGGAGCCCGGAGCCTGCTTCGGATTCTGTGTCTCCCCCTCTCTCTGCCCCTCCCCCGCTCACACTCTGTCTGTCTCTCCGTCTCTCAAAAATAAATAGACATTAAACAGATTTTTTTCAGTGAATCAAGTTTTCAAGTTCCCACCTACTTTGCTTCTGATTCTTGCATGACAAACTCCGCTGATATGCCTGATTGGCGTTTCCTGGGTGTGCTAATGGGGGTGGAGGAAGGAAGCTGGAGAGGCTCAGGGCTGGAAACTGTGGGCCAGGCTTCTGTGGGCTCTGTGAGCGCAAGGACCGTGTGGTTGGCGTCGCCACTATGTTCCCAGTGCCCAGCATCAGGCCTGCCATATAATAAGTGCTCAATAAATTGGTGTTTGAAAGGGCAAACAAGAACAACCTGGCTGGGAAAGTTCTGCTGTGCAGATGTTCAGCTGATGTAGTTAATATCTCCAGAGTCCAGGCTAAGTGGAGACACCTCTGCCTGGATTCTGTGTGTAATACCCTCCAGCAGAGAAATATTTACATGGAGATACTTTCAGGGAGAGGAAAAGAACTCTTCTCCTTCCAAAGTTTCGGGGTGAAATTTCAAAGCCCGTTTGGAGCGGGTTGGGCGCGGAGGCAGACTGGGGGCTGTGGGTGTTGGATCGGAGGGCGAGAACGGAGATACAGAGTGGAGCTGGGACTGGAGCTTGTGGTTGGTGAGGGAATGGAGACGATCTAACCAAGAACTTTCCCCTAAATCTCAGAGGGCTTCTTTATGTCAACTTAGCAACTGAGGTGGGGAGAGTTCCTCTGGTCTTAGAGGCTGGGATGGGTCCAGGGTAAGGTCCCTTGGGTTCCCGTGGCCCCAGGAAGGCAGAGAAGGTACCAGATGACTCAGAGGTGGCCCAGCTCCTGCTGGCACAGGAGGGACTGGTGTCAGGCGGACCCAGATGTGGCAAACAGTGGGAGGGAGGGAGGAAGTGGTTAAGGGGTGCTTCGTGGAACTTGAGAGGAGGGTGGGGGATGTGATTCTCCCATCAACCCTGAGGGCTGGGGATGGTGAGGGGGAGCTTTGGACTGGGGGCTACTCCTGTGCTCTTCTCCCCGGGACACAGAGCGACATACGTTCTCACCAGGACCTGTTGGCAGGTCATGACAACAGGTAACATTTAGTCAGGTCTCACCACCCACTGTGTTAATGCTTTACTGATAATTACCATAGCAACCTACACACTCATGTTATATCATAGTCTCCTCACAGTGGGAATATGAGGTAGGCACTTCATTGTCCTCAATTTCCAGGTGAGGAAATAGAGGCCCAGAGAGGGTGCTTAGCTTGCTTGAGGTCACACAGCAGGGAGTGGTAGAGGAAGCCTGGTTTGGTGAGTGACAACCCCTCTCAGAGATGGGGTGACCACCAGCTTCCTTGTTTCTCTTAAATTAAAAAAAAAAAACAAAACTTTGCCATCGCTGTTGGCAGTTTGGCTCCAAAGCGGCAGAGAGCAGCAGTGGGTGGGGGGTGGGGTGGGGTGGTTAAGGGAGGAGGAGAGACATCAGCAGGTGTGGATGGGCAGCGGAGGTTCGAGCGGGGCAGGGGAGGAGCCCAGCCCCCGCAGCTGCCCAGGAAGGGAGAAGAGGCCGCTGGTAGAGGCTCCGGGCCTGGGGGTCAGTTGGAGCGCAGGGTTTTCTCTATCCAGGAGGTGTACTTGCAGATTTGAGTGTAGACAGCTGGATGCTGAGCAGAGCCGCAGGGGTAAATGCCCCATGAAAGGATGCCCTGCAGGGTCTCGTCACAGACCAGAGGGCCACCAGAGTCACTCTGGGGGTGGGGGAAGGAGAGATCAAATAAATGCACCAATTCAAAGGCTGCCACTTGGGGCTCTGGGGGTTGGGTAGGGTCGGAGTTGTGTTTGGATAAAGATGAGGTTGGTGGGGCGCCTGGGTGGCTCAGTTGTTGACTGTCTGACTTTGGCTCAGGTCGCGATCTCACGGTTCATGAGTTCGAGCCCTGCATCCGGGTCCGCACTGTCAGTGCAGAGCCCACATTGGAACCTCTGTCCCGCCCCCCCCGCCCCTCCCCCATGCTCGCTCTCAAAAATAAATAAAACATTTTTTAAAAAAAGATGAGGTGGGTTAAGTATGAGCTGGGGTTGGGATGGGGCCGGACTAGGGGTTGTGGACATTGGATGGGGGGCGGGGAGCGAGAGTGGAGATGGGGTAGAGCTGGGGCTGTAGCTTGTGATGAGGTGGGGGGAGGTAGACATGGGCCAACGGAGAGGGATGGGGTGGGGGTCTAGGCTTGGGGATGGCAATGCTGTTGAGGACGGGGTCAGAAGTCGGTAGGGCCGGGCGCCAGCAGATGGACCCAAGGAGGTAGAGTCGGACGTGGGGTGGGGATGGAGGCTGGGGTAGGGATGGGCTCATGTTGGACACGGGGATGACACTGGGGTAGGGATGGGATCATGTGGGACACGGGGTGTAGGGTTGGGGACAAGGATGGGGCGTTCCGATTTCCCATAACCCTATCCTAGCTCCCATGAGTGAGACCCTCCCTGGCCAGTTCCTACCTGGCAGGGGTCCTGACCCTGGTCCAGTCCTGCACACATCATGTTGTTGGTGACCACACCAGGGTAGAAGACCTCGCATTCTTTAGGGCTCAGGACAGTGACCCTGGAGCAACTCAGGCCCTTGTTGTACTTCACTGACAGGAGAAAATAGGAGGTGATACTGTGGCCAGACCTCCAGTCCTCCAGGACTCAGGAGTCCAGATACCCAGACGGTTCCCATCCCAGACCCCAGGCCTCCAGCCCCTCCTTCCCCAGACCCAGGGTCCCACCCCCCCCAACCCCCTCCCCCCTCAGACCCAGGAGTCCTGGCCCTCAGTTCCTCTTCCCCAAGACAGGCTTCAGGGTGCCCAGCTCTTGCCTCTTCGGGTGGCCGTGGTGCCCCAGCCAGCCACCTGGCACTGGTCTCCCGGCTGGGCACAGCGGTAGGGCAGGCGCAAGGTCTGGACGCGAGGCCCCAGCACAGCCGGCCTGACCAGCTTCAGCAGCATGAGGTCATGTTCGTCTGTCCGCCGCGGCAGGATGGGGCCCAAGCCATGCTGGTACTTGGGGTGGACGATGGGGCGGGTGGTCCTGCGGAGCTGCTCGCCCTGGATAAGCAGCAGGTGGTCGTCCCCAACGCGAGCCCACAGAGGCCTGGGGAGGGAAGAGCCATGTGAAGGTAAAGCCTTTGTGGGGACGGGGACAAGACTCTGAGTCGGTGGGAAGGAGGGGACTGGCCCCATGGTGGGAGCCCAGACTCCTGGGTCTGAGGGAGAGAAACTGGGGGCTGGGACTCCTGGGTCTGAGGGAGGAGGAGGTGGGGGAGAAGGGACCTGGGGATCTGAGTTCTGCAGGAATTGAGGACTGGGGGTCTACCCGGGTAAGCCTACCACTCCTGTCCTTCCTCAATGGGGACTCGTGAGGTGAACAATGTCTTTAGTTCTAAAGTCCTAACCACACCGGACCCCCGGACTTGGGTCTGTGGCATGCAACTATCCACCCTTCAGGGGAGCCCAAGGAGTATCTACTAGACAAAGGGCAGCGGACGAGCCCGAAAGCCCTGAGAAGGATCTACAGCGCCCCCTGGAGGCCACAGCCCAACCCTGCCTCACCTCCTGCAGGAAGCCCTCCAGAACTGACTCCCGCAAGGAGCTGGGAGAGGTCCATACCCTCAAGTGCCCCAGCTCTTCCCGCCGCCTCCCCGGGGCCTGCCTCCACCGCCCCTCCGTGGCTGCCCTGAGGAGCTCCCCCTACTTGTTCCCGCAGTGCGCGGCTGTGAGCACCCAACTCTTGTCCACCAGGACGCCCGCGCAGTGGAACTTGAGGCCATCGAAGAGGGAGACCTGCCAGGGCTGCGAACCGCGTGCGCACGGGGCGCCGGAGGCCACAAGGTCCCAGTCGGTGTCGTTTCTGGGGAGCAGCACCGCCTCCGCGGCTGGAGAAAGAAAAGGGGCGGCGACAGGGCAGGAGCTGGGCTTGGGGCCACAGCTGGGCCGTGCGACGGGCCTGCGGGGCCCGCAGCCAGAACCAGGGAAGCTGGGGGAGAGGATTGGAAATTGGGGGTCCTGCAGGAACCGAATGGAAGTGGCGGAGAAGGACCGCGGGAAAGGAGAAGGAGGCGGGGACAGAGCGGAGTGGAGCTGGGGAGAGCGAACAGGGAGGGTCTGGAGGGACGGGGACAGCATGCAGCGCTCGAAGCAGAGGAGGAACAGAACCCGACCCGGCCACCAGGGGGCGGGGGTAGAGGAGGGCGGGCTGGAATAGCGCCGCTGAACGGCGAGAGGGCCGAGGGCCAAAAGCTGCGAGGCAAGACCTGGGAGATAATTGGGCGGAGTTAGAAGGAGCGGGGACAGAAGGGGACTGAGAGAGGGGACTGGGCGGAGTTGGAAGGAGCCGGGACCGAGAGGGACTGAGAGAGGGCACGGGGTTAGTCAGGGGCCGGGAAGGAAGCCGAGAGAAGGGAGGAGTAGGGATCCAGGCGCAGTGCAGGAGGCGCAATCCCCCAGAGCGGAGC